>NC_091016.1:49582255-49890403 GCF_041296385.1 Aphelocoma coerulescens
TTTGTAAAGATATTGGATTGCTTATGAACTTTGTATTTGTTTCCCTTTTCATTTTCATAAAATTTAGTTGGATATCTCTACCCAGGTTACACAATCTACTTCCTGAGCAAATACACTGGAAGAGGACTTCAAGGTTACTTAACCTAACAATAAGATTTTGTCTTTTGTAAATAAGGTTTTGCTAGAAATGAATGTGCTGAAATCTCATTTAAATAATTTTCGTTTCTTTTTTTTTTTTAAGGAATTTTCCAAATGTATTTCCATAACTATGACAGAAGTCTCTAAACACAAAAATGGCTTTCCTATTTGTTAGCCTTTACAGTGAGTTGGTCATAAGACAGTTTGGTTTTTAAGGTAGGTATGCCTTATATGCCCAGAATATAATTTTTTAACAAAAAAACCTCCTAGAAATTCCCACAAAATTCTCATTAAAAAAATTGATCTTGTATCATTTTAATTCCATATTGACTTCCAAATAGTTCCAGTTATCTATAAATTCAAACTTTTAGAGAAAGATTTCTTTGTCTTGCCTTGTTTTTAGCCATGAAATCTTGAAAACTGAGTTGATAAAAATTATATAGATATTAGTTAAAAAAAGATGTAGCATTTAGTAACTGGGTGGCAATGAAAAGTACCTACAATACATATTTCATAAATTGATCTTAAGCTCCTCTCTCAAGATCATCATTTAACTCACCAACACAGTGCACATGAAAATACTGTGGACCTCTCTGCCGCTAGTGTGGATGTATGTTAAGTCACTATTGTTCAGTTAAAAAAAAAATTAAGTACTCTCAAATGTTTCTGTTTTATCTCTGAGTTATTTACAATTTGGATGACATTCTGATACAAAACTGTTCACAGAAGAACTTTGAGCCAAGTCTTTGGTAGTTTTATAATTCCTCAAAATGATATTTTCAACTAATAAAAATATTGCTTTTATCAGATACGTTAAAAATGGATTTTTCTTCTGCACTTCCGGCGAAGGAACTTTTGAACTTTACACATCTGTTGCCTAGTTCATCCAAAAACTGAAGAGGAATAGACCTGCTACCTGTCTATATAGCAGACATGTTATCTGTATATCTAAAATTCCCCCAAAAAATATGTTAAAAAATGTGTTAGAATGTTCATTCAAACATTCAAGTTTAAAGTGGCCTTGTATCTAATAAAATACTGAATCAGAAGGAGAGATATTTCAGCCCTAGACTTTGTTTTTTCTTGTCAGTCTGGCAGAAATTGAGAGAACACACATTCACTTGTAGAAGAAAAACCCCACATTTGAGCTCCTGCTTGCAGCTCTGGTTTTGTCAAAGTATGCACTGTCAATTTTCTTCTCCTTGAGAGTTGCTGACAAAGCATGAGCCATATTTAACCCAGGATTGTGGGCCCACATTTTCTTTGGCTAGCTTTATGCCATCCTGTCCTTGAGCCAACCATCTCAATTTGGGATGTGGAGAACAAGCGAAAATAAACTGCACCATCTGTAATTTTAAACAGCCTTTCACTATCTCATCAAAGAGAGGTCTTCCTGACTTCTTAAGCATAGTCTCTTTTAAGTGAGAAAAAGTTTCTAACTTTGATCTCTTTGCTTAAGACTGAATAGCTCTATTGAACAAGGGTTTGCAATTTCCCCTCTCACTCTTTTCAGTTCATCGTCCAGTTTCCTTTACCCACTGCCATATCATTGTTTTCCCTCCAGTCCCTAGCTCCATCCCAATCTGCATCCTTATTCCTAACCTTGTGCCAAGTCCCCAGCTGAGATGGGCTCAGCCCTTTGCACTGTGCTTCCGGGGGGTGGCAGCTGGAACTTTTGTTCTTCAAGTTCCCCAACACTGGCGTGAGGTGTGCTGAAGGCAGCTGCAAGCATACCTGCTGCTCCAGAGCTTGCAGCAGGAGGCAGAAAGCATGAGGAGTTGTTTCCTAGCTAAGCTTCTTTCTTTCTTTCTCATCAGAAAGCCAGCAGTTTCTCCTTTCCAGGAGTGAAATCCAAAGAGAATCCTCCTGAACAGCCATGAATTGTGTACAGCACTGGGCCCAGATTCCAGCCCAGGATGTTACTAGGATTTATGAAGGGTCTGGAGGTGCCACAAAAGGCAGTATTATCCACTGGACGTTCTGTATAACAGCCAAAGAAAAAGGTTGTTATGGGTCTGTGATCTGTGAAACTTACTAAGGGCTGCCCAAAGTGGATGTTATTATTTACATGACCACTGTATCCTGCAGTCATTAACACAGGACAGTCTGCTGGATGTTGTACAAGCACAGTCCCTGCTTTAAGGATTTTCCCACAGGGAAACCCATGGAGGTAGAGGGCCACTCATAAACTCCATACAAGAAAGAAACAAGGAGTTGATATACCTCAGCATAGTGCACCAATACTCTCACCTGCTTACCTGCTGCCAGTTCTGGGAAGAGACAAAGCATAGAAAGGTTTGGTCCTCAAACAAGTTCAGCCATGATTTTTAATGGAAGGAAATGTTTTCTCCCCTTCTCCCCTGTAGCACGTGTTTATGCTGTGCCAGCTGATGTTAACTTAAAAGCTAAAGATCCCTGAACACCCTAATAAACCTGCCCCCCTTCCCTTTTACTGTCAATGATTATAGGTCATTTAAAAATATTAGTTACTAAAATGAAATGTTCTGCTTTGGTTGGCAGCATACACTGCATGCACTTAGACTCCTGTCCAAGCACGAGCATCACTGTGCACTCGGGTTCAGCACACACCTGGACCCAGCATGGCCCAAGTGCTTTTGTCTGCTTTTGATTCAGCACAGGGAGAGTCAGAGAGTCACAGATACACCAGCTCCCAGTAGCACCTGCTCTAAGGCATGAAATCCAGGGGGAGGGAAAAACAGCAATGGCACCAGATTTGTCGCCTGTTTTTCTTTATTGCAACAGCAACAAAAATGCAACTGCAAAATTAAGGGGTTTTTGTCAATCTCAAATTTTGTTTAGAAATAATGCTCCAATTAGATGCATTCTGTTCTACGTGTTTAAACTAGTTTAATAGTTTAATTGTATATACAATTCTTTAACAATAGACATTGCATATGAAAGTAGCTGCAAAACAGGTGAACACCAAAAAATTAAAAACTTGTGGAGGAAAAATAGTAAAAGGAGTTCATGTTACTTTTTCCTTCTCCATTTATTTGCATCTTTTTATATGAAGATTTTGAAACACTTAACCAACTTGCCTGTTGAACATATTTATGCTTTTGGTCATTTATTCCACATGCTCAGCACTATATCCTTTACAATCTCTGCATAGAATCTCTCAATTGTTTTCAATTTCATCCTTTTAAAATTATTCTCTTTTTTCCTTGTTGGGATTAAGTTCATCCTATTCACTTTTAGAGCACTAAAACCTATTTTTGTTTTCTTTTTTCTTTGTTTTTCTTTTCCTGTCAATCTCTTCTCCATAGCAATATAATCTTTGTAATATATTGTTTTGCATACCAGGTTTCTCTCTCTTCCCTCAAGTTTAAAAGAAAGGCTAATGCCATTGTGCTCAATTTACTTTCTGAAAATTCAAAGGCACATGAAAAAGCATCAGGAATTGCCTGAGTCGCTTTCCTTCCACTTCAGTGTGCTCATGGGCACAATGCTAGCAGCAAGAGGAGGCTTATGCCCAGCCAAGGCAAGATTATATCTCTCTTTATTCAGGAAGCCAGGGTTGCTTGTAATCCTAGTGACTGAAAAAGTAGAAATGTGCTATAATGACATCCACAAAGGGAGACTCTGACACAACTGAGTCCACTTTTTCCAGGAGACATCTGGCAGTTCATATCTTCCCCAGCCAGTTTTCCCCATCTACTTCGACTTAGTATGTTCTTGCAACAAGAAAATTTGCAGGAAGGAGTCTAGGAGGAGCCAAGATCAAATTTGAACATACAATATTTCTCTTCAGTCTTTAGGACTAGTTTTATTTCTGACGTTGTCAAATACCACCAAACTCAGATGGTGCTGCCTGTGCTCTCCATGCCTATAATTCTTTGGTTCACTTTTTACTTTTGGCACCTTTTCCAGAAGTCCCATTGAGATGTCATTCACAATTCCACTAGAGAATAACAAGTCATACGTATTGATGCTATTAAAAGAGAGAGGGTCTGTCAAAGGCAGGTCTGACACTCAGGTGAGAAACTGGCTTATTGTGAGTCCGAAGAAAAATACAGTGCCAGCGTCTGAAATACTCCATGATCTTTTCTGGAAGAGCCGGTCATTCATTGGCTTCAAAAGTAGCAGCCTAGTGGTACAATCCTGGATAAAAAACCCAACTGGATAGGTATTGCTCAGATGCATTAAAAAAAATCAGGTCAGATAAGCAGCAAAAATGTAAGGAAAAGTTCATTTAAGCTCAGTAGGACTTACACCTACTAGAATTTCTGTATTTCTAACAAGTATCTAAACTCTCACCTTCAGCTATCTTTTAAATAAGTAATTATTCCTCCCCAGTAGAAAAATTCCATTGACAATCATCAGATGCCAGGTAACTACTCTCTCTTGCTCCAGGTTAGTTTATCGACAGATAGCTGCAAGTTACATTGAAAGGGATAAAATTCTGGCACACAAACTTTTTGTTTCTGAGCTCAACCATATCAGAATTTTACCAGTAATCTCAGCTCACTTCCCAGCAGAACTAGGAAAATGTTCATTAAGACCTGTCACGGCAGATTGGATGTGACACTCTAGTTGGCAGACTTGCCAAGAATTATAGAATTACAGAATCATAGAATGGTTTGGGTTGGAATGGGCCTTAAAGATCAGCTACTTTCAACCCCACTGCAGTGGACCAGGCACACCTTTCACTAGAACAGGTTGCTCAAAGCCCCATCCAGCCTGGCCTTGTATTCATAAACATACCTATGCAAGGGAAGATTGAATGCCATTAACACAACCAAAGCTACCCATACCCTGTCAAAATGAGGTCCGTGTCAGGGACAAAAGGCATCTCTTATCTAACAATATTCAAGAAAGTTTGAGAGCAGCAAAAGAAAAAGAAAAAAAAAAAAAAAGAAGGCTGTATGTACAATGATCAGTCTCAATGAATTTTTCTTTCCCTAGCTTCCTATATCAGGATGGGCATAACTGGTGAAACAGTATCAAGATTATTATCTCTAGGATCCTACCACCATCTGTTATAAAACTATACTGCAAAACCAGATTCAGCCTTCTGAATGGCAAGTTAAAAATCCACATGTCACCTTAAGAAGTCACACCAAACTTTCCAAGGCATAAATGAAAATTCAGGTTAAAAGGTGAATAGTACTTATCTCCATACATATCTTCCTTCCAGAAAAACTGTGAAGTCTCACTCCTGTCATTCATGCAGTATGCTTTGGTACTTCTAAATGTGAGTTCTACAAATGAAATAAACCTCAGACAAAGATTTCTTTGGATATCATATAATCATAGAAAGATCTCTAAGATCACCAAGTCCAACCATTGAAAGCATCCTGTCTTTATTGTCCCACAAAGTAACACTGATTTCTCAATGTCAATGTGATTTCAAAAGTTTCGTAATTGTGTAGGAGGATGAATAAAGAAATAGAGCAATCTGATCCAGCTCTTGTTATCTATATCTTTATATACACATATATGTAAAATAAATTAAAAATACAAAGTATGTTCACTAGATTCAAACCCACAGCAAAAGAAATTTCAGTGAACTTGGAAAATCTAGAAATATGTGAAATTAATTGCTTCAGCTCTTCAGAAGTTTAACATTTTTGTCCAAATATCTGAAAATTTTGTCCAGACTATGCGTTTACCGCCACATTTCTTCAAAATTTGTATAATTAGTTTATTTGCATAAGAAGACATCAACATAATAGCAGCAGATATAGAAACATTTCACTAGGGAATCCAAAGAAAAATTAATGTCTGTAGTCTCATTTCTACAAAGAAATCCATCTTGTTTCAAAAGGAAAATAAATTTGGTTTCTGTTCATTGATGTATTAATGTTAAAGATGAACTAAAATGGCTTGTGAGAAAAAATAATGCATCTAGAAAGAAACATTGTCTAGAGCAATACGTGACTAACATCACGTACACGACACACACAGCACCCAACACTGGCATAGCAGCAGGACAGAATAAGTTGCAGAGCCATGCTCAAAGTCCCCTGAGGAAAAATACAGGGGTAGGTTTTCTTCAGACCTGGAATGGAAGATTGAATCTTTTTTGAATCTTTTTGAATGGTTTTATTTCGAGATTGTTACCTGGGTTGTTGATGGGGTGCATCTCTGAGCCTTTCCTGCCCATATTCTCACTCACTGGAGGAAATGGGGCCAGAGGAGAATCTGCAGGTCAAAAGGGATGATAGTACTCAATGTCAATGTAATCAGAAATTCTTGTTTTTGAAGAATAACATTAGTAGGAAGAATGTGTCTTTGTTACTGTTAAAAGTGTTACCTCCCTGCTGAGTGCCTGTTGCTTCTCCATGCTCTCATTTTTTATCTGTGCTTGTTTCTTCCTGCTCAATTGTTTTTTTTGGCTCAGTGAAGATGTGTTTGCATATCTTCTGAACAAAATAAGTGCTGATTTTTTCTTTCCAAAGTCCTTGGCCATGGCATCCAACAGACGGTGGAACACAACCTGCTGGGAAGTGCCAGTCTGAGTCAGACAGCCTTTCGTGTGTCACCACTGAACCCTGCAGATACAGGTGCTGGATCCTGGGAAGAGGTTTTAGCACCAGACTAGCGCCCAGCTGGCACAGCTACATGGCTTAGGGGTTGGTTCAGTTCTCAGCTTAAGCTTGATGTGTATGATACCACTCTGAGAATTTCTCTGATGATATTAGACAATTTACAAACTGAAGTGTCTCATAAAAGCAGAGGAAGAAGACTTAACTCACAACATTTTAAAAGGAAGAGAACATTGAGACAGCATTTTCCCAAGAAGTACCTTCTGGAGGCAGTGGCACATGGTCAGTCCACACACACAAATTGTCCTCCCGACCTAGAGAAGGCACACTGCAGCTGCAGTCATTCAAAGCTCATTTCACATAGTGTGATCAATGACATTTTCTGAACTATTTTTTCTTTTATAAGATCGCAGTATCTAAATTTTAACTAGAAATATTTTAAGTACATGATAAAAAAATGAAGCTATTATTTTTAAAAAATAATTTATGACCCTAACCTTTCAATTATAATGGGGTTAGGATCTCTCTGTGTCTGTATTTGAGTGTAAGAGAGTATCTACATCTATCTGTCTAGGAGCTGAATTACTGAAAATGAGTGTTACTCTAAGAATTTATAATTATGACAAGCATAATTTATAATTATAAGCCTCATAATACAGAAGGGAGATACTGTTGATTTTCTTGATGTAAAGAGGATGACTCATATTGCCAAAATGTGTTGCTGTCACAGTTATTAAAATATCTAGTTGCAATGTCACATTCTTTACAATGTTTAAAAAAAAATTAAACAAAATCCAAATGAACCAAAGATAAACCCAGTGAAGCTGAGGCAAAAAGAAAATCAACTTGGTGTAATTTCCAAAAGCTCCAAGATCAAAGGAATCCAAGATAAAGGACATACTGAACTACTAATTCACCCACTTTTTCCTAATCTTTCTGTCAGCTCAGCATTTGAGTTGGACAGAAGTATTAGTATTAAGTCAGTGTTTATATCGGATTAGAACATTCCTGACTTTTGCAGAGTCCAAGGTAAATATTTCAAATAGGCACTTATCAGAATCAATTTTCTTGATGGCATTGCTATTTACACTTTTTTTTCCTGCTAACCAAAATGCATCTGATTACCCAATCCACCCAGAAAGGAAGTAAAACTACATTCTTTAAAATCTGTAGCGAGCTACCTAAGGCTATCTCAGCCTGGTTTCCTGGGACTGTGTGGCAGTGTAATTCAGAAGGAACTTCAGGCTTAACTGACTGAGCATGAGAAAGAGTCAGACCTTTCTATTTTGTTTGATTGCACTTGTTAGAGTGAATTGCATTGTCATAAATTAATTCCATATGACTATATTTTTGCATAGAGTAATGAAGAGGACCAAACACATGTGCTAAACACATCTTAATACTGGACTGACCAGCATCTAGTGAGACTTTCAGTGTTCTACGTAACAATGTGCAAAACCTAGTGGAAACATTTTCTGAAAAAATTTTAGAGGTCTGATTTCCATTAATCTAACTGTTGTTGTTATCATTATTGAGGGAATGACCTCATGGAGGGCTGTGACAGGAGAGCAAACTTATTCTGGTGTCCAGGAATGAAGCTTTATATCTTATCTGAGACACTGTGCTGTCTTCCTTTTCCATAGCATATGGGATATTTGGCAGGGGCTCTTTTTTGCTTATGTCCCAGAGGGCAAGCATTTAAAGGAACTCACAAACCTGCAGTTGATCTTCTTACCCGGAGCCTTTGAGAAAGTGAAAAATGTTATTTGGAAATGTTTCATAAAATAGGTAAGAATATTTCAGGATCACTAAACACACAAGTTATAGACTGTATGATGTAATGCAGTTGTCACTTAGACTGGCGCTGGTGTATGGAAAGTCTTCTCTTCCTATTGAGGGAAGGGGAAAATAGTTCCCAGAAAAATCTGATAATTATACCTTTTTTTTTTTTTTTTTTTGCTAATAACTACTCTGGGATGTATTGCACTTACAGAGTCAGGAAATCCAACTCTTTTGCTGTAGAAGTGACCTCAATAAAAAATGTTAATGGAGATTCACTCCTTTTGGCATTCAGACAGAAGAACTGCCCTGGGAGAAGATGGGAAGTAACACTTTCTCCCAATATACAACTCCCACGTAAAATCTGAGAGAGCAGTGTTGTCTTTATTAAAGACACACTAGTGAATTTTCTCCCTTCATTATTTAGGACCTATGCTGGAGAATTTGTCTACTGTGCATACCAAATGCTTAACATCTGGAAAGCAAGCAAAGGCAATGAAAAATACATTTATATATATATATATATATATATATATATATATATATATATTTTTTTTTTTTTTTTTTTTTTTTTTTTTTTTTTTTTTTGGTTAATGCTGGAGGTTTTTAGCCAATGTGATATTAATAGGGGAGGAACGACAAAACCATCTCACAATTTTCAGAAATTTACATTTACCAAGATCTTCTCATATACCATAAGGTATTATTTCTGTCCTCAAATACTACATCACAAGCATTTTAATTTAAACAATCATAAGCACCATTGTATATGTGCATATATATATATAAAGTGTATGTGTAGTTATTGCACTAAATTCATTCATTACTGTTGTGATGCTGTTCTGAGGCCTCATTTATTACAGAGAGAGAAGGACTATGCTTGAGCCAAAGAGTTTGCACAATCATCAAGACACAAGATATCAACCTGCTGCATAACCAAATAAAAGGGATCTGGAGACAGAGGAAAGAGAAAAGAAACCAAAAGAAAAGAAAGGTTAACTGTTTGATTTTGAGACAATACAGTAAAAATAAGTTAAGTGTTCTTAAAGTCTACCTTACTGTTTAAGACCATATCCACACACAACTTTGGACAACTAACTCTTTTATGTAACCTTGATTCAAATGTTAATTAAAGCAGGTAGAATTTACCTACAGACTTAGGACTGAATCCTAGACCATGGACATACTGATGACCAGATCTGACTAATTTCAGTGGGAAGTAGCATGAAATAATGCAAAGAAAAGCTTGACCTAGAGACAGAGATGTCCTCAAGAGAGTCTGCCATGATTGTTGAAGATTATGGGACAAATATAAGGAAGAAATATATGGGAATATATTTCTTCCCAAATATATGGGAAGAAAATTTAAAAGTAGCTTGTCAGGGCATCAAGACACCAACAGATATCAAAGGAATGTAATAGGGAGGAGGGCAATGAGCAGTAATGAAGACAAGGAAGAGGTGAAGGTAAATGAGATGTTTGATCTTTAACAAGCTAATGTAAGATTAGCTTCAAGCAGAAGTATTTGGAAAGCAGGGAACAGTGTAGAACTAAAGAAGAAGAAGCATTTCTGGAGAGATAAATTTGTGAACTGTATACTCAATGACATTATTTGCAATAGATTGAGATTATTGAACAAGAAGAGGTTTAATGTGTAAAATCCTTTGCATTTTGAATTAACATTTTATCCATTATTCAATTATATGTATATAAATGTCTTGAATAATTCTAAAATTTTGATCTGACTATATAGGGTGACACTGAAATAACTTGAAATATAATAAAAATTAAGTCTTTCCACAAAATTAACATCTACGAGAAGGCTATTATCACCATTTTCATGTGAAATAAGTTTCAGGTTTTATCAGTTATTTCCTTTTAAAGTATAAATGTTAAAATAATAAGACAAATTTTGACTGACTTTCAATTGCTTTGTCTATTGTATTCAAAAATAGACAAAAACTTGTTCCTTGCTTCTTTCAACTTGTACCACTATACATGGTTAGTACTGACCAGAAGAGAATGAGATTTTTTTTGCCAATAGATACTATTTGATAGGGGCTTACCTAAGAATCTTGTTTGGCAATGTACATTCCTCTTCTTCATTATAAATAATTGATATTCTCAATTGTCACCGACAGATTTTTTGCTGTTGTTGACTGAACAAAATTCTTCATACAGTCAGAAGTATTTTACAGTCCAGAACTTATGTTTAGGTGGTTTAGCCATTCATGTAAGCTACATCTTCCACACTGACTTGGGTTGTTAGATTGGAATAAATTTTGAAACACTGAGGTCAGATGCTGACAGCAGTGCACTTCCCAGTCCTGAAGAAGATAGGAAGGGGGAAAGCCATGCTGTCGAACATACTGCAGGAATTCCTCACCTGTAACTGCTGCAGATTTTTCTTTAACATTGTTACATGCAGCAAGGTCTTTAAATTTCTAAGCTGTTTTCCTCTTCACTTACATTTTCTTTTAAAAAGGAATTACAGATTCTATAGTCAGATAGAAAATAAAACACTAGTTGACAGCAGTGTATGTTTTCAGAAGGAGCATAGATAAATTCTGCCTTCATCTATGCTGGTACAGACCTAACAAAAGAATTATTCACAGGGATCCAGCTTGGTTATGTTCCCATGACTGGTTTTTTCTCTCACCATGGAAGCACTTTTATTATCAGTTCTTCTGTCAAAGTCTGAAGAATTTGCCATCAGTGGCTAGTGCAATGTGAATTTTTGTAGTCTTAGTTGATAGCTACGTGAAAGGGATTAATGTCACAAAGAAGTCGTCATACATTTGATGTTACAGGACAAACACAACAATGACAAATTTTATCTTGATAAATGGGAAAATACAGAAAAATAAGCTCCAATTAATTTCACTGTTTGCCTCATATGGGATTAAATATGTATTGGGAGAGAAATACAATCACACTTGCACAGCTGTTGTACTTCCTCAGTCTTTTCTGAGGCTAAATAGTGAACTTCACCTGTAAAGCTGGCACATTTCTTGAGCACTATTTTACCTTTTTAAAAATCTTCGTCTGATCTAGTGAAGATTCAGTGGTGGCTTTGACCTCAGAATAAACTGAGGACTGTGTCAAGGCAAGGCTTATAGGCAGAGATAATATATAATTACTAGCAAGTTACTGTAGCTGGAAAATCTTGAAAAATTTCAAGCCCACAAGGCTTTCTTAAGTATTTCAGTTATTTTAGCAAATATCTTTGTGGTAACAGAACTTAATTACGCAATGAATTCAGCTTTTCCTCATATGCCCAGATATTAGCTGCATTGAAGGAATGACAGTAACAAATTAATCTTTCATTACAAAGCAGAAAAAAATCTCGTATATTAAAAACATTTTCTGCTTGCTTTCCAGAGGTTTTCATACTACTTCAAATACCCTTTCACAATACTTTGTGCAAAATGCAAACTTAAATTTCAGTGACATTGCTCATGAGCAAGTATGTTATTTTTTTGAAAAGTCTTCTAAATACTCAGGAACTAATGCAAATGGAACTATTTCTAACAAACAAACAAAATGATTTAATATCTATACATATAATAATTATTAAATTATTTTAGAGACAGGAATTTGTTAGCAGCAGTACCCAGAGAGCATGTTAAATAACATACTGTGTAAAAAAACATTGTTGAGGAACACGTGACAAACCACAACTGAGTCTGATCATATTCAACTCTCTAGCTTAAAAACAAAACAAGAGCAAGAAAAATGACACATCTAAAAGGCATGTTTGTTTCAAGGGAAATGCAGTAACTGCTTAAAGCCATGAGAACAGTTAGATCAGAGTGAGATAAAACTGTGGAAAAGTCTGAAAACTACCCCAGAATATTTTCAATTGGATTTCTTTCAACTTTTTATTTTAATGGATGATGGAAAAACTAAAGCTTGTTCCTTGTATTACGGTTTAAATTTTGTCACCAGTGACGTTTAGAAAAAAAGATTGCCCAGGGAAAATTCATGAGCTGAGGAGGCGTATTCAGAACTACTGAGGTAGCATGGGACACGTTGCTTTAAAACAATTAAGTATAATCTAATATGGCAAAGTCTCTTTAGACATCTGTCAAGGTAAATTTCAGTCAAATTGTGTTCTAAGCTCTCGAAACCTTCTAGTAATTGGGGTTCAGGTGAGAGAGATTTTAAAAAAAAGTTAGTTTCATTAGAGTCTATACAGTTAGTGGATTTGGAATTCTTTTGTTAGCCAGTTTTGACGCACATCAGAAAACTGAAAAGTATCATGCAAAGGTCTCACAGGGGAAGCATCTCATGGATGTCAAAATGAATCACTTTACAACTCTCCACTTACCTTCATTTTTCAATAATTAAAAGAAAAGCCAATGAACGAAGGACAAGTCTAAAAAACATCCACAATTTTTCTTTTGTCCAGCCTAACAGTGCCACATGTAATCATTTCTTTGTCTTCTGAAAGGGTTTACAATTAACTTATCTCATGAAAATTACTTCTAACCAAGCACCAAAAGTATTTGAAGACTGCTTTTCTTTACTCCAAAAAAAGGAGAAGTTATAAAAAGGAGAAGTTGAAAAAGTTATAACTTGACTAAAGCCCTAAGTTTTCAGCTGGCCTTCCTGTTCTGTGATGTTCCACAGCACTTTAGCCATTACCATACCAATTCCTTGCAAAGTTTCACATTCCCATTTCCACTCTCCAGTATATTCCTTCTTTGCTCCTGAACTGTGGAATGTGAGTTATGAGATCCAGGCATGATGTAATATTAGACATCTAAACTGCAGTCATGAGATAGGTGTAAACTAGGGCAAAGAGATGTATAATTCTGCAGTGGATTTATCCAGTGCAGTAGATATCTCTGTCAAAATGTAATGAATTGCACCCAGAAAATGTCTGCTTTTCTCCACTCATTGTAGAAGCAATCCCAAAAGCTGGCTCAGGTGTAAGTATTTATACTGAAAACAATTAACCTTGAAGTTTATGAAAATCTGTGGTAGGTTTCTTAAATGAACCTGATCAGGTCAGTGTGGTGAAAACAAAGCATCTGAGACACCCTCTCATTGTTTAATAACAGCTGAGAAAGGGAACAAAGAAACCACAAGAATGGGAAAAAAAGTTAGTAGAGAAACTGCAAATACATAAGTAACTTTTTTGTATATTTCTGAACAACCTGGAACTTAAGTGAAACTGTACATGTTTGTGTGTGCTTTGTGTATGGAGATGGCACTGGAAAGAGTGGAACAAGTACAGCAAAATCACTACATCACTGTCATTGATATCAGTCATTCCAGTGGATTTGGCAATATCGCTTGGAAATTTAAGCAGCACTTAGTTTTTCCTACTGATTTATTGACTCAGCTAACAAGAGCCATCTTATACCAGTTTAACTGAAAAACAAATGCATCTCATACCAGTATGGTTTACCAGCCTTCAGTGGCAGTGCAGGGCAGAAGCTGTATGTGTTGAGAACTGCCTGCACATGGGTCACACAGATGCAAATCCCTTCTCTGATCCCAAGACTCAGTATTTTCTGGAATCTCTCTGGCAAGAAAGGAATATCAACAGAGATCTCTGAATCTCTTGAAGATTGGCTAAAGTGGAATAGTGGCAGGAGAGAAAGGAGGATTTTATGATATATCTTCCTTGGTGTAAGGTCATTCATGTTCTCAGTCATTCTTTGCAACCCCTCTGCACTTCACATTGAGTTTGTTCTGAAATGAAGACCAAACAAAAGACTGAATGGCCAAAAGACAGGAAGGTTTTCATTTCACTGAGTCACAAAGAAAAGTAAAAAAAAAGCTAGGAAAGAAGGTACAATCAATATAAAATTCCAGAGAAATTTCAGCAGCTAAGTGACAGCAATGTCAATTGAAACACAAAGACATGTCTTTCTGAATGCTAAATCATATTAACATTAGGCTATAATGCAAAATTAATGGAAATAAAAATTTTAAAAATTCATTGAAAATTAAAAATACTCAAATAATAAATTTATAATTAATAGAAAATGATTGAAAATAATGTGCAGTAAGAAATTTTGAAGGGTGTAAAATAACAGACTGAATTTTCCCCTTAATTTACCTGTTTCAACTGTAGATCTGGGGCACTGTTTATCATCAGCAAACCCTGCCATGCAGATACTTTGACTAAAAGGGTCTCAATTTCAGGCAGAAGTGCTGTTGTACTGACCAAATATCTTGCAAGTTATTGCACTTTATGCATGTGGGGCCTATTATATGAGTCTTTTTTTTTTTCTAATGGCACCTTCTGAATGTTTTGATCTAAGGAAGAAAAAAGAAGTGAATCAGTGGAACAAACCCAGAGTACTTCTGTGTTTGAGAGGGAAATCAGCGTTACACCACTTATGTGCTTTTGGATTTAAACATCTCCTTGAGGCATTTGCCTGAAGGTTACATGAGAAACATGTGGCTCTGAGTCAGCCCCTGGTCTGAATCCCTTCATGAGAAGCCCAATCTGAGCTCTTTGGTCCAGCCATGAAATGCTGGAGTTAACACTATCCTTAGACTTTAGGCTTCTGATGACCGCAACAGGTGATGGTTTCTGGGACTGAGGAGCCACAGTTTGCACTGTGCAGTGCTCAGCATGCAGCACCACTTCTTAATCAAATAAAATTCGTGCAATTATGTCGCATATTTTTTTGGCATATGTCCATTCATCCTAATACATTTTGAATCTGTTGGCTAACTTGAAGATGTCTTAGGGGAAAAAAACTACTTGGAAGATTTAAAATTCCAAAGTACTTTCTGCAGATTGTGGCAGGGGAGAGGAGAAAAATGTTTTTATGAGAAAGTTGGCAGCATCAGTTCAACTCTCATGCTGACAGGGAAATGGGTTCCTATTACAAGTGTCCTGCTACCCAAAACTCTACAGGAAGCATTCAAGGTCTGCTTTGCAACAAAGCAGCCAACTATGAGAGAAATCCACAGAAATCAGGCTTGATTGACTCCACTGCTCACTGGATACCTTGTTCTAGTGATGGCAACGTGGATTTACGCTCCACCCCCAAGTACCAAGGGGAAATCAGAGAGAAAATCTGGTGGTCCTAAAGAAAAAAACAGAAAAATATTAAGAAATTATGGGGTTTGATGACCTGTACTCCGGAGAAGTGGTAATTGCCTACATTCATTGATACCAGACCTGTCTGTAGCTTACCAGAAAATTTCTCATCCTCTGCTGAAACTATTAAAAGCAGAAAGTGGTCTTGTAGCAGTTTGAATTCAAGATACCAAAGATATTAGCAAAAAATAAATTAGTTTCAATTTAAGGTTCTACATTCCGTGACATAGACTACAGGTATTTTATGGGAAAGGACACTTATTTTTACATTTCATATAAAAAAGTCAAATTTATATGGAAACAATTTTCTTGCACTTTCACTTCTCAAGCCTATTCTTTTTTTTTTTTTTCCTAATAATATCTGAAGCTGAATTTTCAAATTGTGTCCTTTAAGACTGACTGGAATTTTAACCATACATACCCAAAATGCTTTATAAATACTGTCTAGTGGTGTCTGAACTGTTAGTAACATTTAGCTCAAATTTTTACTATTCAAACAGTGAAAATTGGTCTCCTTATCACATAACTCCAGTGGAAATTTCTGTGAGCACAAACATCTTCTATGCAAATCTTATGCTGAATTTTTATTGCACCTGCTTTATAAAGACTACCCTTACAAGTAATTTATTCTCTGTTTTTATATTTTCAACTCAGTCAGTTAAGCATTAAAATAGTTCTAATTTAGGTAAAATATTTAAAAAGTGAAATGGGCTGGAAAATGTATTTTTTTTTTTAGCATTCACTAGCTCAGCTGTGACATCTCTACTGTTTCAAATATGTTTTTAATCACTTGCAAGTGGATCAGCTAGCCATATTTGCAGCTATCAGCTGTATTTGCAGCTACAGCTGTATCTAATCTGAGGATCTAGAGACAGTCAGAAGTCTCAGTATATCTTGTTCTGACATGCAAATGCATCATCGCCCTGTGCCATTGATCTTTTAAGCAGGGCTGAGTAAAAACAGCAGCAATGTTCAACAGACAACTTCTTCTGTCCGTGGAAAGAAATCAGGTTTTCCCAGGAAAACTGATCAAATCAGATTTTTTTTTTCCCATTCCAGTATATGTTAGTAATTTTTGTGTGAAATAATGTATAATTAATAATGATGCCAAGCCATAGGACAAGAGGCAACAGGCAGAAACTGATGCATAGGAAGTTCCACCTGAATATGAGGAAGAACTTCGCTGTGCAGGTGACTGAGCACTGGAAGAGATTGTCTGGAGAGGTTGTGGAGTCTCCCTCACTGGAGATGTTCAAGAACCATCTGGATGCAAACCAGATGTGCAGTGTGCCCTAGGATGACAGTGACTGAGCAGGGAGGTTGGAGCGGATGATCTAGTGTGGTCTCTTCCAACCTGATCCATTCTGTGATTCTGTGGTTCTGTGAAACTGTGATTCTATGAATATATAGGGGAACACATGAATTTTGAGTGGATACAGTTTTTTATGAGTTTCTTTGGGCTGGAGATTACGTTTGCTCAGCTTTTTTAATAATAGAAAAGAAGAAGATTTGAAGAAATACCCTTTCACCTCTGCCACAATATTATTGTTATCATTATTATTATTTCTGGGGTTTGGGAGCAGCTTAATTTTTAAGTTAATATTATGAGCATGCACTCAAGATTTCTGGATACTGGACTTAACGTATGCTTAAGAGTCATTTAGCAGGATGCAGCCAAAAGCACTAATAGGCATTGGGATGCCTGATAGAAACAAAAAAAAAAGCACATGTGAAGTACATTGTATTTTTATCTTCATATATTCCATATAGAAGCAGTGCATTTCACTTGCCAATTAACAGGAAGCAGAGAGGTTTAGAGATGGGAAATATAAATACTCTTTGGTTTTATTTTGCCTATGACAGGAGATTCACTATTTTTTAGAGCAAGGTATTGTCTTCAAAGCAAGTCATATTGCTGTTTATTACTCTGATGAAGGCTTTACTAACTCATAAATTTTGCCACACACATCTGTTTTGGCCGCAGCATTAGACACTTGCTGCCTGCTGCTGGTGTCTCAAGTCAGGACTGAGCTTTCAAACCAAATCTTCTATACAATATGGAGTCTGGAGAGTTATTCTCACCCAGGCTCAGGGAAAGACCATCGTGAGCATGTAACTTCAGCCCACTCAGCCCACACCGAGGCAAATCCTGCTTGGCTGAGTAAAACCCAGGTGGTAGCTCTGTCACTGCAGTTCTGCTGTCCTGTTATGAGTGGCTGGCAGCTGTATGGGGTGTTCAGAGCTACCACTGTCAGCAGAAGTTCAAACCCAGCCATTACAGGGTCATCACTCACACATAAGCAGCTGCCTAAAGTGACACAGGAGAAACCACACAGGAAGTATTAAACTGAGAAATGGATGATGTCTTTGGTATCAGGGTAAGGCTGTTTAATTCTGCCTTGTGCAGCCAAAAGAGGCTCCCAAGTTAGGGAAGCGTGACAAACAAAAAGTAAAAAAGAGAAGTTGAGGATTTTTTGTCATCATGTGGGAAGACATTGCTATTTTGATCTCTCATGCCAGGAGCAGGTGTCTGCAGGGAAGCATAAGGAGTGAAACAGGTCACAAGATATGTCCCCATTTTCCAGAAAGTGCTTTCCTCACTACATGCAATGGCCATAGCCCTATCTTCTGTCCCTTGTGCTTTACTGATGATCTGGTTTAATTAAAATAGGCAAGTAGAAGGGAAGAAGGTTAATATGTCCAGGGAAAACATTATTTTAGAAAGAACAAAGAAAGCCAACAAATAAAGAAGTCTACCTTTTTGTGCAAGGATTTCCTGAAGCTCTTTCAGAAAAGGAATAAGCAATACATCCCATTTCTTTGCAGGAATTATGAAGCTTTTGGCTATTTTCAAGTATTATTAAGGTGTCAGCAGCTGGGAGGAAAAAAACCCCAGAACCATATATAATAAACAGATATAATTTGTGTGGTTTACATCTTATTCTCAGAAAGCAGCTGTTCATTTGGGAGTTTTTCCATGAGAGACAATGAATTTCTTTGTCAAGGGCCAACATTTCCACTGACTATAACACAGGAGAGACCATGACATCACCATTTGAATATGTGGCTATTTTTATAGACTCAAAGTGCAATTTCAATGCTGCCTATATATAAATATATATACATATATATATGTATTAATCTTAGCTGAGTGATAAGCAGCTATTTTCTACCTAGAATTGCTGATAAAAATACCTACAACTCAGTAGAAGTTTTATTTTGAAATGTTGGCTTTTGTTAAGAAAACTGAAAGAAGTCTGACTTCTGCAAAAAATACTCAGCTTAGCTGCAATCATAATTGAAAATTTGTTGCTGTTGTAGAAATCATTTCTCTAAATGCTTGGAGAAATTTTCATGCTATGAAGCTATAATGGTAACTACTCGTCCAGTATAAAACATGGAAAAATACTGTAGTTATTCCTATTCTTGATGTTCTGCAGTTATAATGCCTCCAGGTAATGCCTAACATCCTGTTGTTTGAACAAGAAAAACGTTCCCCAATCCAAGAACAAAAGTTACTATTTTCACTGTCATCTTGGAGGAAAGGAGACTGAAAAAAGGTCCTGGGAACAAGTATTGTTATTGCCATACTTGAATTTTTTGAAATTTGTGTTCAGAAGCTACAATAGGGATGACATGCTCAGGGCACAGTCAATTGTTTTCTGATGCCCTCATTTTTCACTGAATTTGAGATCTCTGTCTTCCCCAAACTAGTAGAACAATATCAAGACTAAAAAGTATGGAACATTTAAAGATGATAGATTCTGCTAGTAAAATTTGTAAAATTGCACTAAGTTATTGCAGCTGTAGCAGAAAATGGTCATTTACAAGTAGTCCTCCTACTGTTTTTAAGACTTTCAAGCACGTGTTGTACACTACCCAAGAGGAAAAGAAGCTGTCTTCTTTAGGGTCACCCCATATTGTCCCTCATGCAGAGTCAGGTAAAGCAAAAACTGTGTGCACAAGCAAAGCAGAACAAGGAACTCATTCACCACTTCCCATCAGCAGGCAGGTGTTCAGCTGCCTACAGGAAAGCCAGGCTCCACCACCCAGAATGGTGATGCAGGGAGGTGAAAACCATTACTCCAAACATCCCCTCTTTTCTCCTTCCTCAGGTTTATATACTGAGCATGAGGCCATAGGGCATGGGACATCCCTTGGGTCACTTGGGGTCAATTGTCCCAGTTAGTCCTCTCACAGCTTCTTGTGCACCCCCAGCCTGCTTGCTGCTGGGTTGGGATGAGAGGCAGAAAAGGCCTTGGTGCTCTGCAAGCACTGTTCAGCAAGAGTGCAAACATACTATCAGCACTGTTTCCAACACAAATAAAAAGCAGAGTCCCATGCCAGCTATTAAGAAAATTATCCCAGAGAGAACCAGCACTGAAGTGCTGCCTCTCCTCCCATCCTAAGGCCTGGTTCAGTAATCCACATAAATCTCAAGACTTTCCTTTACCTCATCATGTTTGACGTGTTCAGATACTGGTTAAAACAAAGGGAGTGTTTAGTTTCTCAAATTCATCTTCCCAGTAGAGCTCATGAAAAGCCCCACAACTGTATAAATTTTCATTTGAGAATAAAAACTGATGTTGAATTTAATGTTAAATTCCCATTGATTTTAATGAGATGAGACATGAACCCTTGAGGCTTAAAACAGAAAAAAAAGTAAGAAAAAACCCTTTATTGTCTCTTCTAGCTTGGAAGGCTAGGTTTTTATAAGATTCTCCAAAGCACTGATCTAAGAGCACCATATCCCCTAGTAGAGCTTATATCAGTCAGTGCAGCTGTACAAAGACTTCTTTAAATTTGATGCCAAGAATTAGCTGGAAGTGAAGTGTCACTCAGCTAACCATGTCACTTGTTCAAGCCTGCAAGACAAAAAGCATCCCGATGCTGTTCACAAAAGGGGAATGATATCTTGCACGCAGTTCACATTTTGTTCTCTTACTTGGCACAACAACTAAATCTGAGTGGCATCTTGTTTAATTGTTCTGCACAATTTCTGAACATATGAAACTCTTTAGCTTTTTTCCATATGCATCTCTACTCCAAGTTTTAGAAAACAAACAAATGTTTGGGTGGGGTATGTACTGATGTAGCTAAATTTCTTGTAAAGAAAGTATGTTTTCAACTAGAATCAATTCCTAACCATCCCGCTTAATTCAGCTATTATCTGGGGTATGCTTTGATATGTTTAACAAGCTGTCTCTGTCATAACCACAACACCTTGGAATATTACCACTTTTACATTTATCAACACATTGAACCTAACTCAATTTTTTTCCTGTTGGAGCAAAAATAGGCATGCTTTCTCCATCTAACACAAACAGCTGTGGGCTGTCAGAGCTTTATAACTGTTTGTTTGTTATTAAGGAAAATGTATATGTAGGAATTGTGAAAAAGGAGCTAAAAGTTACATTTAATTCATAACAGATGCTACATAAAATGATATATTTTCTCAAGCAGATAAGGAAGAGAAATTTTAAATCCAATCAACAATGCCAATCTTTTTAGTTACTTCATTAAATAGCTTTAATAATCCTTATAAGTACATAAAATTTGGCTAATATCTTAAACACATCATTTTAGGCACACAGCTGTAATCCAGAATGCAATGCTTAAGCACTTCAGACACTTCAGAATATGGGGTTCTAGCTATCAGCCTTTTCCAAAGACAATAAACAGTTTTTAATTAATTCTATTAATCTTTAGTGGACCACACAACAGGTGATTCACGGTGTTAATAAGAATCCACAGCCAAGCCTCTGCAAGCTCAATATGTTCAATCCTTGCAGAAGGACATAACATCAACTAGATTTTCCATTTGACTGATTAAGTCACTCAAAATACTAACTTGAGCACTTGTCTTCTGTTTGTAGTGGTTCCTGAAAGGCAAGAAAACCCCACAGAAACCATAACTAAGTCTTCCCATTCCCTTTGCACCCTGGGGTAGTTAACAGGGAGAAAAGGGGAAAGGGAACAGTTGACACATATTCCCTTATCAGTTTGAGTTTCACCAGTTAGAATGAAACAAAAAATAATCAGAGAATAAAATTTAATACAGTTCAACTATATGATAATGATGTTACAGAAAAATCCCCATATACAACAAAAAAAATATCTACACGGTACTATAGGTAAGAAGATAAAGAAAAAAATCCCCAACTACAAAAGCTAATGATAGGGAAGGAAGAGAGAAAACAAAGAGAAGGGATCTAAACTAATTTTAAAACTTTTCCACTCATGCAGTTATTCATACACTGGCATTGCAGTTCACAAGACATCAGAGAAAGGAAGGACGGAAGGACGGAAGGACGGAAGGACGGAAGGACGGAAGGAAGGAAGGAAGGAAGGAAGGAAGGAAGGAAGGAAGGAAGGAAGGAAGGCTATCAGTAGCAATCCTAGTTTTTTGGTAATAAGTCAAGACTTCAGGACTCACAGCTTATATTTTAGTTTAAAAGCTATACAGCTATTTTATTTTTATTTAGAAATAGATGTGCAGCAGGCATCAATGTAAAATATATGTAAGATATGACTTTAGCAGAAGCTTGGGAATGTTTGGTCTGATTCTTGCGAGTTGCAGCAGACCAACCAATTGTCACAGAACCTGGAAGAATTGAGGTTATGGGTGTAAAAATACTCAAGAGATTTTACTGTAGGGTAATTTTGAGCACCAAGATGCCTTTGTACCTCACTTCTAATTGCTTTAGTGAAATCTGGATGTGGCACTTTAAGCACATCCCCTTGAGAATATTCCCCAATGCATCAGATATCCAATTGTTATATTTCTCTTTTAATTATAAATTAACACCTTTCTCCATAGAACCTAAGAGCTGTCCAAGCAGTGGAACTTTATCACATGATTAAAAGCCCAAAACTAACAAACTGTGGAAATTTGTTTGTTTTGGTTTAGTTTGGTTTGGGTTTTTTACTAACTGCTGAGAGTTTTATTTAACAGCTTTATATTCTGCTTTTTTGATTAGGACCATACAACACATTTCCTCAAGTCCAGCATGAGACATTCTCACCTGCCTTGGCACACTTTCACGCTTTGCACCTGCTTTTCCAAGAATGTTTATCCCAGAAAAGATTACTCATCTGTGAGCCCACAGACTTGTTTTATTTAATTTTTGATAAAATGCATATGGAGAAAATACTGTTTGACATTGTGTGAGTTTTTTTTTCATGTCTCCTGGTTTTGAGTTTACAGTATGAGAAAGGACCCTAGTGTATTTTAGATTTATCAAAAACCCCAGCCCCAGTAACAATTTGTATATAATTCTAACTGAAAATTAGCATCTCAGGGCTCAGTAAACTTGGACACATCAAAATGGTTTCCAAACAAATAATCTGAGACTTGGCCTGCTGGATAGTTATCTGGTTTTGAACTGGAATAAAATGAGAGATGATTGGGAGAATCTAATTTATTTTTTCTCAGTGTAGTCTACTTATCAATCTTCTGGATTTGCCAAAAGTAGATAAAGAAATACTTCACTATTTTTTCTTTCTCTCTCATACTTTAAAACATACTTCAAAATATACTTCAAAATAGTCATGCATATGCCTATTCAAACAATTTCTTTGAATAGACTTTTAGACCTTTGATTCAGAAAATGATGCCTTTGTTGAAGAGAAAAATACATTGACAGAGGTCTTGGTCCTCAAGTGACCAAGTTAAGCACATGCTTGGAAAATGGGCATTCTTGCTGTGTAGAAAGAAGGAAATATGAAAGTTGCGAGATGCTTCCTCTCAGCAAAAATCCCAACGTAACACTTGTTATTTTATTACTTTATTTTTTACTTTATTTTGTGTTTTACTTTTTTTGTGTTCAGTTGTGTTCATGTTATGCTTTATATAATTACTGCTATGAAGCACTTTCATTATAAATTACCATTAATATTCACAATAATATTCAGTCAAAATGCAAATGCTATTTCTTCTGTTCTGCCATGGAATCATTCTCTAGCAATAGCACATTGAGCAGGTTGTTCAGACAATACTGACATACTTGTGTCTGAAGTTAATTAATTACTGTATCGCATTAATTAATTTAGGGGAATGAGAAGTTGGTTTGAACTAAAAATGGAATGTTATAATAAAAGTTAAGCCAAAAAATTTTTGGCAGTGGCAGTACTTTTCTTTCAAAAATCAAAAGGTTTTTGAAAGGAACTAATTCTTTAAAAAGCCTCTATTTCATCAGCTTGCCATTTTCCAAAGGAAAGTGTTTCATCCCGGAGTTCTCCAACAGCCCTAAACATTTCTCTAGTGTTAGGCCAGCACACATGGGAAGTGTTCATTTCCACTGGCTGCACGTAAAATTGGTTTCAGGACACAGATGTTTGCAGTACAACGAAACTACTAATTTGTATTTGAGTACAAACTTCTTTTCAGATCTTCCATTATGGAAAAGTATGATTTCTCCAATTTTCCCTCTTACCTCTCTACAACACCAGTTCTCTTTTCATGTCAGAGTTGTAGGATCATTAAGAACCCAAGTTAAACAAATCCTAGGCTTTCCAGAATTTTTATCAAATAGCCAATTTTTCTGTATAGCCAAACAGGAAGAATTCAGGATTCCATCCATTCAGAAAATTATATTCTACTTTATGACTACCTGTTTAGGAATAAACTGAAAGAAATAGAAATTATATCATAGCACAAGTCAGTTCTGCATTCTGTGTTGTTCATAACACTCCTGGGCATTTCAGATTTCCTCTCATTAATAGCCTGCATTGTTATTACTTAAATAAAAATCCCAACTTGAGTAGTAGTTGCACTTTTCTCAAGTAAGATATTGCAACTCTCTTTTTTCTGTCTTGTACATGGCACAGGCCTTTAATACCATGATTTAACATTTATTTCAATTAGCTTTGAATGTATTTGAATTGAGATTCTTAGGTCATTCCATCTTGGCATTTAATGCTTGAAGATACCTTCTTATGGTGAAACTTTGGATACGTAGGTGCCACTGCAAAATTATCCGTAGATTCACTGAAGTTAGGATGTCAGTTTCTGGCCAGGCAGACTCCCAGGTGGTAGTAAGGACTTCATCATTCTGCACATGGATGACATCATTGGAAAACATAGCTCTGCTGAGCTGAGCAGGGCTCTGAATGGAAGCAACCTTACTAATTTCTTTTGACAAAGAGGTCATAAAAGGGGCTCAACAGATGGAAAATTCTTTCCTCCATTTCTCTGCTTCTCAAGATGTGAGAATGGCAATTTATCACATGTTGAGGACTGGAATGAAAATGTATCAACACAGAAAGTTTTATTTTCTTCACAGCATTACCTTATGTTTATCCTAATCTCTAACAGTTAATCTTCCCCCTATAAATTCTCATGAAGTTATGCAACTGCTTTTGAATGTCTACTAGCTGGAATTTTTTTTAGTATTTTCCAGGATCTTCTCACATAGAAATGTAATATTATGAGAAGCTTTATTTCTGATACAGGGTGGAATCTCTGAGGTTCTAACGAGTTCAAAAATCATCAGTTTATTCAGGTCTCATGCTGAGGCAACACCTTCATCTGCTATAATTTCTGAAAAAGTTCAGTGGTTAGACCAGGATGTCCTGTTTAGCTCTGTTGAGTTCTCTAGGACAATTTCAGACCTGTCTTTGCAGTGAGCAACAATAACTGATCTTCAGGATAACTTTCAGTACATGGAAGTACTTTTGGACTTTTTCCCAGAATCAGAAATTTTTAGAAGATACCTCTCTGCACCATTCTTGAAAGACCTTCTTTACCTGTAAATTTGTCCAACGTCTCATACAAACACTACATCAACACTCTCACAAAAGTGAACCCTTTCTAAGGATTGCTAATTCTAAGAGTTACTGCAGCATTTATACCTTCTCCTGTCTGATCAAGTCTCTAACCAAGTGCTTGGTTAATGTTTGGTCTTGGTGATATCAAAAGTCTTGGTTCTATGGTTTCAGGATTCTAGATTCCTCACATTTAAGATAGAAATCATTGGAAAAAGTCAGAACATTTGTCTATGATTTGTAGTATAAGACAATGTATTTCCTTCTCACATCTTTTATATGCATTCCAATATCACTGAAGGAGGCAATTTTCTCTTAATTTTCAAGGACACCAAGAAATTCCAGATGGCAATAGGCTTATTGTGAATGAAGTCCAAATATAAATCCAGTGGGAAAGTTGTAATCACAAAACAACCAGACATGATTCCATTCGGATCCTGCAGTGAATGCTGCACTGATTCATGGTGTTCTGGCTAAGGATATTTCCACAGATGTTTTGAGCAGTGAGCAAAAACTCCTCTGGGGCTCTGGAGGTGAGCGTCCAGGTTGGCGTCCAGACCCCTCCAACCAATAGACAGTTCCCCAGAGGCTTTGCCCCCTCCCTGCTACTCTGGCCACTTCATCCACTCTTTTGTGGACCTTCCTTCCTCTCCTGCTCCCTACAGTCTTACTATTGCTTTTGCAAGCAGTAATTTCTGTTGACTGCATTACACATGAATTATAATACCCAACTCTAATTAGGTTCCACATGATCATCACAGATCGAAATTCTAGTGAAATGGTTCCATCCAGCTTTCCCAAACATTAACTTGGATGCACTTTTATTATTTTCCAGATCACACTATTTATGAATCATCTCTTACTGTAAATGGGGGGAAAAAAAAGCAATTGCAGAAAAGAATTTTTTTATAAACTCTTTTCCTGACCGATTTACAGCAAGAAAATTTCTTGCCAAATGTCTTTTTTACAGGACATCTATAAATGTATTAGGAACCAATTTTATCTATATGTATGTATTTCCTATATAGTCTGCCAGATCTTACCATCACATCTCACATTAAATGGGCCTTTACCTATGGTGTACTAAACCTAAAGGTTCGCTAGGAGATGTTCTGAAGCCTCAATTTATTTTAAATTGTGCAAACATTATTACAATAATTTACTTTTGTCCTCAGATCTGACTTGAATTGCTTAAACCTCATACTCTGTCATACTCTATATCACCTGTAATTAGGACTCTAGTTTCAACAGCATTCCATTTGAGTGGAACATCTCCTTTCAATGTCTTGATTTTGTTGGATGTATTTTACTGTGTTAAAATATTCATTTTTTCCAAGATCATTATGGTGTGAGAGCTAGAAAACTGTTAAGACACAAAGCCACAATATGTGCTTTTATGCCATACAATGTTTACTGAAGAAAAAATTCTTTTAATTATTGTATTACTTATCTCAAAACAAACAAATAAAAATAACAGGAAAAGCACTAGAGCACCACTAAAACTTTTGGCAAATGCAGACAAAAAAACCCAGCAGCACTCATAATGTTTTTGTTTGTTTGTTTTTAATTAGCAAAAGAACATTTTAAACTCTACATGCGCATGGAAGTAAAAGAACTTCTAACTACATTATGTCTCATCTGTTGTACATTTTCCTTCTAATGTGGTAAGGTCTAGATTCAGAAAAGCAGCAGACACCTTGACTTCAATTTTAGTGAAACAGCTATAAGATGCTAACTCACTGAATAAGAAACACCCTTCCTATGTAACACTTAATTATCCAGCAAAAGAGGTCTGTAATTACTTAGTAGAGATGTCCTTCAGTAGTATAAATAAAAAAATAAGAAATGGTGCTGTATCAAATTTTAAATTCAGATAAGTGAAAATACTTCCCAATACAGGCAGAAAAATGAGGGTTACTTTCCGATTAGCTTTTATTTTTAATTTCTAATTTAAAAAAAAATTGTCTCTCTACAACACCTTAATTAAACTTGTTTTTTTAATGGAAAAATATTCTTAAAAGCCCCAGACCTCCTCTCCAGCCCCATCTCCCCTCGAACAGTTACAGCCATCCAAATATGCATCCATTTTCTAGTTTGTTATCCATGGGTATTTTTTTGTTATTGGATACAAACCTCTAATAGAAAACAGACAGATATACTGCTAAAACTTTTCACATGCTAATAAACATAATTCAAGCTGCCATTTATGCCATTACATCACTTCCCAAAAATATAAACATTTCTTATTTCAAGGAACAGGGTCTGGCACTCTACTCACACTAAATCTTCTCCACTCTGCTAGCAGACTCATTCATGTGAAGCAGTAAGGCATAAATCAGGATTAGTAGTGTCCAAACCAGTAATGGCATGATGCTGGTTAAGGTTGATGATTGTTGTTCAAAGGGTAAACTATTCTACCACACCTTTTTGTCTAATAGACTTGTTTCTGGACAACATCTAAGCAACAATTTTCATGATACTTGGAAACAATTCCCAAGTCTTTGCAGAAAATGTGTACCAGGAAATTACCACCTGACAAGAGAGAAGGCTCTGCAGCCTTCAAACACACAGCCACTGAGAGCATTGAGGGCTTGCCTGTGCATTACTTCAGATGGTCCATCTAAACACCGAGAGCAAAATGTGGATCACAATCACTCATCTAGAGTAGCTCTGACCCTCCAGTGTGGGAGCAGCTACTGCAGGTTTGACAGAAGGCCAGCCCACACTAAGCCACCAGAGCAGGCTCATACCCTGGCAGTCAGTATTATAAAAGGAACTGGGCAAATGCTTACTTTCCCCAAGTAGCTTGTTCACTGAAATCAGCAATTTTGTGACCACTGAATCTCTTCACAAATTCATATCTAACTTGGTAAGAAAATCTGAATGAGTTTAAGAAAGGTTTATTGTTTGTTTCCAAGTGGTGTATTGAGACCACATGAAGTTATGATTGATTTTTAAATATTTTTAGAAGCAAAAAAGTCCCAAAAAACCCAAGTAAGCAATTTTGTTTCAGCCAAAGAGAACATTTTGTTAAGCTGGAGAAAAAGTGTTGAGGGTCTCCCTTTCACAAAGCAATTGGAAACTTTTTCATTCTGGAGCAGCAGAAATTACATGTTGAGTGTGTTTGCGTTCATACACTTAACTGAAAAATCAGTTGTTTGCACAGCTGCATACGAGGAGGTCTAGAAGGGCTGCTGGCATATTCAAAGAACATTCTCTATACCTTCACCCTTTACCCTTTTTACATCTCAGCCAAACCTCCTCCACCACCTCCGAGATATCACACTTTGCTCAGAATCTGTTCCTTGCTACAGATGATCCCCTTTTAGCTGTATCTAAATGTTGCAAATCCTCTGTTCCCAACATATTGCAAATCTTCTATTCCCAACATATGACATTCAAATGGGGACTTCCCTCTTAATCTGGAGAAGAAGAAATCTTTCAGAAGCTCTTATCATCTTTCAGGCATTGTCTAAATTAACCTTAGCTATGGCAAGGCCGTTGCAGGTGTTAGCTTATTCTTGGAGAGTTTACTCCCCTCCTGCTGAATACCCTGACCAAAGCATCAAATACCCAGTGTTTGGCAGTATTTTGAAAACTGTTCAGAGGAACAAAACCGTTGTGACTTGTAACACCACTCTTCTTTCTATAACTGTTAGTGATTGCAGCAGCAAGCACTTTTGTGCTTATTCCTAGTGACCCATTCCATCACAGACTTCCTCCCCAGTAAGGTCTAATTTCCTTAAAGATACTAAAATTTCCTTATACAGATATTTATTATGGGTTTAATAAAACAAATAGCAAAACCAACACCAACCCTGACAACCAGTAACATTGTCTGTGCAGTGACGTCCTTGCATTTTAACTATTTTGTGAGTTTTCTGATGTTTCTTGGATTTACCTACTGTCTCTCACCTCTTGTCTAGGTTTCAGGTATCTGGACTTCTGTGTTTAATGAGCTCATGCATTGCAGTCTCTTAGGTATTCTGATGGCAATAATAGTGATTATCACTATTACACATAAAATGTCTGTGTCCAGAGCCCCATTGTTCTAGGTGCCAGTCCTTTACAAAAATAGTCACCCACTCCTGTTCTTTCCTTGTCCTTCCCATCCTGTCCCCTTTACTCCCTTCTCAATATCTTTATTCCACCAGTGCAAAGTGTTAGCAGTAATATGTCCCTTATGCATACATCTTTTTCTGTGGAAAGTATAAATTGAGAGTCAATCTGTATGTACAAAGCATGTAAACCCATGATATTGTTCATTCTGAACTGACTGAACCCTGAGTGCAATGTCTACTTCTAAAAAACATTTCTCAGGTAAGATTTTAATATGTCTTAAAGCAGTGATTTTTTTCACTGGAACAGAACAACTGAACTTTTCAGTAGAGAGGCACAGCAGCTGGGAATCATCCCCCACCAAAAATAAAAAAAAAGAAGATTTTGAGACTCACCAACTATCTCAAGGCAAATACCAGCTCTCCAGTGTACCTTGATACTCAAAAAACTCCTTGCTTTATTTATCTGAGATTCAATATTCTAACAAAAGGTGTCTTTCATGACAAAACTTTTCTCACTTTTACCCTTAAATCATAATAGTTTCATCAACACTAGTGCTCTAGCACACCTGGTGTTGACAAATCACAGTAGGACACGATAAGAATGTTTTGAAGTTCTTTGAAACTAAGTAAATCACTCAT
Organism: Aphelocoma coerulescens; assembly: GCF_041296385.1. Lineage (NCBI taxonomy): Eukaryota > Metazoa > Chordata > Aves > Passeriformes > Corvidae > Aphelocoma > Aphelocoma coerulescens. Next base: position 49,612,216 of record NC_091016.1, read on the forward strand.
TAGCATTCTTCCAGATCAAGACAAAGGACCGATTTGAAAGGGGCAAGAATTTGAAAGGGGCAAGAAAATATAATGCAGACCAGAAACAAACAATATTTAGTGATAAACAAGACAAAATGAGTTAATGTGCAATGCTCTCATTATAATTACCACCCTGTGATTAATTCAGAAAATAAATCAATTTTCACATCACCAACACATATTTTGAAGATAACCTTTCACTGAACTGATCCAAGAAGCCATGCTTTTCATGTAGGATCAAATCATCTGAAGACTTAATGTTAAGCAAAAGCTTTCAGGTGGAGCAAATAATTTTGCCATACTCCAGCAGGGAGAAGCAAGCAGCCTCCACTGCAGTGGTTAGTGTAGTATTTTGCACAGTTTCACCGAACACCGGCATGCCCTATGAAGACAGAAGATCACATTAGCCTCTGGGATGATTAGCAACAAATCTGCTTCATTTAGGTCTTCCCTACTCTGATCTGACATCTGAACAGAAAATGGTGCGTCCCCAGAGTCGATTTAGTGAGACATATATCACTTCCATCTACATTGTAGGCAACCAGTAGGAAAGTTTGGGGATCCATGTAACACCTTCGTGCAAGGAGTGCCTAACCAACCAAGGCACAGTGGCAGTGATACCAGCATGGATCTATTTGCAGAAAAGATTCACTAAAGAATGAAGTGACCTGGGATCTGCAAAGCCTTATTTTCTATCAGCCTCAGGCCAAACTATGGTAAAGATTGTGCTCTGCCCTTTCTTTTGAAGCCATGCCTCTATGAAAGCAAGTAAGTGGGAGTCTTGGAACTGAGAAAAGAGTACATTAAAAAGTTTATTCCTAGCCTTTTAGTTGCTGGAAGTGGTTTTATTAAAATCTTCATCAATTACCTGGAAACAGAAGAGAGAATTGAAGTTGCCAAGTCCACAGGTGATGATCTGACTAGTCAAGCAATGAGGAACTTCAGAAAACCTCAGAACTGAGAGACAGGGCAAAAATACAGCAGAGGTGTCGTCTTGTAGATGCCACCAACATTATAAAATCAGGAAAAATAGTCTTGACACATATACTTAGTGTTAAACTTGGAGTTATAGCTAGAGAACAGTACTGGTTCCTCACTGACAGTTGTCCAAACTAATGACCTGTTTGAAAAGGAAAACTCAGGGGCAGTGTGTGGGAGGTTTATGTAACCATAAAAGCTGTGAATAAGCTGGATACCCATCTGTTGTTCACCTGCAACAAAAAACTGAGGGACAGTCATCGTCACAATAAGGTAGAAAACAGGTAGAAGAAACGTCTTGACTTCGTGGGTAATTCAGGAGTTTATTGCCAGAGGAGGTGGAGGAATAGATTTGAATGCTGCTATATTCAAAAAAATATTGTACAAATTAATGGATATTTGGAAATGGATTTTAAAAGCACAGGACAGGAAATGTACACTCTAATAAAACAATTATGGATGCTGAAGGGAATGTCAAGAATGGATGACAAGAAGTGGCCAGGCTTTTTTTTATCCTCTTCCTATTGTGATCTCCAGGTACTATTTCCAGAGACTGAATAAGGGCAGATAGATCATTTATCTGGGCCGGAGGGACCTTTCTTACACTTTTAATTCTCCTATCCACCAGCAGCTAAATGGAAATAGGTTTCAAAAATCATTGGGAAAGCAACCATGATCTCCTTGAAATTAGGCTTCCTCTGCCCTGTAGCACAGCTGATTCTCCACTGCAATTTTGATGCTAAAATACAGATGGTTTGTGTCTTCTCTGAAACTTGAGAATAGCAGGGATCAACCACAAATTTACCTCTTTCAAACTGAGTACTGAAAGCAAGATTAAGTTCTACTATTTCACTGACATAAATGGAAGTACACCAAAGCTTAATTTTTGTCTCAGTTTCCATAAAAAAAAAAAAAAAAAAAAAAAAAAAAAAAAAAAATTGATCGCCCTATGTAATATCTCTTCTTTTTAGTCTGGTCTCAGGTCTTACTCCTACTGAATGTGCAAGTCTTCCACAAGGAGATTAGATATTAATTATTTCCTTCTGTCTGCCTGCTGCTGCCTGTTTCTCTTTTTCCTCTGAAACTTCTCATAGTGACCAGTTTCAACCTTCCAGAACCCTTGCACAAACCTGCTGGACAGTCACAGGCCAAAGTTCCCTTCAGCTGCAGTGCCACAGGAGTCTCCATCTGTTCCCAGCATTTTTTCTCAGGTGCTTGCATATACCTGCCTGTTCTTATTCTTCCTGGTTTAAAATTATCCCAGCACCCTTTTTTGTTTGGTTGGTTTGAATTGTTGGGTTTTAAAATTTATTCCATAGATTTTGTCTTTCATAAGTACTAGTCTGTAAATGCTGTTTGGAACCAGCACTCACAGCACCCAAAAGAGCTTCCCCTTTTCTAGCATGTAATTGCACCTCCCCAATAAAAGAAGGTATTCCACTGAGGGTATTCCACTCATGTAAATGATATAATTTTTAAAAAAATCAACAAATTCTTAGTGGGGCAGAAGGCAATAGAAAATTCAGAATTTAATGATGGAAGCTACATTTCCTAAGGATCGTTCTGTCATCAACTTCTGAATGACTGAAATGCATCATTGCTCTTGAAATGCTCTTCTGGGCACCTCAGATAGTCCCTGAAAGCTGCCTTCCAGCCTTCATAGCAGATCTTTTTTGTCACACTCTCCTTGCAAGACTGGAGCAAATTTTACCAAGTTGCCTTAACAGGTGGGAATATCCAAATACACAAATACCCAGTAAGAGCCTGCCAACCTCTATATGAGGATGCTGTTGTTAACATTAAGAAAAGTAAAATACTGATATAAAGAATACAGAAGTTTTATGTTTACATTAAAAGGAACAAATATTAAAAAAAAGTTTTCTGTAAATAGAAATGTCCCTTTTGATATGCCCATTTTAGACTTTCGTAGTGATATATGATTTATGAAGCTGCACACCAGAATAATGACAAAACCAAACAACCAGACTCAGGTCTGACTGGGAATTAATTTTCAAGTTATTATTTCTTTCTTATAAACAGATTGATGGACAGAAGCTAAACCGTTGATTTATCCCTGCAGAGTATCCAGTGATAATAAAAATAAGTGGATCAAACAATATTATCCTTACCACAGCAGACAAAAATTTATTATGAATCTGAATTCCATGTGGGACTAAATCCAGCCCAAGAAATAATAGTAACACGTAAGCAGCTCAAATTCCATTTTGTTAAGTATTCAGAGTACAAATTGTCCAATTCAAATACAGAAATGTAAAAATAGTCTAGAAACTGATTTATTTTGAATTCATTTAAAACTAACAGGAAAATAAAATTGATTAACTGTCTAATGTAAATCTGCCAACCTTCAGGCCCTCAGGCAGTCATCAACACAAATTCCTGACACTTAAAGCATGCATTGACATCAGAATTGTACATATACACTAAATCAGAGAGGTATGCAATGCTTGGAATTTTTTAGCTATGCCTATGTTGTCATGTGAGTCCACCCTGTTTTGCTCATGGATTATATATTTGAGCTCTATATACAGGCAGGGAAACAGAAAAATCTAAATAACCATGAGGATGATTAAATACTGTGAACTCACAGATTTTTTTAAGTAAAAAAATACGAGGTTTTTCTCACTGGACATCTCTAAAGTCACTGCTCAGAAGAATCAAATAATATAAACAGTGATTCCATTATTGATTATAATTTCAATATATATGGAATTTGTAATACTTCTCTCCCAAAATACTTAAATCACTGAGAATGAATGAAAGGTACCTGTTTTGAATGTCAGATTCCATTGATATCTGTAATTTCTATTATGGAGAAAAAAAGAGGCTTAATTACTATTGATAAGCTTTTACAAACGTCGTATAGCCTGATTTTTATTAATTTAAAATTGAATTAAATACCCTCAAATATCTCTTATCCTACCTGGTAGAGAAACACTCAAGGAAATTGTGAGGCAGCTGTCATTCTCTGATAGGAAAAATACATCTAAAAAGAGTTGATGTTAGAGAAATTACCAGTGACCTGAGCATTTTTTCATGAAGCAATATGTAACACCATTATCCATTGTTCTGTATTGTCCAAAAATTTAGGTGAATTTGGTCTAATTTTCATTGTCCTAAACACTGTGTGGTAAATCTGGCTTAAATGGATCAAAATATGATCATATGCACATATGCAGATCATATGATGCAGAAACTTTCTGGAATAAGGGAACCAAACAGCCTATTCATGGAACAAAGGCTGAGGGGTTTCCCATGGATAGTTTTCCACAAGATGCAACAACTGTTAGCTGTGATGGAAGGATCTAGATGAGTCCCTAAACTGACTGGTAAAACTCTCCAAGCTTTGAAGCAGTATGTCTTCCACACCCGGTGCTTGGAATGTGTGTTCCAGTGCCTAGCTCTGAAGTCTGTAAACTAAATACTGCTCCATATGCTGGGAAATATAAAGTGGGAAAACATTAAGAGTAATTGAATAAGTAAATTACTGGAGGATTCTGAGTGCGGAAGAGACAATATGCATATAATTGTTTCAATGTACCATGTAATTAGCATACACTGAGTATCTGTAATTGCTTGTCAGTTCAAAGCAGAAACATTTTCTATAATGCTGGCTGCTTTTCAAAATGAAGAACATATTTCACCAAGAGCAAGTTTTCCAAAAAGAAAAATTTATGATTATATAAAAAAAAATTGGTTTGGATGACTACATTTTAATTGGCCACCATTTGTCATTTTTTTTTTCCAAAATTAGCTATCTCAAAGCTAAGATCAAATAAACTTCTTAGTTTCACACTAAAACAGACATTCACTTCAGATATAATACTGCAGTATTTCATTTCAGATGAATAAAGGAAATGTTTCTAATTTTTGCACTTACCTTAAAAATTGGCCTAGCGGTGTTACAATGACTTCTCACTAAGAACCACTAGATATCTATTTCTATCTGTATAAAATATGCAAAACTTTTCTTGTGCTTAAAAAATCCCTATATTCCTCAGTTAGAAACAAAGTATTATGAGAGTGAAAGAGACCCAACAGGACATTGAGTCTAACTGGAAACAATGACAGATTTTCATCACAGGTCAATGAGCACAGAAAATGAGTAAAAACAAAAATAATATTTTTCTTGCTAATATATTAGGCTTAAAGGACTGAAAATTCTTTTAACTTTGAAACAGAGGAACTTGATAGTAGTCTTATTAGTCTTGAGAGAGAGAGAGTAAAAGAGAAGAAACTCCCTGAGATACTATGGAATCAGCTGAAAAAGAAGAAAACTGAAGAGGGGCATATTAAACCAAATACACACAAAAACTGGTTTTTGGTAAGTTTTCTTGCATAAATTGAGCCAAGAGATGGTTTTACATGGATCCTGAGAACCACAAAGTACCATTTCCAAACCGAAGAGTTACATGATGAGACAAATGAGAGTAGTAGAGACTAGAAAGGAAGAGGCAGCATTGGTGTCTTTGTAAACTAAATTCAAATACATCTGAATCTGACCTAAGAAAACTGACACACAAAGAACTTTGAAGAACCTATTTGTCTAAGATTTACCAATAAAGATGAGGACGAGTTAAAAAAAAGAGAAAAAATTCTTTATCAATAATAGGCATTTCCAGAATATACAATGTCCCCATGAGGGTATCCTGTCCTGATTTGCAAGTTTCATTCCAGTTCATTCCAGAGCCCAGTTGTGGGATAGACAGATGTAATCAGGCATCAACCTGAGGCCTTAGCTTGAAAGGAAATATGATCTAGAGACTCTATTCTGCCAAACTTTACAAAGGGAATCTTCTTAATTCAGGACTGAAGGACTATCCAATTCTAATAGCTAAAATAATTAGAATTTTCTTGCCAACATATTTTCTCTATCATCGAATTTATCTTTCCTGAGAAAGAATTCAAATCTTTGGAGAAAATGATGAGCCTGAGAATATTGGGACTGTTTGTTTACATTACTTTGTTGGAAACTATTAGGATATATTTTGCCATTTTTTTTATTACTTCAAGATGGGGTAGTATCATACAGTTTGTAAGCAGCAAGCTTTGTGCACTTATTGAAAAGGCCTGTTTGCCTAAATATTCAAAGTATATCAGGTTTGGAGAAAAATATTCAATAAATAAATACAAGGAGATGAAAATATGGAAAAAATTATGACATGGGTTTACCAGAGGTAAAATACATAATACTGGTTGACGTCTTTCTTTCGATGAAATAATTGATTGTCTAAGCAAAGACAATAATATAAACCTCATTTATCTAGGCTACTAGCATCTGATATTAATTACTACAGGAAGTTATTAGTCAAACTGGAGATTAGTAAATTCTCTGATGAGAAATGTACTGATGAGAAGAACATGAAAAAGTAGTTCTAATCCAGCAGGAGGAGTTTACCAGGAAAGGTCCTTCAGGAATGCATTGAGGATTATCATGAAACTTTTGTATTAATAATGTTGCCTCAAAGACAGTAGTAATAAGCTCATGATTTGCAAGAAGCATCACCAATCTGGAGCAGGCAAGGGATATCATGAGCTGGAAGGACCTGAGTAGAAGAGTGATGGAAATAGGATGAAAATAAAATTGGCTATGGCATCCTGGCCTATATCAAAAAGAGTAGGGCCAGCAGGACAAGGGAAGCCATTGTCCTTCTGTGCTTGGTATTGGTGAGGCTGCACCTCGAATCCTGCATCCAGTTTTGGGCCTCTCAGTTCAGGAAAGATATTGAAGTTCTGGAGCATGTCCAGAGAAGGAGCAATGGAGCTGGTGAAGGGTACAGAAAGCAAGTCATATGAAGAGCAGCTGAAGGAGGTGGGGTGATTTGGCCTGGAGAAAAGGAGGCTCAAGGATGACCTTATTGCCCTCCAAAATCACCTGAAAGGAGGGTGTAGCCAGTTGGGGGTCTGTCTCTTCTCCCAGGCAGCAAGTGACATAGCCTCAAGCTGAACCAAGGAAGGTTGAGGTTGGACATTAGGAAGAATTTCTTCACTGAAAGGGTTGTTAAGAATTGGAACAGGCTGCCCAGGGAAGTCATGGAGTCACAATCCCTGGAAGTGTTCCAGAAATGACTGGATGTGGCACTTAGTTCTATGGTTTAGTTGACAAGGTGCTGTTCAGTAAAAAGTTAGACTCAATGATCTTGGAAGTATTTTCCAACCTTAATAATTCTATGATTCTATGTGTGCAAGTCAGGTTAATGCAAGACCCACAAATAAGAATTTATCTTGTAAACTGGATAATGATGAATTGAAAGTGACTATGGAGAATAAGGACCATGCAATACTGACTGACTGCAGAATGAGAGGAGTCTTTTATTCATGTTATAATGCTGCTGCAGGTGGGAAACCAGCACAAGCCCTGATTCATTGCCACAGGAATAGAACCCCAAAGAGAGCTGCTTTCTTCCTTTATCATGAACATACAGTTGTCTTACTTCTGATAAAACAAGCAGACATTCCTAGCAACCTGTTCCCTAATTTGTACAAACAAAAAGGCCAATTTTTAATATGGAATTATCTGTTTCTCATTAAGGAAGTTTAATATATATTGCTCAAAATCAAACTGTCTTTCTGAATTTTGCCTCCAAAGTGTCACCATTCTTGATTGTCAGTTATCTAATTGCCAAAAGCACGACAAAAGTCAAAAGGAGATCACTGTTTAAAGTTACTAGTGTTTTGATAAAGTATATATACTTTTTTATATTATTTTAAAGTTATGCTACTGATTGTAACAAAGCAAAGTAAATACAGAAAAGCTTAGATCTATGCTGCACAAACGAGATGAAATAGGGAAACTCCAAGATCATTAACTTACATAGCCAGTCAGAACAAAGGGTAAGGAAGTTATGATTCCTTCCTGCAGATGTTTGGACAAAGACAAGAATGGGAGACAGAAAGGAAAAGGTCTTCTGAGAACAGTAATTAAAACATGCAGGCACACATTAGCAATGGATGCTTTTCCACTACAAATAAGGAAAATGTCATTTTTCATATGCACAGTTCTGAAACATTCCTGTGACTGTAGCAGAGGACAGAAACCTAGTTAATTTTAAAGATGAATTTTGCTAAATTTCTGAAAAGAATTACTGGAAATGTCAGTCTTCATATAGATAGGATGGGACTTGATATTATGATCTCTTGTAGTTCTGTATTGTATTTCCCATTAAAGTGTTTAAAAGTCCAGTCTTTTTCCTCTGTTTAGACCTACTGGTGACAGGATTTGCTAAAAATAATAGAGATCAGAGATCACATTGAACAGGACTTCAGTGAACAGCATGGTGTGTGTGTCCATGTGCACAAAATCATATATAGATCCACAAGTTATATCCATATATATCCAAAAGTTACACCATAACTTGGCTTAAACAACACATTACCAAACAGGTACTTATATGAACTTGGCAATTCAGATGATAGTTACAACATATCTCATTCCTTCATTATGGCATTTCTGGTAAAAGTACTATTACTCATGATATAATACACATCATATTTCTGCATTCACATAGGTATCATGCTTAAAGTCTTAAAGGTAATTTGGACATCAAATCCAGCTGCATGCTTGTCTTGTTACTAAACTATGGGAAACCATTGGGAACATAAACATGCAATTATAGATGAAAGAGCTCTTAGGTCATCTTGTCCTATCCTGGCCAATGTATGACTCTTCCTTTTAATATACGCCTGAACCCTTCAGATGGGTTTTTATATTTTTCATATTTTACATAATTTAAGTGATAGGTCTTCAACCACTTGCCTTAAAATATTATTTTTCTATTCTCTATATTTTTATGTCCATGTGAATTAGAAATCATGTATTTGAAAAAAAAAATGTATATGGTAGAGTTAACTGATCTGCTAGCACAGGAATGATGGCATTATTCCTTATTTATGAAGAATATCTCTGGATGCAAAGACTAAGTAATACTAAAAAATAAACAAAAGGAAAGGAAAAAAGGAATAAATTCTCTGAAGAATCTTGTTTTGTGACAGCAGTCCTCTGTAATTAGAAGCAACCAGGCAATTCTAGAAAGGCATCCTACACCTGTTCTGCACCTTTCTCTATGCCCTAGATCTCAATGCAGATCTCAGGAGTTTGTAAGAAACTTAATGACTGCAATAAAAGATTAAATGCTACACCAGGAGACAGAAAAGTCAAGGATATCCTCAGTGTCAAAAGCTCCTGTAGTAGTAGTACTCTACTCCTGTAGAGTAAATAAAGTTCACAGATCTCAAGAACCAGACTTATTCCCATGCAACAAGCAAGACAATATAAATTCCTCTCTTTCAAAACCTCCTATGAACATTTCCTCAAAACTCTTTACATCTTCATTTTTTTCCTTCCCTAGACTCAAGTTCTCATTTCTGTCATTAAGTTTAGTCACCTGAATCTTCTCTTCCATTGAGGTGGTCACCTGACAGAGTTTAAGAAGGGTTTGGGCAATGCTCTCAGGCACATGTTGTAATTCTTGGGACTGTCCTGTGCACAACTGGGAACTGGGCTTAATGATCCTTGTGGTTCCCTTCCAACTCAGGATCTTCTGTCTTTCTGTGATACAATATAAGTCTATTGAGCCTAAGATCTATTTATGAATCTGTTTTCTGGAGTTTCTCACAGAACTGCTTCATACTCTCCTTACACCCTCAGTCTAGCAGATCTGATTCTTATGAGCGAGGACATACTTTCCAATCTTCTGTTTTCTAGCTTGTCTTCTGTCTGGTCATTATCCTGATATATCTAAAAGACATGAACACCATTCCTCCTTTAACTCAAATATATTTCTTTGCATAGGTGGTCTTCCTCTCTGGGGGATTAGCCATTATCTGATGCTGCTTGCTTTAACCTCTAACCTAGCCAAAATACATCACTGCTCATTACCTTTCCTGTTGTGCTCACCAGCCAACCGTCACACAGACCTGTTTTCACAGATGTGATTTCCAGCTCTGTAATTTTATGCTCAGCCTCAGAGCTGTTCACTTCATCATCTCCCCAAAGAGCCGGACAAAGATCTTTGTTGATTTCAGCTGCATTGACAGTCCTCTGACATCCCTACATCCTATCATCTCCATTTCCTGCAACAAATCTTATATTCCATGTATTGTTGGCATGGTTTCCATTTCAGTCTTCTTAATTTTCACCATAAACGAAGCAAAACCACACGTAGGTCCATGTATTTGTCTCTACAGGTTCTCACTTCTCTATGCTGTCATGTTTGCTAACTTCCCATTTCCTTCATTTTTACAGCTCCCTGCCTCAGGCAATGGTTCACTGTTACAATTGTTTTTTTGGCAAACCCACATTAAGATTATTTTAAACACGATTCATCTTTCTAATCAAATTGAAAACACAGATGAACAAAAAGCACCAGCAAAGCAAAAAAGGAGCTGAAGGGGTTTTTGAGGATTAGGGGATTTGAACAAGTTGTTCATCACTAGGCAAACTGCAACATTTTGCTAGAGCTTGCTTCTAGCACAAATCTGCAGGAAAATAGCCTATAACATAAGCAAGAACCCACTGAGCTTTTCTTTGAAGAATAGGCATCCAAAAGACTGACCAAGCCAAGTCTGGTTTACTATGCAGGAGTAGGGTTCCATTGTTAGAGTGGAACGGAACTGCCTTTAGAGTTTAACCCTTATGTTCACCAAATTTTGAAAACATAACAAATCTGGCACAACAAAGGTATCCTTGCTGGTCTTTGAGGAGCTTATTTCTTTGTTACTCATATCACTCTCCAGAAAGGATAGCTCACCATGTCCCAGGAAGCCTGTAAGAGACCCTGAGCTTTATTTGTCTAAGGATTAGATAGACCCACTCCCATACATCTCATCCTCACAACAATTTAACTCACTACCTACTTCTTTGTTCACCAGAGAGGAACTTGGAGTCTCTAGCTTAAGCTTCACTGTAAAATTAATTTATTTTTAAATTTGTTGCTATTAATTTTTTTAAGAAAATGAACTGACATACAGAAATTTATTAATAAAAACAACAGCACTTCCCTAGGCTTACAGTATCTAGTTAACATGATACATACACACCCTTCACTGACATAGCTTTTAAAGATACAAAAAATATTATCTATAATCTTCCTACCCAATACCTACAAATTTACCTTTCAGATTAGAAAGAGACAACCAGTACTCAGTATTTTCCAAAGGGTCACTTTCCAAACCCTGCAAATATTAGCCTACTCTCAACCAAATTATGACCAGCTCAGCTCTCCATTCACCCTTCCTGGCCTGACTCCACACCAAGGCAACATCCCTTGATGATACTCAGTGACTCCCTGATTCCACCCCACAACCACATTATTGCTACAACAATACTCAACTTGTGCTTGGATGTTTTGTTATTTGGGATTTTCTACATTTTTAAAATAATAAACATAAATTAGGCCTGAATCAGCAAGGAACTTAGCCTCTCAACAACAGATCTATTCAATGTAAATCAAAGCTCTCTATTGGGAATCTTTAACTGGTCGCTGAATACTTCTCTCTAACTTCAGATTGCTGTATTCAGAAATGGATTCATAATATGGATTCCTCAACTTCGATTTCTGCTTTGGCAAAATAATTAATATAATTCTATGGTAATTTTACATAATAGCTGGATTCCTAAAACCCCTGCAAAACATCAATTTCAATCACTTCATAACTTGAGAAAATAGAATAAGAAATTGAATAGAATAGAAAAAATAGTAAGGTGTCTCTTGTTAACTAATATTCTCTGCACAATTAACCATGACACTGAGGTACATTTAAAACAACCAGTGCACAAAACCTAAAAAAAGTCTGAAAATGGAGGGAAAGATAACCTGTTAGAAAGAAGCCCCATCTGTACTTAATTACTTAAAGAAAAAACATAGAAAAAAGTGCAACTGCTTCAAGCTTTCAAAGAAACATTCAGCAATGCATGGAGTTTAGCCATCTTTTTTTGGTATTTTTTTCATTTCATAGCCACACAGATACATCAATATCTACATCTGATGGATTCTTTGTATTTTTTCTCTGTTTCCACCCCATTGAGACAGCATGTTTTGTTCAGGACTTCAGTCTGCAGAAGATGTACATAGACAACATGGTTTCAAAAATTCCAGGAAACTGAATGTTAAAGAGGAGTAGGTTATACCAGCTCAAGGACAGCTGGACACACTAAACCATAGAATGGCTTACCAGTGTTTTTAATACATGCTCCAATCCAAGAACTACAAGACATCAAAAGAGATTATCTGGAGAAATACTCAAAATCTAATTTAAAAAAAGGTTATGATTTACTTAATGAACAGCTTAAATATCTGGGGTTTTTTGCCACATGACACTTAAAATGCTAAAAGATTACATGTTCAAAAAGTAAATTAGTGGAAGAAAAACATACCACATTTAACACAACTTTTTCTAGCTTAGGAGTCCTACTGCCGCAAATGATGTGAACAGGATAAAAAGTAAGAGCCTGAATAAGATGACTGCTGTAGGGAAAAAGCAGAGATTTCAGAGGAATCAACTTTAAAAAGTGTGCCTTGAAAGAAGAGTAAGCAGCATGCTCATAAACAACAATATCTGAACAGAGAAACCGACATATCAATAATTAGTGTCTATTTCTTCACAATAACAATAGTAATTAAATTAGTGCAGGAGAGGAACTGTCAGCAGAAGCCAAGCCTGTTACAGTGCTCATGATCTTCAACAGAAGGGTTGCCAAACAGAAGGAAATTTCTGGGAAAAGGAGCTCATTCTTAGCACTTAAAGAAGTTGAAAATTATTCTCTTCTCTAAGAAACAAACAAACAAAAAGAACTGTCTGCAATGTAAACTGAACCTTTTTCTGTGCAGTAAAAACCTATCTTGCCAAATAAGAAGGAGCAGGTTCTTGAATTGTATGCATTGTCTTTATCTAACAAAGTCTAGATTGTCTAATGAAGGACTGAGCACTGACTGAGTAAACCTCTTGGTCTGAGCTGATACTGTATGTTTTTACTAGTACTAAAAAAAATAAACTTTAGTTTGCTAGCATTTTTCATTAAATGATTCCCCAGAAAATAAAATTTTACCCAAAAGTGCACTCAGTAAGAAGTAAATGAGAAGACTACCAGCAAGTGAATGGTTGAGCCTTCAGAACTTCAGGTGTGTGTGTGTTTAAATTTTGAATGTATGAATTCGGTGCAGCTTCTAATCCACTAATAAAAATTATAGACACAAATGAAAGCATTAGGCATACAACTTCTTTGGGGCTGTCTTGCCACAGTTCTCCTCTTTCATCACAGTCAAAGCACCTTCACCAGTATGGCTACACTGAATGTGATGGAACTTGCTTGTCATCATCTGCCAGCCTGCTGAGATAAAATATTCCTTTCTACTGACATGGCCAGATTTTGAAACTAACTCAAAATTGAATTGCCATTTAAAGAGGAGGACTTCCCACCTCCTGCAAAGGAAGGGCAACTCTACTGGCCATTCTGTGGGACAGCAGAGCACGTGTTAGCCAGTCCACAGCACACAGAATTGAACATCATTTGTGGTGTAGTTAGCTAAGATCCTGGGGATGTTCCAAACACAATGCGAACAGTAAATTATTTCCCAGCACATTTTGGTAAGAACTGAGTGCACTGGCAGAGCAGTTTATAGAGTCTTGTATTGTAATTATTATGCCTATAATTTCTAGTGTTTAAAAAAATGCTGCTTGGGCAGAGTTCTTAAACCCTACCAGCACATTAACTTTCATAGGAAAGTCAGTACTTCAATAAAATCATTCTTCAGGGTTAAAAATACTATTTCACACAGGGACAGTGATTCAATTTTATAGAGAAATTAATCCAGACTGAGAATCTGTTCTTGGTATAGGACTATTTATTTTTATGTTACATGACTCCAAAAGTGCCCCTCAGATTCCACTGCTTGAGCTACAAATTAAAAAAAAAATCATTTGCTTATAATTTTATGGACAAAACCATGTACTAATATATGTCTAAGGTGTTCATTTTGGGCTGAAGGTCAAGCACTGCTGCATAGGTATTCTAATAACCACATTTCCCAGGAAACCAAGAGACTTTAGTTTTCCCAAGGCAGATCCAAGCTGTAAAGTTCATTAAGACAGAGATCAGTGGGGATGTGTGTGTACGTGTGTGTGCGCTGGTCCTGGCAATTTTAGCCTGATCTGTTTCAGACTGACAGAAGTGTCTCAAGCTAACACATTGGCTTCAGTGTTAATATAAATTCAAATCTAAACTACTGTAGATTTTTTGAGAGAGATTCAAGCCTAGTAATCTACTGCAGGCTTCTCTGTAATCATTCACCCTGAAACTATAAACTGTCTCAACAAATTAAAATATAATATTCATACCCCAATTCATTGTGATCTAAGTATTACTGAACTACAGATGTCTGACCAGCTACACACCATGATTAATGAGCTTCTTTAGCATCTTCTCTCTCAGAGGAAACCAGCGGGAAATGTGATGCTGGTCCTCTCCCCTCTTCCATTCACTCACTCAGTGAGAGACTGCAAGACCAAGGATCCTGCCCCCCACATGAAGTGTGGGACTCTTGGAGGAAAACCTTATGTCATAAGATGCTACAAAATAAAGCAACCTTCAGCACATCACAGACATATTTAAGGAAAAATAACCCCCACAGAATTAAATGAATGCCATTTATCATCAAATGCAGTGTATTAATTTCTAGCAATAACACAAGGGCTGAAAGAAATTTAGATCAGTTCTGAGGATGAAGCAGACTTAAAAGAGACCAAACAGCCACTGAGGTGAATATTTTATAACTATAAAGATGTGAAGCAACAGAGTTTCAAGCACATTTTCCACACAAGAATCATAAGGGATCTTTTTTATTTTTCCTCCACAATCCAAAAAGAACAATTTCCACTTTGGAACTTAGACCAACAAAGCAGAACCCAAAAAATACTTTGAGTCCTTTCAGACAGCACATGATGTTCTAGGTCCAGTAGAGATAAGGACTGAAGGCACCATTGTGTTAATTTGTGCATTATTACAGGGAAGATGCTGGGTGCCCACAATATGAAAACCATGGGTAGCCACTTTGAGTGCTCAGGAATGGCCACATTACTCATGTTTAAAGTGTAGTGAATGTCTAAAATGAGGTTAGTTTCAGGCAGATTACTTGACTGCAAGGTGCTACTAGTGATAGTACTAAGCGGAGTTGGGATGCAGTCATTTAACCAAGGGGTGAAATCTGGTATTTGTTGCATAAGAGAGGATTGGAGAACTGAGGAACATCATTTAGCTTTAAAGGCCCAGATTAGGACATAATCTCTTTGGGTTCTTTATGGTCAATAAGATGTCACAAATGCACAGTTTTCCAGTGAGGGAAATTAATTTTTATACATTGGACTCAATGATCTCAAAAGTCTTGTCCAACCTAACTGATTCTGTGATTCTCTTCTGCTATGAGGCATCCCATGGAAAGTCTCCCTCACATACACATAAACTTCTCGAGTTTAGCTTCAGACTTTTAGGCTGAAGTTAAGTAGTGCAATCATTATTATGGCATTTTGAAAAAGTGTTTGGCCTATGGTTCATACCAGAAAAATTGTCAGCCCCCAGATGGATGCAGAAGCACAGATGACCTGGGATCCAGGAAATTTGGAATAGGAGAGGAGGAAGTTGTTTCATAACCCTGAACCAGAGGTGATGTCTACTGCAGTCATCTGCTATCATCCTCTCTTTAGCACCATAGCTTAAGGATGTTAATTGATAGGCAAAACTTTAGAGAATTGCCATAAGAATGATTAAATTACTGAGTAATGTTTCTTCCAAGAAAAGGATAAATGACTTGGTATCATGCCTTCAGTCAAGGATTATAGAAACTCTATTTATTTGCCTAGCTACAAAAAATTAGGAATTGTTATGACCACAGCCTGTAAATAAGCACCCACACAGAAGAAAAATTTCAGCAATGAGCTGCACCTTCAGCATGGCAGATGAAGGCATAATCCAATACCTGGAAGCTCAAGTGGGACTAATTCAGGCAAGAAATAAGGCACAAGTTTTTAACAGTGAAATTCTTTTTCACTGGAAAAAATTACTTCAGCTTGCAGTGGACTACTACTCTCTATGCCAGTTTCAAAGTAAAGATTGAATTTTGAGTAAGAGAAAGAGTATGAGAGAAAGAAAGATATCATTTAATCCAAGCACAATTTAATTTAGGAAAGTACTATGGTGAGTTTTACAAAGGAGATCAGACAAGATGAGTCAAACACTCCCTTGTAGGTTTGAGATCTATGGTTTTATGAAATAGTCTATTGTGCATTACTAATTATTTTTTAAATAATTTCATGAAAAATCACATGACAGAAATTCCCCAGATCCTGCTCAGCTGCCAGGGCAGCAACGTCCTTCCATTTTGCCCCAGCCTGCAGTGCAGGTACCAATCGATGCCCAGGTCACCCTCACCACCAGTCCTCACTGCTTTTCTAGTTTTACTTCTGTCTTGCGAAGCAGCTACACTGCAGTCAGGTTCTTTCTCTGAATGCTAACAACCACTGCATGCTTGCTGCCAGCCCTGCAGCCCTGACAACCAAGCGTGAAGAGAAATCACCACCGTTTCTCTGTACCTTTTCTTTTCTTGACTAATTTCATTCTATCTCTCTCAAATCACAACCTCATATTCTACTGAATGAGAGCCTCATACACAGATCTGTGGCGTGCATCCACTACAGCACTACTACCAGGAACATTTTGGTCATACTTAAAATCCAGTTTTGGAAGCAAGGAACACCCTTTGGTTTATGCATGTAGGGTTGTGCTATAAGAAAAAGCCAACTGCTCTGAAAAAAGAAAAGGTTAAAAAGAAAAGTCTTAAACATTTATCCTCCTTTTTCTTGTATTAAAGTAGAAAAACTATACCTTTTCCTTTTTTTTTTCCTAAATCTACTACAAAAAACTTCCTATTCTGAAGCACAGGATCATTTAGAGCCAGAAATACTAGGTCTGTTCCAGTGGATACTTTGATTCCCAGCTTTGAAGCAAGATGAGAAAATAGTAATCTCAGACAAATTGCAAACTAGTGGTGGTTAACATCCCAAAAATAAGTCTTGAATGTGCTAAAAAGAAAACAAGAGTAAAGGCCACCAGAGTTTATAGGGAGAAGGATATTGGAAAATAAAACCACACAAATTTAAAAACCTACAGTGTGTTCGGAAATACCTCTAAAAAAGAATCTAATGTAAATTTACGTTAGGCTATGCCATAAAAATGTTTTATTTTATTCATAACAAGGTACTGTCAAACACATTCTTGGCACTTCATAAATAATAGATAGTGATAACAAAACACCCTTGTGACTTCACTACATGTGAGCAATGCACAGTACAACCTAATGAATATAAAGTCTTTATCTCTCCACCTGCCATCATGTATTTTCTCTACATGTTATGTCAACATTTTTTAACTGCTACCAAAACATTGATCCAATGAGTATACACTGTATGTTTTAAAATCTCTGATAACTGGAAAATTTAATTTCCTAAGAAAAGAAATTTTTAAAAGGCTCCAGAAAGTTACAGGGAACTTGCTTACTGAAAAATCAGGCTGGAAAAGAGTAAGTAGAAAGAAGAATGTCAGTGGAAAGTGAAATGATTTCATTGGTTTAATGTGAAAAGCATAGAGAAAGCACTTAGGTTTCTTAAATGATGTAATCACAATAAAAAAATTTGCAAACAGTGAGCAAAGGATAAAACCCACATGATTTTGATTTTGTAAATTAGACACTGACTCAGTTACATAGTGTTCATTAGACTTGTAATAGCTTCTCTTCCTCCCTTGCTTTCCCTCATCTTTTCTATGTTCTTGACTTTCTGGAAAAGCTGAGATATTTTAGTACATCCAAATCCATGAGCTCTTTAAAAAATGAAAGCCTTTGGCTCTTTGTAGCCTCTTCTTCTGAGCACAATCTTACTGTTTCAGGTTTTAGATTTCAGTTCTTTCTGTCTGAAGCAGATACTTTCCATGGTCTGGGTGATCAAATGGTTTCTTTTCTCCAGGGTTTGTCAGCTGAAACCTTTACTGTAAATCATGGCCCCCTCTCCACTTTCTAAATATATCTTAAAAGACAGCAGCACACTGGAAGTATTGCTAAAAAAACTGCACCATTAGCTCCCTTGATTTCTGTTCTAGGTAACCTCCTTAATGGGTAAATGCATAGCCATGCTCTACATTAAACATATTTTTGTGAAAACAGATTGTTTGCTTTATCAACATACTTCTGACAGAAAAGAAAAAAAGAAAAATTAAATGCAACACATAAGTTGAGGTGGAACAACACAATAGGATACATAAAATCCTCAAGAACTTTAGTTAGAGCACAAAATTTATTAAAGTGAATCAGATTATGCTCCCATTATGTCTGGAACCAGGTTGCTGACATTAGTTAATTATGCTGCTTAGGGGAATTGAAAAATTCTTATTATGTACCTCTTTCCTTCAGGCTCACATGGCATACTCTGCTATTTTTTACAAAAGCCTGGAGATTTTAGGACTTCCAAAGCATCTTTGCCAACCAAGTGCCAGAGTTTTAAAGATTGGGCAAAAGTATTGCATAGCTATTGCAGCAAAGAATTAATAGTACTTTCTCATTAATTATGCACTGTTCTAACATCTCCCCAAATACCCAGCCGTGTTTGAAATTCCTAGCACACTGTGAACTATTTGTCTGATAAGCAAAAGAAATGAACCCTTCCTCATCTAGCAGCTGGCATCTGATGCCTGATTTTGCTCGGAGAGTACCCATTTCCCTTTGGGTAGCCAACACTGAATTTTATGAGAAAGCTTACAGAAAATGCAAGATGTGAGGGCTGTGCCTACATTAATTAAACAGAGTTAGTATTACCAGAAAGTGAAACACAATCTTCAGAACCAGCAATTCATACTGGAGCAGGCCCCAGCATGATTCTGACCTGGATTTCTCCCAGATCCATGAGAATGGTGCTGGGATTAGCATCAGCAGGGACCTATTACCCAGTCTGGACCTAGCTACACAGTTTTGGATCTGGAGAGATGTGGATGTAGAAAGAGCCCAGGCTGTGTCACTTGTCTGCAAGGAGGGAGAATGAGTGTTTCCATTTACTGTTCAATTTACTAGTAAGGATGTACCCACCAAGACAAGTTTTCAAATAAGTGTAAGGGCTAGTGATGCATTTGTAGAAGCAATTTGTCCAAGTACTAAACTGCCACAGGAATATGGCAGACACCAGCATTTCTGGCACTCCATTCACTTAGCCCATTCTCAAAAAATGATCAGTGAGTTTATTATCAGAGAGATACATGTGTTCTGTTGAAATGACTTGGAAATATTTAATAAATATGCTAAACTTAGAAATACGGGGTTTGTTCTTGTTAATTTCCTACCAGCCACAAGATTTTTATTTTTTTAATTTGTTTTTCATGTCCTGCCATAAATACAATTGTGCAACTGCCATGGTCAAGAAAGAAAAAACTTCTGGATAAAAGGGCTATTTACACGATCCCAGGGCTGAGAGAGGTTAGGAGAGGAGTGGAGGACTTGCAGAAGAGAAAACCGAGATAGATATTGTTTGTGACACTGATAAGCCATCTTTACTGCAGAAAGAGCTACAACATCTATGGAAAAAATTGATGCATTATCACTATCTTGTCTTAATGTTGTTTGTTTGGGCTTTTTAATTGCATGCTTATTTTTCCAGCAATGTGGATTACTCATTTGGTTTATAAATGAGTTTAGGCAGCTTAAATGCCTCTTTAATGTCTTCAGCAAAATTCTGGATATAAAAGTGGATTAGTTCCTGTCTTACTGTATTGCAGGATAAGAGCAAGGGAAGTTTCCTGATAGGAATTAAGTGATTTTATACTGGGTATGAGTTAATTTTTCATTTTTATGTTAATTTATTTCATTAGTGTCAACAGACAATTAACAATGACTTTTTTTTTCACTGGAAAAAACTTTGAGGAGAAAGAGACATTTGCTAAGATGTCTATAGAAATTAGGTCAAAATTCTTAATACCTGAGGGAGATATAAATTAGCAGATGATTTCTAAAACAGAAGATAATAAAGTTATGTCCTGTAGAAAGTTTTACACAGAAATTTCAATTTATTCTGTGCAATTCTTTGTTTTATTGATGATATGATAAAGGAGATAAGTTTTGTAGTCAAGCTAATGGAAAAGTTATCACTTTTCTCATCCTCAAGGTAAAACCTTACACATTGGAAAATTTATTTTAAAATTGTGTTTTCATTTAGTTAAGGGTAAATTTCAGAACTGGGCACTGCTCATGGTTAGAAAACAGGCTTCACCTTAAGGAATCTACTGACATCTCTGAAAAAAAATCTCATCATGACACTGGAGAAGAAGTTCCTATTTAAGTTAGGAGAAACCACACATCAAAATCTCATATGGATAAAAGCCATTAACCACTGTCCCTCAGAGAGCAAAGCAGGAAAAGGTGGGGAGATGCTGGGATCAGTACACAGGCAGAAGACTAAATATTGAAAATTTATATTAAGCAAATGTCTGAATTAATTATAACAGGTATTCCACTTTTTTTGGCTACTTTTAAGAAATCTCCATCTGAATTTCACTCTTTCTAACTCCTTTTGGTGCACATTGTTTTACTAAAACATATTGAGCTGGAAAATTAGAACATTTTGCTTATAAAAGGTCAAAATTTTCTGGCAACTTGAAATACAAGCTGACTGTCAAAATTAACTTTTCTGCATATCTCTGTTTCAACCAATTGGTATTTTCCCCAGTCAAAAAATCTCTCATCAAAATACATAAGACAAACTTAAGGATTCCAAGTATGAGCAATTTTTTGCCCAGCTGGTGACATTCCTGTACTGGGTGACAGAGAAAAACTACATTCAAATCTGATGCTGCCAAATGTCTTGACAATGTAGAAAATGCATCTGCACGAGTAGTTCAGGCCATCAGTCCTTCAGTCACTTTCTCAGAGGACACTCTCTGGGGAAGGTGACAGGGGCTCCCCGGGCATCCCATGGCATCCCATCTGCACCGAGCTTATCATGGTGTGGTGAGTTGTACCCGTGCCAGGTGAGACTAGGAAAAGCATGTTTCAAGTGTCTCAGGTTGTCAGCAGAGTGCAGCCCCCAGCAGGTGCAGATCTCTCCCTGCGTGGGGGGAATGTCAAGCCCCTGACTCTCACCCCTGTGTTGGCTTGGGTGAATTGCCAGCCAGCTCATGACTGGACTACAGGACTTTCTTGTCAACAAATGGGCATATTTCACAAAGACTTTTACTGATTTATGTTACCTGCCTTCTTATGCTCTTAAAAAAGATGCCACAAAATAGTAGGAAAAAGGTAATGCCCTTTGCTATTTGTGAGATGTGGTATAACCAAGTTTACCTGTTCAGTGTGTCTATCATCACTGCAAAATTATAAAATTATAAAATAATAAAATTGGCTTTCCCCAGGATATAGTACATCTTTGAAATCAGCCAGCCCTGCAGATCTAGACAGAGATTAGGTGCATTTTTTGAGTCCATTACATAAAAAAAATTGACCCTGCACTCTCTATATACATGTGTATATAATGTGCTCCTAATTGTTTTTGCATGTAAATGTCTTTTATACACAAAACCCCAAAATCCTGAAAGAGATGAAACATGACAAAAACACTAGGGGTCCCTCTTGGCAACAAAGCATTCAGCAGTGTTGAACAGAGCCAATTCATGAGACAAATTTAGCTTTTACTGGAAATGCCTTCTCTTGAGAAGGGGGAAAGAATGGAAAAAAAAAAAGAGAGAAAGATTATTTATGGATTTCTGTTCAAAACCTTTCTGGACAAACTTCACTTTTGCACTTTTTGTCACTTTCCAGCTCTGAAATGGAGACTGGCCTAAGCAGTGTAAGGGCTCATCTATCCTCTCTTGAACTTCCCTGCTGAATTTGAAGACATCAGCACAAAAGAACCCAAATACAGCTTGAACCTGGACCTCGGAGAGGGGTGAGGACCTGACAAGACTGAACTCAGGGCTCAAGCTTCAATAGCCCTGCAAGAATGCAGTTGAGAAAGGGAAAGGAGATTCATTTCTAATGAATGCATTTTGAAATACATATTTCAAGACTTAAATGAATAGGTTTCTAGTTACAGTGTGGTGAAGAGAAGAGTAGATGTGGAACAACTGCCTAGACAGACACAAAACAGTCTCTCACTCTCTCACACTCCCTGGGTCCCTTAGGATGCAATTGGACAGATGGATGCAAAAAATGCCTAGGAAGACAGACGAAGAAAAAATCTTATGTAACATAAATGTAATTAAATCCTCTAGTAATGAGGCCAAGAGCTTGTCATTGTACACTTACTGGACATGCTATTTACACCAGTTTCAAGTTTCCTGCTTTAAAAATATTTATCAGGAACATCTTTCTAGCTGTATTCTTACAGGGGCTAGTATTCGCATCATTTTTATATAAAACTAGCTGGGAGAAAAAATTTACAATTCATTTTAAATGCAGTAAATCTCATTAAGTTTGCAGCAGATTGTTTTCAATGAAAGCATTTGGCAGTAGATACTGTTGTGACAATTTTTTCCAGTACCCTTACTATTGCACTGTGTCTGTTGTATCTTATGTTTCCCGCAATTTTTTGTGACAAAAGAAACAATAAATAGCTCAGAAATCCAATACTGGATAGTTTTTACGGTCTCTACTTGTACCTATGCAGTGAAATCATAGAGTGTTTGTAAACATGACATGTATAGAAGACTATAAAAAGTTAAAAAGACAGAATTTTCAAGACTTCTTCACAGAATCATAGAATGGTTTGAGTTAGAAGGGACCTTAAAGATCCTCTAATTCCAACCTCCCTGCCATGGGCAGGGACAACTTCCACTATATGAAGTTCCTTGAAGAACCATCCAACATGGCCTGGAACACTTCCAGGGATTTGGCATCCACGACTTCTTTAGGCAACCTCTTCTAGTTCTTCACCACTCTCACAGTTAAGAATTTCTTCATAATATCTAATCTAAACTTGCCCTCTTGTCCTATCACGAGGTAAATTAGATGTTTTTCATTTCTCACTGGATTTCAATGAGAATTGTGGACTTGGTTCCTTCCAGTATTTTAGGAAATCTCATTTAAGAGATGAGTTCCATTACTGTTACTCTTTATCCAATTAGGTTTCCTAATGAGCACAATGTCAGTGAAGGACCATATGTTTTGTTTAAGGTCTCTGAAATCTCAGTAAATCCCAGCTAAAAGACCCAGACTGCCAACTGTCAGGATTATCTCAAGTCTCCTGGCCTATCCCGTATTTCCTTTTCTGTGACTGACATAGTCATAGATTAAATTGAAGCAAAGACACCTGAACTCACTGTGTGGTGGTATCATAAGCTTGCATTTAGCACGCCTCTGTTTCTATCTAGAAAAGTTCCTCATGGGAGAAAAAGAAAACTGAAATTGATAAATTTGGCCTTTCACCTGGGAATACTAAAGTCTCTCTGCCTGGGCTATAGCACTCATGCAGAAAATCTGTTTAGAGGACATCCCAAACCAGTCTTATGTGTGCTCTGTGTGGATACATCTTATTACACATATGCAGCTTATGTAACAAATTTGTACTCTGTGCATCTCTCAGTGGATGCACACAGGCCCTGTGCCTCCTTAGTACATCTCATGTATAATCAGGAGGCAAGTACACTAATTCATGGCTGGGTCCTGAACTGTGCCTGGGAGTTGTTGGAAAAGCATTATTTCCACTGAATTAAACCCATTACAAGGATTATTCTAATAATTTTCCAGTAGATAAGAATGAACTCCCATGTCTATTCCTTGGCTCTATTCAATTTATGGTGCAGACTAAATGCACATACTTCTGTCCTGGAAATATCCAGAAATAATTTGACAGCTAATAAAGATGAATTAACAGCAACAGCAAACCCCAATGATCTCTGAAGTTACACGGTAGGGCAGCAGGTAAACTAATACCAGCTGCAGGAGTAAGGTCCCAGTCTCCTTTTGAAATCAGTAGGTCATACAACTCTTCACCTTTCCCTGTTTCCTTAGATGAATGTGAAAATCATCCAGATTAATTTCCATCTCTTTTTATTCAGAGGTACAGTAGCTAAAAAGGAGACCAGATAACTCTGTATAATACTGTGCCTGAACGTAGTTTCTTAAATGCCTTTCACATTAGAAAACAAACAAGCAAACAAACATACAGAATAGCATGGCTATTCAGAAAAGTGTTCCTCAGTGTCCTCCCATTCAGCTTCAAAATAGTTGCAATGGGCTACAACAAAGGGAATGACACATCAATAAACACATTACTTTGGTAAATAGGAGTAAGCCACTAAATCAGCCCTTCTGAAAGTACCTCCTGGAACCAGAAGTACAGGTAGATGAATGTCTTATAACTGAACTTCAAGTTCACTTCAAGTGAAAACCACTGAAAATGCCCTACGAGTGGATTTTGTGAAGTCAGGTGTACACATGTAAACTGCTTCTAAATACAAAAAAACCTTGTGAAGTACAGAGGTGTTTATAAAACTGGGGTTCTCTGTGGTCCATTGGAATTGTTTACAAATAGCCTTAAAATCAGTAACATCTACACTGAAAACCCACTTGTTTACTAATATTTATTTAATTAAGATGAGGATTATTCACTGTCTGCCTGTACCTGTTGAATTTTTGTGTTAGTAGACCTGAGTGAACATACTTGGATCCAGGAACTGACTCATCAAGGAAGATGCAAGCTGTGGCCAAAATATGGAGGTGCCTAGCTGGATATCAGTTTCTGCATGGTCTGTCTGTCTTCCTTGGGTCTGCCCTAAAAAGTGTTATGACTGGTGGGAGAAGTTTGGGATTAACACTTTTGGAGCACTTCAAGGGACCCAAGCCCATAAGATACCAGATTTTATCAGCCCTGCTACTCACAGAGCAACATCTCAAGGCATGGTGTTTTCCTACAGGTAATTTCCAAGCGCCTGGCAGGCCACACAGCTGACAGAGGGACAGTCTTGCTGGTGTCAGCAGGTGCTGCTAGATGGCACAGACCACCACTAGCTGATAGCCAGGCTGGATGGGGCACAAGAAGCCTGAGGCAGCCACTGAGTTGGTATATGGGTTGCAGCCTGACAGATATGGCTGTGATCTGCCCCGCTCAGGAAAAGAGCAGCACTTAGGCACAACTGCTCTGACAGCAGAGTCTATACCCTGGCTTTTACTTGGAGAACAGTGTCAGGGCCTGGCAGGGGGGAAAGTTGTCCCAGTATCTGTCTCAGAAGACTGAGCCTTAAACAACATGCTGCCCTCGAGACCACCCTTTGCCTTGCCTAAGCAGACTGTTTTCAGTTTTCTCCTATTCAGCACAGAGCAGAACCTCAGAGCATGGGACATAACTTTATCCGGGAGTTTTTGAGGCTGCAGTCATGATCATGAGATACCATTTATCAAATGAGTCAACATCCGGAGTTATCACTTAGGCCCTGAGAAAAGTTTAGCATTAAAAAGATTTATGCCAGAGAACATATGATTTAGTTTACCGTATGCTGTTTTATCTGATAAAGATAAGTGCACAGCAGTTGCCAAGACAAGAGAAGCAAAGAGCAAAAACAATGCAACAAAACTGTTTTCATTTAGTTCACCTTTAAGAAGTTGGCTAAATATCTAGAAAGAATTCCCACATATATTTATCCCAAGCCTGTAAAATCCTTTCTCATCACTACAGAGCCTTTGCAGGATTTGCCCAGGGTTTCTTAGAGTGCCTTCCCTCCATGTACTGTCAAGATTTTAAGTACTTATAAACAGTTTCAAATTCCAAATGATTAGATGAATAATAAAGCAGTCTCTAATCTCATTTGTGCAAGGTCTAACTCAGACAAAAAGATAATAAAATACAGTGAGATTTATAAAACAAGTGCTCTATGGGATATCACAGAGAAAAATATCAGAAGACTTGGGAACAAAAAGGTTAAAAGTTAGATTTAGCTCAAGAGGACTTCCTATAAAGATATGATTTATGAAACAAACAGTAGATTGCAACTTCATCTAATGCAAAAATATGCCTGTACTGCATGTGCTCTGGTCGAACACAACTGAAAGGAGAAGCAATGCTCTCTTAGGACAGAAAGGATACCCTGGTTTCAGCAGAGGCTTTCCAAACAAAGAACAGCTGAACTGAGTCTGCCTGTGCAAAGCCAGGACTGTAGCAATTAGTGAGTGCTACAGATCATGTCAACAGCTAGCAGTGATAATGCTATTCAAAGGTTTTATTTATAAACCCTGCATCCAATATGGTCCAGTGTTCTCTCACAGGTTTTATAAGCAGCCACACTGAAAAGTAAAGTTCCATTGCAATGGATTATTTTCCTTGTTTTTTGCTTCTAGTCCATTTTCTAGAGTTTTATTTCACTTTATCTCACAGAAAAGTGAGATAATCCTTCTAAAAAGAAAAGCCTATAGAATGAGAAATTTTACTCGCTGTCAGTGGCAAGTCTACAGTTCAAAAGGACATGTGAAAGTCTGACTCTTGAATGTGTTCTGCCAACAAAAAAAATTAAGGCACTGGCATAAATGCAATCTGTCTGTCATTCTTAAAATTTTCTGTTAAATGTGAAATGGTTTTCCACATTTGCACAACACACAATATGTGAGACTTAAATTTGTGGTTGTTCTTTTCCTAGGAATGCATTATTTTATAGGGTTTGAACTGATTAAGATGTGAATGATATCCACCAATTGATGTGAGCTTTAAGATAATTTGCTAGAACTACTGATTATTGAAATCTTACATTACAATTAAAGATCACCAGATCTCATATAATAAAATGGGAAAGTACAATGGTACAGTCCTGGTTTCTCATTGTAAAGAGTCAATGAAGTTCAGATTTACTCTGGGTCTAAATTTCCATAATTATTAGGTTTCCAAATCTGGGTATCAGTTTGAGCATTTCCACTTTTCAACATTATAACTTACCATCAGAAACTTTTCTGTTACATTTTCTAAGGGACCAGAAGCCATAACTTCTCATTAACCTGTA
The DNA here is from genome assembly GCF_041296385.1 of Aphelocoma coerulescens. Lineage (NCBI taxonomy): Eukaryota > Metazoa > Chordata > Aves > Passeriformes > Corvidae > Aphelocoma > Aphelocoma coerulescens. The sequence continues at coordinate 49,639,238 of NC_091016.1, forward strand.
CTACTGTGACGAGGTGAAAATTTGTTTCATTAAATAACTGAATGACCTGTTTTAAAATGCTAATAATAGTAATATCAGAATAACAGGAAAGTGTCAAGGAATCTATTGCAATATGAGTGCAAAGAGAGACAAGAGACACATGAATGTAACTGTTTGAAAAATGGCCAGCAATGAGACAAAGGAATAAGATCACACTAAAATACCTCAGAACTCCACAGATGACAAACTTTATGGTGATTATTCAATTTTTTTAACCATAGAGCCAACTATGAAATTTGGAAAATAGAACAGATGGCAAAACTGTGCATAATTGACACCAAAGCAGAAAAAAATTACGTTTGTCTAAGCAATTTATCAAACTAACAAACGGGCATGTGTTTATACAGGTTTGTTTTTATCATCACATACTTTTTAATTAGTAATGGTATCTGTGCTGGCTTTAACATAAGCAGGAAATTAAGGACCAAATAAGCCATTCCCCTTCCCTGCCCCTCCCAGTAAGGGAGGGATAAAAAAGGAGATATTATAACAAAAAAAGGAGAGACTATGGGTTGAAATCACAATTTACTGAAAGCACAAAGCAGTGGAACAAGGCATGCCCAATAACAGCAGCAGTATTAATAGCAAAAGTATATCAAAAAAAGAGAGAAGGTGTTTTACCCACAGAAAGGTATTTGCCACCAGGAACTAAAGCAAGATGACAGACATTCTCTGCAGGGCAGGTCTGTGTGGTTTTCCCAGACAAAAGCAATATGGCAACTATTCCCATGCCATGCCACATGGTATTCCGGAAAGAAGGCAATATGCCTTGTCTCATGTTTCCCACCCCCCAACCCAAAATAGTGAAAAGCAGTAATAAACAAACCCCCCCGAAGCTACAGCATCCAAGTAGAGGTTGTGCCACTGCTCTGCCAAGCTCACTCCTGCCCAGCTGCTCGCACTGCCACTGCTAACTTCCCACCATGCTGTGGGGTCACCCTGCAGGTCACTGCTGCTCTTCCTACTGCTCCACTCAGAGGTGCTCTACTCAGCTCAGCTGGACTCAACTGGGTTGGGGTTGTCCCCTCTGCTGCTGCCAGCTTCCCTGCTGGTGCTGTTTGATCATGGTTTTGCCTCTGTCCCTTTCAGCACTAAAGGTTTGCAGTTGCACTCCAGACAGAACGGGACATGGGACCAGCAGGACAGCAGAGGGATTGAATCCGCAGAGGTTGATGCTGACACCTTCCCAGAGCGAGGCAAAATGGCAAAATGGCCAACTTCCAGGAAAAGGCATTGGGCTTTTCCTGACAAAACCACACTTCCAGAGATAAGGTAGGTGGTATAGAATAACAACATGGTCACAACCCGACAGCGCTAAACTCTGCTCCCCTCTCTGTAACCAGGACAGTACCTCACCTGCATGATAATCAAAAAAAGAATAATTCAAGCAACTTGATTCTATATAATTATATTTGTTTCTAAATAATATTAGTAAAAACCTCTTCCCATTCTTTTGCTTCATCCTCTCTGTTGCAATTGAACTTTTTCTCTGGGGTTAACTGGTTCCTTCATATATCCAACAGATTTCAAATGAGTTCACAGGAGCCTAAAGTGCATTATACCTGGCACTGCTAGGGCCCATGACAATATGTACAGACTTTGTGAAAAATAAATTCCCTTTAATCATATCATCCACTCTCCAATAATCACTCTGGCCATTCTTCCACTTCCTCAATTATGTTATTACTAGGGAGTAAATGAAGAAGAGGGGCCTCACTCAGCTTCTGTACAAAGATATACCCATACAAACATGTCAACCCTTTTGTCCTTTGTTCACTTTAATATAATCCCTGTAATTCCACAATGTAGTCAGGACTAAAGGAACTTTCTCTGATCTTTTTATCAGCTGTCACTACTTTGACACTAATATCATCCCTAAGCACTAGGAAAGGATTAATTTATGGAGGAATTGGGTGTGCTTGCCTAAAGTGGCTCAGCATTGCCAGGATTGAGGAGTAATAAGGCTACTACAATACAGTTCATAATAACTAGGAAGAATAAACATATTTTTGTGGAGCAGTGGAATGTATTCATAGTCCAATTGCAGTTACAAACATTTTATATATATTTTGAAAATTTATTTCCCGTTTACTTCTCTCTGTGTTGTGTTTGTCAAAGTAAGGATTTCAGACTGTAAGAACACCATTTAAATCTGAAACACACCTGTACATTTACTTTTGACTGTATCATACTCACAATTCACCACAGATAGAGGTTCTCTCAATTTAATCCTCTGTTGGATCTGTCTGGGATGGAGTTTATTTTCTTCATAGCAGCCTGTAATGTGCTGTGGTTTTAATTTGTAACTAAAACAGAGATGATAATATGGCAGCAATTTCTCACCTGTTCTTGCGCAACATTGAAGAGTTAGTGTTTATAACTCTTCACCTCAGTGAGTAAATTTGGGATGCACAAGAAGTTGAGAGGTGATGCAACTGGGACAGATGATCCTAACTGACAAAAGGGATATTCCATGCCATATAACATCATGCTCAGTAATGAAACAAAGTGCAGGAGATTTTGGCATGGTAGCAATTTCTTGGAGACTGGCTGGGCATCAATCTGCTTGGGGGCAGTAATGAATGATTTGCCTTTGCATCATTTGTTTTGTTTTCTGTCTTCTTCCTCTTTCCTTTGCTTATTTAACTACCTATCTCTATCTGAAACCATTAGTTTTCTTAGTTTTGCTCTTTCTCCTGTCCCACTGGGAAAGGACAGAGGGAGTTCAAACTGTGCTTAGTTGCCTACTAGAGTTAATCTATAGCAGATCCTTAAAATGTTCATCCCATCTGACTTCAGCTACCAACAGCTATGGTTCAGATACTAAAGCTAATCTAAATAGTTCTTATCACTCCCTCTATAATCTATTGTGAGGTACAGGTCAGGACAGCCAAGAGCTGATTTACTGTCTGTGTCAGTCTCTCTCCTCCCATTTACTGAAGAAGGAACTTGAAGTGTACCTCAGATCCTGACAGTAGTGAACCCAGAGGACAAGCCTTGAGTTGGCATGAGCAAACTATTAGGTGTCTGCTTCACTACCTGGGCAGGTTTTGGATCCCTAGCTTTGGATTACCTACACAGAAATCTGCACAGTAATTACACAGTAATGCTCATGTGTCTTGATACATGATCTGTGTTTCTTGGACAAGAATCTGAGTCCAAAACTTCATGGAGAACTGTCCCACTTTTCTTGTAGGGTTCATGCACCAAAACCACAGGATTAAATCAGGTTAAAATCAAATGTTTGAAAACAAAGCCCTTTGTAACCCAGAGTATTTTCTCACCATGAATCCTTCTCTCCAGCTTTGCTCTTCTGTCCAAGACTTTTCATAGCCACAGCTTTTGCAGAAGCTCCCATGGGGTTCTGGGTGGGCTCCCTGATGCACACTGGCCACGCAGCTACCCCAAGTCACCCTGTGGGCTCACTGCCTGAACTTCCTGCTGTACCAGGCGCTGGCAGCTTGGACTCCACGTCCTCCCTTAGCTCTGTATTTGCTGTCAGAAAAGAGGCAATTGCCCCATTTACCCAGTGAATTATGCCTGAATGTCTGTCTTCTATGTTAGTCCAAAGCCATGTCATTTTAGGGAAGCATATTATCCTGTACACAGTAAAATGTGAGTGAACAAAGGGAACAGCCCATCCATGAGAATCAGACCTGCTATGCATTTTTTTCTGAGCACAAGTAATAAATTTGATGTGCGCAGGAGTCATTTAACTTCCGCTGCATGTGCAGCCCACATGAGCAGGAGACGTTCAAGGGGTTCAGCCAGCACTTCCCAGTTGCACAGGGCTGGGCTGGCTGCATATGGTAATCCACCACAATGTGCAGGAACAGCCCTTCCAAACAAGGCACTCAGCAGTCTGGGATCTTGGGACATGTGACAGAGAGAGTGCCCAGGGTCTGCAGATGAAAAGTCTGATAAAACCATCCACCCTGCAAAGGCTACCAGTCAGCTTAGGCATGTACTACATTTCCACTTCAAAGAAAGATTCAAGGTGAAAAACAAATATGCCCAGGGAATCCCGGACACTTGGTAGGCATTCCCAAGCTGGCATCTGTGGTAGCACAGCTCTCTTGCCAGCACTGCCCATGTTATACTGTTGAAATCTTAGAGAAGTTTGTCTACATGAGGGTCAAACACAGGAGTGACTGCAGTGCAAACAGTAATTTGATAAATGTTATGACAGGAACAATAGAGAGAGGTGTGTTGCCAAGCACAGTTCTGAGTTGCAAAGGGAAGTAATGGAAACATGACGTAAAGTATTATTTTTGGATATTGGAGAGTGCATAGTATGGAATATTTTGGAATTAATTTCTATTTGTTTGGCAGTTTGTTTGATTGGGACAGATAGCATTTGGATTTTGTTCTGTGTTTTTTCTTCTTACCACATTTTTTTGGCTTTTGGACATGAAACATCATGAAAGGAAAATTAGTAGGAAAAATTATTTCCATACTCTCAGAGCTCTGTTTTGCCTCTTAATGTCCCTTTCTTTCCTCTTAAGACTTTGTGACACACTTGTGTTAAAAGCTCAGTGATGAGCATGGAAGATAAAACAGTCTCCTCTGACTGAACAAGAATGTCTCTTAGATACCACTGCTGGCTCTTTGGATTGAAAGTGTGTGAATAACAAGAAAATAGGGGACATACTGAACTTAAGGAAAAACAAACCTTGGACAAAATTGACCGATAAGTAAAAAAAATAATTATTTGCCCTGGAGGTTGTTGCTGTGCCTCTGATGCTCATCAGTAACATTTCAGAGGGATAATCTCAAAACCATCCCTGTGAGGGGCCCAAATGGAGCAGTAAAGTGATAACAATTAATTAATAGTGATAGCTTCATATCAGTTGCTAAACTTTGAACTCAGGTTCTAAAATGGATCATCATCAAAAGGATCATCTTCCCTGCAAAATAAAAATCAGATTGTTCATATAAGTAGCTAACATTATGTGATCATATCATGCACTTTTAGCCCACTTTTCTGTTTCAAATGCCCAGGAAGGGATACCATGCGCAGCTCACTGCTTTTTTCCTACACAGGACATAGCTGAGCCTTTCAGATATTCTTCTTAACAGCAATAATGTTGGTAATAAAAGTGAATTTTAAAAAAAATTCTCTCCTCAGAATTACTATATCTGGCACTGTAGAAAAATGTATTTTTTACTTAGAACATAGATTGTGACCATATGCAGTGCTGTTCTTTTAACTGTTCCTGCTGTTTTCTTTCCTTTAGACAGTTCCCATACTGGAGAGCTCCTGGAAATAATTTTGGAGTCAGAAATTCTTTCTGTGTAAAAAATTTGAGACTTCCTGCAGCTGTGGGATGTGAGCCAGCAGACAGGAGATTTGGACTTGCTTGCCAGCTCCTGCACAGTGCATGGAAGAAGAAAGGTCCATAATATCATCAAAGCTCGATGTGGAGGTTTTCCACTCAAGAAACAATGCAACAATGAGTGTTAAACACTAGAACAGAAAGAGAAATAAAAGTATCATCTGGTTATTCAGGAAAGTTATGTACGTAGCTTTTGCACACTGATTTTCATGAAGGGGAAGCAGTATCAGATGTGGCACCTGGCCCACTTTCTCCTCTGTCTGGCATGTCTCCTCCCCTTGTCCAATACATAGCCTGGATCTAGACCACACATAAGGGCTTCATCAGATTGTTGGTAGCACATGAGCATCCCGAGTCTTCATTCCAGACAGAAGGGAAAACAGTTCCCAGAATGTCTCGTCCCAGAACAAACTCAGGGGAACATGCTCTGCTCTGGAGATGGGAAAATATGCCAGTGGCTTCATAATGGGTTATTAATTTTATTAGCAAGATAGGAAAAAAAGCGTACTAGTTATGAGTGAAATTTGAGCTCCAGGGAAAGTCAAGAAGAGGTTGATGTTAGCTCCAGTGATGACAGGATTTAACTCTGTGTCTTTATTGTCAAATTTAAATGGTGTTTTTGGCAAATGCACTAAAAGCATTAAAAACATAATTGAAGCACTTCAATCAAAATACATTGCATAGGGTTTTCATGCCACTTTTCATACTCACAAATTTCTGAACTATTATTTTAATGGGTGAGAAACCTTGATTTCTCTAGTAAAACTTCCGTTAGCAGCCAACCACGAACTGGCAAATCGGCACCATGCTATTATTTTTCATCTGGAAATCTTAGCTGAGGTTGTTATTAGTTCAGGAGTCTCTTTATGTCCTGTTGCTTTACACATTCTAGGCTTCCCTAAGACACATATTTTAAGTATCATTTAAAATGCAAATGCAAACTGGACAAAGACAAGGCCAAGGGTAGTAGTATCCAAGCTGGGAATGTATGGCAAGCAAGTGTATGAGGAGAAGAGAATTTATGATTAAAAGGTGCAAAAGTACGCAGGTAAAAGGAAATCAAATCATTATTGGACTGGAGTAGTCATTGAACCTTTGGCAGGCATTGCAGTTCCGTCATGGACTTTTGACTATGGACCTCAAATGCAGGGCTATGGTAAAGTAAATAAAGACCAAACTTCAGTGGCTGGCTTGGTAGGACAGGAATCTGGATCTTTCCTTTCCTTTAATGAGACCTGCTCCAGCCATACTGCACCACAGTTCATGCTTGCTGCTGCTGTGCCATGTCCCATGACGTCTGCCAAATGCTAGGACAACAGCAAGAGGAAGCAAACATAAATATTTAGTCTTTGCCTCATAACAAATTTACAGTGTTTGGCAAAGGTTAAAATGCCTGGACATATGCCTGTTCTATGTTTGTTGTTGTAGCTTTGCTTTGTGCTAAAAAATATTTTTATCTATCTTGAAATTAACAAGTGTATTTAAGGGAAGGGAGGAGACGATCTAATGTGCCTCACAAGGGACAAACTTCTCATTTCCTTAAGGAAGGAGAAAACACAGTGAAAATGAAAAAATTGTCTTTCATTAAAGTATAGAAGCTAATCTATTTTCAGGAAAGAGTCTGCTAGGCCTCAGGAGCATGTCTGAATCACAGTATTTAATATTTAGCCCTAACCTAATCACTTTCCTAATACACACTATTAGTGCAATGCTTTCTGAGGTGAGATAGAGGCAATTGAACCATTCAGTGTCCAAACACAGAGTACCAGAATGCTCCAGTCAGTAGCTAACAGCTGCTGCACCTACTTAAAAGCATCTTCTGCTCCTTGCTGGTGCTTAGGTATTATAGTCAACAGTGGTCTAGCCTATACAATCAAGAAGGCTTTATTCTGCTGCCCCCACACAGGCTTCTTCATTGGAGATATGCTGAGGGATACACTCAATTGGGGATGTGGATCCAAGGGATCCACACAGAGCTGGCAAATATGTTTCAGGACCTGCAGAGGATTAATGCCTTCCTGGTGGACAGGTGGGGTGCCTTGGGGTATAAATATCTTCATGTACAAGCAGCTGTATGGACATTGATGAAGTCTGGAAAGTTATTCTATTAATTACTGCCAAGTATCTGCCATAGGGTCAAGTTAATTATTCAATATGGGTTCCATTAATTTTGTTGACTGGACTGTCAGTGAGTGCTCAGACTTCAGTGCATATACAGAAGCCTGAATAAAGCCACAGCTGAATACCACCCTCAGTGAGCATAGCCCACAATGGGTTACTCAGATCTTTCTTGATCTTAACCCTGCTGTATTTCAATGGAGACATGGATCTTCTTTCCTACTTAGAGCAAGATCTCAGTTTTTCAGTTCTGTGCTTTTAATCACTTAGGTCTTGAGTATCTGAATATTTGTTTTCACTTTAGAATGTCTAAGAGCTAGACTTAATTCCAAACGCCATATTCAACCTCTTTAACTTGGGAATTTTCAGATCTCTAAATAGCCACATCTGCTTTGAGCCCATGTCCACAGATGGGTTTCAGCCTCTGTGCCCGTGTGCCACAAGCTGGATTCTTCTGGCCAGGATATGTGCCCAGGCTCTGCGTGCAAGCTCAGCACTTCCCAGCTGAGAGAACGCTGGCTGCCATGACCAAACCTCTGTTCCATTCCCTCTTGCTGTCTGAGCTGTATCCTGACATCTCCTTGTATGTAATTAACTGTCTCAACTACAGTGCTAGCCAGCTGCAGGATTTTTACCCCATGACTCATTTACCCTCTTGTCAAAAAGGCATTGTTTTTTCCGTCTTTTTTTGTTTTGCTTTGCTTTGTTTCTGTGTAACAGACAGCCAAACACATTAGCCTTTCTTTAGCGATTCCCCTATTCTGGGACACCGTACCATATGCAAATCTTTCTCAGAAGGAATTCTCAGGACAAAGCAACCTCAGTTATACACGTACTTACTTCGTGGCTATGCAAAATCAACTTCCCAGCTTCTGGTAGTCCTGATAGGGCAGCTCATTTAGAGAGTCTCACACTCCTCTGCCACAGGCAATTTCTGCACCATTGTTTAAAAATCTCCCTAGCATACACATTGATAATGCAAACAGTTGGGAATCAAACACATAGCTTTACAGAGAAGCATCCAGACAGATGATTCTATTGGCAAAGGTGTGTTAGCAGTCTTGTTTTATTTCAGTTTCAGGCTTTGGTTGTCTTGGAGGAACTAATTGTTTCTAAATCTCTCAAAGTGACATGTATGCATGAATAAAGCAGCCTAAGGTACTTCATTTTATTCTAGTTCTCTGAGTGCTGATGAACACAAGTGAACAGGCAGAACCAGCAGGGACTTGAAGCCTGTGGTGAAAGCAGATCTGAATGATGAGGGATCCGTGCCCATTGTCTTCTCCATGGCATCTTTCACACAGTACAAAACCCACAGATAAAATTTGTCCAAATTTGTTGTCTGACTCCAAACTTGTGAAATGCACAGTTACCCGAACTAGAATATATTTCAGGGTAGGGAATGAGTAGGTATTACATTTACTATACAAACACTTGGTATAAACCTATACAATACAAGTAACATTTAAAATCACCAGTGGCTTTAGCCACTGTCAGGGACTTGAATACATATTGCATTCCATGACAAATAGGGAGCTCAGAAAAAAATTACAGTGGACATGACTGAATTTTTGCAATGTTGAGAGAACAGAACTTCTATTACAAATAGATTTTTGTTTTAACCCACAAACCCAAGCATTTTAAAAAACCACATTATGTGTCCTTGAATGCCTCTTGCATAGGAATTGGAAACAGCAAAAGGAACTGCACAGCAAAATGTGGTGCAACTCTGAATGTGGAAAATGCTGTTGTGAATCAGAAGAAGGGTAGGTTCAGACACAGACTTCCTTAGTTCTTTCACATGGCTGGAAGTCATGAAATTGTTTTCATGACCAGTCATGATACCTTTCTCTATGGCTGAAATGATGAAAACATTTTAGCTCTGAGCATTTTACACATCAGGAAATAAGATTATTTACAGAGTTGGGAGTGGAGTTTTTTTAATTGTTTTTGAGGGCTGATGCAGTGATTCTGAAACAACAGATACATTTCCACTTAACAAGATTAAACGTAATCAATTCCTTAAAGTCAGAATTTTTTTTCCTGTATCAAACAAAAGATAACATAATAAAGCAGGGAACACATAGGCTCAATTATGCCTGGTATGATTTAACACAGCACATAAATGAGTGGATTTCTGGGCACTGTAGCACACTTTCTGTTTAAGCAGACTTGACTAAGAAAGTATTTTAATTTTTTCTCTGAATTCATCTTTTACTCCAAACTACAGCTATGCAAAATTAATACTGTTCTACTAAAGATACCTGCTCTTTCTCTGTATCAGTATCTGATCTTCTCAATTCAGTGCTTAAAAAAATAGTTTCTCTATTGCAGACCCAGTGTACTATCTTTTCAGTAGAATTTTACATGAATTGTGATTCCAGAATCTTTATTACTATCCCTGGAGCCAGAAGGAGCTCAGACAGACTTTTAGATTTTGTGATGAATTTTTCAAAGTTTTAGCCAGTTAAGAGACAACCTTCTGGTTGTAATTTGAGCAGATTTTATATGAAACTTCTTAAAGATGATAGATACATCCACAAATTAAAGACACTCTTAGACAGAATATTCAAACCCTTCTAAAGTCCTGCTTAATAATAAAATTATTAAGCTTTCTGAATGGATTCTTCTGGTCTTTCATCTTTAATGTCCATGCAGAAATTTTGTCAGGATTTAAATTACAATATTTTTTTGTCAAATGAATATAAATTACGCTGAAACCTGCAATGCACTTATCCTTCTCTCACTCAAAATGACACCTGTTATTTTAGGAAGCTACTTAGCAGATTGTACTATTCATATAATTATCTCAGTAATGTTAGCAGCAGTCGAGAGAGACAGATAGAAAGTGGCAAAATGCTCCTCTTTGGAGTATTGTTAGTGTCTGTACAAACCTGGTCATCCAGATTATAGTTTAGTAGAACTAATGCAGTATATGTAAATATTTCCAAAATGGCTAGTAAATCTGTATTAAGACCTCCCCAGGCTTGTCTTCCAACAAGTTCTAATGTTCAAGTCCAAAATATTTTAAAAATATTCAAATGCTCTCCGTGAAATCTGGGGGTTTTTTCAGTCCTTAGAAGGCCTCATTTGCATGGCTTCCCTGCTACAGGGTTGATAGTTCTCCATCTTAATGAACTGCAGAAATGCTTCTTACTGAGGAGGTAATATTCTGGTGACAGATCTCTGCACGAATCTTAATACTTTCCTTAGAACAACAATAAAGAAAAGCCAGATGACTTGATTTTTTTCCTTGAGCAGGTCATTTAGTTCTTAATCTTCCTAAGGTGAAATCAATTCTGGCAGAAAGCCATGTACATCAGGTCCACACTATTTAGTCACGTTTAAGTCCCATTTGTATTTAGGAACATAAGTGACTCTTAGGTTTTGCACAGGCCCTGTGCAGCCCACCAGAAGTAACCAATGGTTAAGGATTGTAGATAATGATCTGTGTCTAACTGGCAAAAATTCCCAAAGCACATACTCAGGGGTTTTTCCATCTCCTGAAATTCATGGTTCCTCCTTACGTCAGACCCAAGTACATCACATTATTTCACACTTCAGACAAGCCCTTTCTCCTTCCTCTCCCTTACTTACCTGGCTTACAGACTGGCCTGATTCCATATAAATGCAGTAGGGCATTCACTTCTAGTAAAATTCATTTGGCTGATATCAACCTTGAAAGCTGAAAGCCTACTTTAACACTAATAGAATTGAAATTTTCTCACAGCTGATCTGATTTGATCACATAGCTTAGCAGCACAGACTGTATTTACCTTTTGTGTGGTCGAGGAAAGGTGTCAATTAGCTTATTTTGATCAGCTTTTAAAAAGTGGAAATGACCTACTATTTTCATAGGCTTGACCTAAGCATAAACAGAAATATTTCTGACAAACTTTAAGGAGTCCACCAAAATTATACCATATTTTGAGGATAAGGTTCAATGGAAAACCAGGGCATAAACATACACACTAGAGAAAGAACAGAGTTCAGAAAAAATTGAATATGCTGAATACTTACCAGCTGAGCTCTGCTCCAGGAGTCAAGGTCAAATGCTTTTGGAGCAATAGGCTAAGGCTAAAATCCATTTTGTTGTTGCTACTGTTTTGCTCATGGTTGTTTGGGAGTTTTTACAAAATCTCTTTATGCACATGAAAGAAATCATGTGACTCCTTTATTAAATTGCATATTTATAGTGAAACAGATTGATCTACAGACTCATAGACAAGCAGAGATGACGACTGATACCTTTTGTTTGTTTGTTTGTTTTTCACATATTTTTCAAAATTTGCTTGGATTGTTTTGGTGCTGCCTTGTATGACTGACTGAGCTTACATTTTCCCAAATAATTCATATGTTTTACTGTAAAAGAGAAAGACAATGTCATTGCAGCAATCAAGACAGGAGAGGAGGAAAAAATATGCAAAGTCTTGTCTCCATACACTTCAAACTCTAGAGAGGAACATTTTTTAGTCATATCAGCTCAAATTTCATGTCAGCTTCAATTTTGAACTGTATTCCAGTGATAACTTACCCACTATTTGAAGTTTATTTAAGTTTTTGTTTTGTTTTGTTTTTCAGCTTCACATTACCACTAAAGCAGAAGGATGATGAGGGCACTATTTTATTGCCTCTGCACTCTTCCATATTTTTACTTTCACTCCCTTTAAGTATCAAACTGTTATATTGTCTTGGTGTGAGACATGCAAACATTTTAGCCAGTAGTAATTAGGAGTAACAATGGACTCATCTGGGCACTTCTGACCACCTGACTCAAAACCCGAGGTACCCAGGAGTTAGCTCACAGCATGAAACCCAAGCAAGATTTGAGTTCAATCCCAGTGGGCCTTCAGAGGAATAACACCTCTGTTTGGAAGGCTAAAGGCAGACAAAGAAGTGGAAGAAGGATAAATAGATCTGCCGTTTAGGGGAGGGACACATTGCTGCATTTGTTCCAAGGCCGGCAGAGGATGCTCTGGTTTTTGGGTGTCCCATGGCCTGAAATCTAACTGGCAGCAGCAGGTCATGGGAAGGAGCAGTTCATTGCTTCTGGAGTATATCTGCTGGTTTCACTTCATTCAAAGGGCATCACATTCACACACTCCAGGATGACTCTGCAGCAAGAACTACTACACGGGTAGTGAGAGAGATCAGGAGATTACCACTAAAAGCACACACATCTGAAGTCACCTAAGACACTAAAGTCAGTCTGAGTTCATTTGCTAGGGTTTTCAGTTCCACCTTGGAAAATTCAGCAGATACTCAGGAGGGAATAAAGTGATTTTTTAAAACAATAACCTCTCTCTTCTTCACTCACTGCAGGTGTACAGACAAGGTTAACGACAGAACTAGTCATTATTCTACTCTTCCCCTGTAGGGACTTGTACAGTAGAGAGAAAAACTGGACTGAGATTTTGTTTCAGCACTGAACAGTTTCTGAGGGATCTTCAGGAACCGATATGGTTGTGAAAATATGCTCTCTACCTAGTTAACTTTTTCCTTCTGTTCCTTAACAAGCTTACCTATCTGACTAGAGAGACATCAGTTCACCATCATCACCCACCCTACCTTCACCTGATTCTGCCTTTGCTTTATCTAATTTTTTTTTTTCCTTTTATACCCACCATTGCTCCAACTCACATTTGATATACTAAGATACAATAAATAAACTCTAGCCCAATTCACCAGTGGATAAAAACTGGAATAATTTTGAAACAATGGATTTGCAAATCATTTCCTGTGTTATGCATTTCTACCCTTTCCCAAGCCTGCTTGATTCCATTACAGGACCTTTCAGGAGAAGACTCTTTCTCACCCTCAACTTGCAGAATGGGCCCCAATGACCACTGGAACCTCCAAGGACCACTGCATAGCAAACAATAAGAAAAACAATAATGCACAAAAGAGAAGAATTTGTCTATCAGACAGAAGGATTTAGTTCTTCTATCACTATTGCATAAATTTAATCAGATTTGACCAAAATTTTTCGTTCGAGTTTTCATTGCCAAGGAAGCTTTTGTAGATCATATTGACCCAGACAAAACAATTACAGAATTGTGTGAACTATAAATATTCATGTTTCTTTCTTTAACCTTGGCTTGCATTTCTTTTTCCTTGACTTAAGCAATACTATTTCATTCTGAAATGTTCAAGCGGAGTGAATCAAAAAATTAGTAAGAAAAACAAATATAAGATAGATAAATAACAAACCCCACTATGGTTTATCTAACACTCACTATCCATGAGAAAAGAGTTCTGGGGTCTTACTAGGGTTATAGCCCCTGGATAGATTTCCAAAGACTATGAAGTTTGAGACTATAGACTTAAGATGAATTAATAAATAGCGTTGTGCAATCCCCTCACAGTTGATGTGTTTGTGTGCTTATGAAGCAACTTGGGACGTTAATGAGTAGAAGTGCATACTAAAGATTCTCCATATAATTTTAATCTGTTTGGGAAATGAAGATAATGAAAGAAACCCTCATTGCACCCTGATAAATGGTAGCAGAGAATTTTAAAGGAAGAGAACATATTGCTCCAGGGTCCTTCATAAACCCAGACATGCCACTCTTTTTTACCCAGTGCTGATGACTGGCTAAGTTATAAGATGTACCTTCAGATGGCAGCCGTTCATCCCCTTTCCACAAAGTTTACTGAAGCACTTATGCAGTGCTTGCTCCAGCTGTCAGTTGTCAGGACATCTTTTTGCCAAAAACTCTCAATCTATGTAGCTATCCAAATCTCACTATTCTTGGAAGCAAGTCTGATTTCATGACCAAGTTCTCCAAGAGCTGATTCTGCACTAGTACACAAGAGGATACCTCAAGTCAAACACTGGCAAGGTAATTTTTCATAAGCAAAGGAGACCTAAGCTAAAGAGTATGGTAAATCAGACTAAGGAACTCTGGCAAAGGGAAACATTTTCCTGTCTGCATAGTAGAGAAAACAGCTGAAACTCAGTTTGTGACCTCAAAAGTCACAAAAGAAACATTTTTTTTCTACCATATCTGTTACTGATGTGTTATTTTAGAATAACGTGCATTTTAGAAACCAAATTAACCCATGCAGAATGCAGAACAGACTATACTAATTTAAATAGTTACATATCACAGATATTGCCTACTCTCAAAAAAAAAAAAACTGTAGGAAATTTGTCAGAACAAGCAATAGGTAATATCTGAAAGAAATAATCAAGCTGACAAATACGAGATGGAGAGCAACTACTAAAGAATGTGATAGGGGACTAACAGTAACCAGCTGAATCTGTCAGCATTGTTATACAGATGCAAAAAAACACCAGTCAAACAAACCCAAACAAAGCATGTTTGCATATTTAAATAAGAATCCAGCCTGCAGAATAAAAGAAGTTGTTCTGCTTTCTGCTGCACTGTGCAGACATTGCTTAATGGAGTGCTATGTAAAGGGTAGGGCTCTGTATTTCAAGAAAGATGTGAACTAACTGGAGACAGTTGAAAACTGATCAGCTGCCTGGAAAGTTTGAGTTAAAAGGAAAGATTAAACAAACTGAGATTGGCAGAAAACATGGGAAGACATAAAAGTCCTAAATTGCTACTCAGGGTTTATTAAAAGAAAGTCTTTTACCCAGTTTCACAGTGGTAAGTATCTACTATCTAATGGTAAATATCTATGATACAAACGGAGTTAGTTCTGTCTTGTGTATGACAAAACCTATTTTTCTACCCAAATATGGATTAGAACTGTCCACTTAATTCTTCTCCATTTACTCAATTATGACTTAGGTGCTTATACAATAATGAGAAAACCTATTAACATTTCATTCTAATTGTAAAGTCTTCTGTCCCTTGTTTCTTTTCCAATGTCTGAACTTCAATCCATATTATATTCATTTAAATAATATAAAATTACATTAATTGTTTGTGAAATTTTCTATGATAATACTGACATGTCCTGTCATGTCAAGTTCATGAATGTGTGAAACACCTGAAAATTCATCCACTAACCTGAAAAAGAAAATAATGTACAGTTGTGCATCTGTGTCTTCTGCAAGCATGTGTAGTTGATTCTACTTTCCATTCAAACTAGTTCTATTTTAAAAAATAAAAATCAATGCCCTTTGTCTGCACCTTTGGTTTTGGGCATCTAATAAAATATGTAAAATGTTTCCAGGTTACTATTTATCCACTTATATCTAAATATCAAACAGCAGGTATTCAATGACACTTTTCACACAGGTTTCCCTGTTACCTGATTCTTCAGTCCCTACACCCCCAATCCCACCCCTACGTACAGAGCTCTTTGGTTGCAGGCTCATAATCTGAGGCCAGGCTATTTATCAGCTGGTGCTCATATTAAGCATTGTTCTTGCCACATAGAAACTATAAATAATGCTGAAACACCTGGTTAAACCATAAGTGTCATTGATAGGTAGGAACCATCTCACTGAAATTAGGTGTGGAAGAACTGTCCTAAGCTGTAAGTTCATAGAATCATATATTTAATATGTATTGGTTTAACAGTATAAATATATGTGGTTACAAAATTAACTGTATTTTTCACTGGGAAGAGACTATTACAAAGACTTTTTGCACTCCTGAGAACACAGTGAAACCGCTGATCTGCAGCTGCACTGGTTGCTGCAGAATCCTTGGTTCACACAAAATGCTTTCACAACCCTTTCAACAGGTGTGCTGGGATACAGAGTGATTCCTCCATCCATCCAAACAGAACAGCGGGGCTGAGGTTTCATTTGTGAGAGAGCACCAGTAGGAGCAGAAGTGAGTCTCATGAAAACTGGGAAATTATTTTTATAACATTTTAAAAAAAACCTGATGTTTCTCCATTTCAGAGCTTCTTGAAAGAAAAGGATGAAGCCTCCTCCACCAGCACAGCCTGTATCAATATCATAACTTGTCTGAGAAAGCCAAAGGTCATTTCCAGTGGGATGACAGAAAAGTTGAAGCTACATTGCAACACAGCATGTCATATTTAATTCCCTAGTGAAGAAGAAGCAGAAATTCATGCAGTGGGATGGCTATTGTCCCACTGAAAGGCAAAGCTTGGTATTGAAAGAGCACAGCAGGGGAAATAGCTCTAAGGAACAGATACAAATGCTGGCTCCAATTCCTGTGTGGGATTGCACATTTGATTTTCTGGTTTCTGAAAAAGTGAGCATGAATGCAACTGTAACTTGGCTGTACAGCTGGCAGAAACCTTTCACATGGTCTTTGCATCTCTGAACCACCTTGTTTGGCAGGCCTGCTTTTGTGCTTCACTCAAAGACCACCAAACCTGGTATGAACCACAAATTACCTCAAGTTTTACAAAAGAGTCAGCCCTGCCAAGCCTTTCAGACCAGAGAAGTTCAGAATAACATTTGAGTGCATCTGAATAACAATTTTTCTGTGGCCTGCCTCCTTCCCTCTCCTTCTCTCCTAGGGGTTTAGCCAGAGGTAGGCTGGGCTGTTGTAACCTTTAAAATCACCATACTGTCAGAAAGACAGTAGTCAAAGATTTGGACCACAAGCATTAGGACTATATGATACCATAAATTTTGTAATCTGGGACTTAGCTTTAAAAGAGTCTCACTTTTCTGAAAAAATCTAGCCTAAGAGATGTTGAGGAGAGTAACATTTAAAAAAAGTGTCCTTTCTATCAAGTTGCACAACACCTTATCTGCCAGTAAAAATGAAAATAATATACTGTACACACTGTCATTGGTTACAGGATTTAAAATACTGACAGTAATCCCATTATCATAGTCCTGGCATCAGTAAACATTTGTTGTGCATTAGAAAGAACCCAAAACAACTAATATTCATTAACTAACTAATACACTCAGAAAGAATTCTTGTAGGCAAAATTGCCTCATTACATTTTTAAAAGCTTCAGGACTGGGTGTTCTGAAGCTGTTTTTTGGTCTGCTTTTTGAGTGAGAACACATCCCATCCTTCCTATAGGGCTTTCCTATTTTTCAAGACCTCATCACCTTATGCTTGTACATAATGGGTCTGTTTAACTCTGGCAATAGGTGGTCTAATGAAATATTACCATACCATTTCTTCAAGGACTCTTTTGGCTTCTTGTGTCATTTATACTTCTCAGAAACGTGGTGTTTACTTTGGACTCTTTTTCTGGAATTGCTCCTTGATGCCTGATTGATATGATGAATCACTGGGCCACCACTGTCCCTTGACCCTGTTCAAGAACAGGAATGTTTCTCCAAGGCTGGCAGCCTGTGCTCACTCCAGGCGCTGCTCCAGGTCTCTGAGGAGGAGCAGCTCTTTCACAACACGTAGCCTGCTTGGAGGAGTCCTGT
Organism: Aphelocoma coerulescens; assembly: GCF_041296385.1. Lineage (NCBI taxonomy): Eukaryota > Metazoa > Chordata > Aves > Passeriformes > Corvidae > Aphelocoma > Aphelocoma coerulescens. The sequence continues at coordinate 49,657,028 of NC_091016.1, forward strand.
TGGCATCACCAGAATTGCCTTCACTTGCACAATGGCGGTAGGAGATACAATTCAAGGAGATGTGAAAGGCACAGGAGGATGGGGGAAAGAATGGTCTTCTGCAAGTCATAGATCAAATGTTTTATTTCTTCACCAGAGCCAGAAACAGATTGCTTTGAAGAGACACAAGGGATTTGAGGCTGTCGGCCTGAGTGCAGCTGGGACTCCAGCTGAGCTGCTGTTCTGTGTTTAGGAGCAACAATTGTTCTCAGTCAGAAACTTCAGAAAACAGCATGTGTTTGGAGAAGCAGGATGATGCTGCCGTTGCTGTGAAGTACCAAGTATCCTCATGTCCCCACTCTGCAGTGAGAGCTGAGAGCTCTCAGCACTTTGTTGGCAGTGATCATCACCTCATGATTACGTCCATGGACAATTAAGGCTTTCAGATATTCCCACACAGAAGTGATGAAGAGTTGCAAACATGAGGTTCTGATTCTCACTACTGTTATGAAGTGTGACTGCTGAACCATTTATTTCCACTTACAGTATTTGTCCATATGTGTACTCCCCTATTGCTATGCACACGCAGTATGCAATTTGAAAGGTTGCAGTTTGAAATCTTTGGCCAGCAGGATCTGCTGGGGACATTCCTACTTCTTCTATGTGCACCTGCTGTAATGCCAAAACTGTAAAGGGCAGTTCATGTGTAACAGCACAGTTTCTTCTCTGCATTCATATTCTCCCAGGATAATCACTGCAGTCAATACATGCAGTAGTGTTAGCTTAACAGTGCTAATTAGGTTGCTGTTCCCTGAAAGTTCTTTAATCAGATTTAGTTTGTAGACAGAAATGAAATGAGATTCCTTCTTTGGGATAAACTGTTCCACACTGGGATTGCAGGATTGAAACAATGCCCATATTTTAAGACAGAATTACTTCTTGCTTAAAGTAGACACCTTTTTAGCAAGGACCTCAGAAACTGCAAGTATTTAAAGAGACCTTAAGAGCATCTGTAGACATGTCCTTACCTAACTATCCATGTGGACACTGGAATAACTTCTAAGCTTTTTTTACAGAGACCAGTGGCTTTGTTAAGTTCATTAACAGAAAGCAAATAAACATTATGTACTTTTTCTTCTTTATCCTATGTCCATGCTGGTTCAGAAAGGAATTCACAGCACTGAGTAGAATCACAGCAGCAAAGGACATCCAGATTTTGAAAGTAAAAATCAGTCCTGCTCTCAAAGGGGCCAACCATTCCTCCAGCACATCCACAGCAGGGGACAACTGATACAGACTACTGGAAAAGCAACCACTTTCTATCCAAACAGAAAGTAGGTTGCACAAAATTTGGGCAATACTGTACATGAGAGGTGACCACAAAATAAACTTTTGAAAAAATTAAACTTCATAATGGGTATTTATAAACTGGAGAGTGGTTTTGCAAGACTCATGATGCAATCCTTCTGCTCTGCTTCTAATGAGATTTGGGGCATTTTTTTTTAACGGGCGTGTTAAAAATACAGGACACCTGAAGACACTAAAGAGGAAAACAAGAAAGGTGTTTTGGGCCCTATAATGTGTTACTTATGAGAATAAATTGATACTGGCCTGCATGGGAGGAAGTGATATAGAAAAAACAGGTCTTCAAATATGTAAAAGGCTGCCACAGATTTTGGCAGTGAAGTATTGTCTGTGGATAGGACAAGAAGTAGTTGGTTCAAAGAGCAGCTAGAAATACTTCATGAATTAGGGAAATTTTTCTCTCTGTAGCTGTGGTTAAGCATGATATCTAGGGCAGTTGTGAAATTCCTTCTCTGAAGAATAGACCAAGAAAATCATCTGTCAGGAATGGGTTGGGTAGAGGTTGCCCTGTGGCTCTGGACCATGGATCTTTTCTATTCTACAGCAATGATTTGATATAGTATAAAACTATTTTTCATTTAAATAGAAGTAGCAGACCCTTGAATGACATGACTTTTTTTCCCCCTAACTCTCTTCCTACCTTTCCACCTGAATGCCCACCTTTTACTTTTATCCATATTGCCGTAGGCAATGTCAGTGTCCAACAACATGAAGGAAGATAATCAGTCTAAAAGATCTTACCTGCTAGAGGATAAACTAAACTCATTCCTCTCAGCTTTTCAAATCCTGCCTAAGACTTCCCATTAGATACTAATGAGGAAGAACAAAGCCTAGCATTTGGGAAAATTGTGTTCTGTTCCTCTATGACCTTTTGGGGAAATCTGAGGAAACCCCCTTGACCTGCCTATTACACCATTCTCCGTCTGCCCTTCCCTCCACTCATGACTTCCACACAGGCTTGAACATGTATACCTTTAGTCTATCTTGGGCACTTAACACATTTTCCAGCACAGCAAAATGCACCTCAAACTGTGTTGTGCAGTACCCAGCAAGTTATCCATGAGGCTTGATTAGTATTAATAAAGAGCAAAGAAATTACAACTTGGTTTTGTTTGTTTGTTTTAGTTTCACATGAATAGATGACTCATGAGCATTCTGAGGTATTTCCAGGGACACAAGCACAGGCACTGGAACTAATGACTGGCTTCCCATCCATTTGTGTATTTTAGCTGAATTTTCATTCCTCATAAGCTTTATAAGATATCAAGGAGAAAGAGATTAGAGATCTGCTAATTATGAGGAAAGATTTCAGTCTTTTTGTAACTTACTAGTAAAAAGAGAATCCACACGGAAGAGAAAATTGAATCAATCCTATTGGCACAAAAAGCCATATATACTTTATAATCTTCAAAATGTCTGTCAAATTCAGCTCTGTCACGTCAATTTAAAAACAGTCCAATGAGCTTAAAACTTCTGTAAGTCATTTGTAGCAGATGATAGACAGATGGAGAACATAGTTGTGCCAGCTTCATTTATTTGAGAAACTAAGATTTTTAAAAACCCTACTTCAGGTACTAGTTAATTTTTCACTGTAAAATTGATACGAAGCATTTTCTGTACCCTTAATGATTTACTTATTTTGACTGGATTTTTTTTTTGTTTGGTAGGTTTTTTTTTTGTTGTTTTAAACTTTTCTTGTTTAAACTACTGTTAAGGTAAATGATTTTCAGTCAGAGTAATAAAGAGGTAGAAGTCCTTGCTAAGATGCATCATCACAATGCTCCCCAAGTGTCTAATTTTCTGATGGAAAGCAGGTATCTTGGGCCCACTCAGGTAGTTCTATCAGTCGTTAAAGCCAGTTCCAGCTCTAGACATCTACTGGTCTAAGTAGGACTACACTCCCTTCCTGCATCTGTCTAATAGAGTAGTCAGGACCCTGTCTTCCTTCAAGATCTGTGTAATTTGATAGTCTCTGTGTGGTACCAAATACAAGTTAAATGTAAGATAACTGTAAAGCCTCACACATATCACTGTTCTAAAATCGGATTTAAGTTCACCATTGATTACAGATTTTCTTGCTCAGTCTAATTTGTTGCTGAAGCTTTACCATTAACAATGAAGCACCTGAATCCAGTGCTTCTAGCAGCCTGTGTAAGAGCTCCTTTATTCTTCCATTGTTTTCTATAGGGCCATGGAGTGGCTGAAATGGGAAGGGACTGCTGAAAAACATCTAGCCCAAACCCCCTGCTCCAAGCAAAGCCAGCTGGAGAAGTTACTCAAACCTGATTTTTGGTTTAGTGATGAGATTTCTTACATCCAAGCAATGGCCTATATATCACAGCAGCATTACTACATTTTTAGGAGATGACATATCTGTTCCAATATTGTTAATATCTCTAAAATTAGAAATGTCAGGTGAATGCAGCTGCTAGGATCCAGAATCACAAGCATTTGGGTCCTTCTGTCTGTTCAGAGTTTTTTGCTTAAGCTCAGAAATAAGTCATTAATGAGTCATTATATTCAAATGCCTTAGTGCAGGGATGTTGAGTCAAACACAAGGTCAGCTTGGATGAAGTCAGTCCAGTGAACACAGGCAGTGAATCCTCCTGAATCTACATAGTCAAACACTTTTCCCATTTGCCTGGATAAAATTAAGTGCACCTTGAAAAGCCTTTATGGAATGATTTTATTTATATCCCATTAGGAGTTTGTAAGAGAAATGTTCTCACTTAAAGGCCATACCAGAAAAATATGAAATAACTATAATGTTATATTCACTTTTGAGTAGATCAGAACAGGAGTATGTTTTCCCTCTGCATCCAAAAGAATAGTTTTGTAAGTGCATACTGCTTTTGGCTTGGACTTGAGCTTTTCAGCTTTGCTTGTCCTATTTTATATATCTAAATTTAAAAAAAAAAAGTGCTCCAAAAAAAAATGTTTCTCTTCACTAACTGAAAAGGGTGTATAAAAAGTTAAGCCAGGTGTAGATACCTACTCAGAGAGTTAAATACCATTTCTTGTTGGGTTTGGTGGTTGGTTTTCTTGCCTCCCTCCCTCTTCTCCTCCTCTCCCCCCAACATCTATTTACTATAACATCTTCTGTCTCACATATCTGGAAATAGATCTTTACTTACAGCTATATGTGCAAAAAGGACATTGTGGTACACAGACCAAATGGAATGGCTAATCCTTTATTACCAGTATTCCTTCGGGAAATATGATTTAACAGTTGCCCTCAGCTCAACATCAACAATCTCAAATCATTTCTGTTTTCATCTTTAAGAACACTCAGTATTTCCTAGCTATGAACATGGATCAGTGGCCTTCATACTGTTCTGAAAGTTTTAAGAAAACAGAAAAAGAGAAAAATCTCCCAAGCAAAAGGAATGTAAATGAAAATTGCCACCTCTGTAAACTCTCTCTGAGGAAGATAACTTATGTATTTTATGCATACATCAAACTCTTCATGCTGCTTTTGCACAAGTGAAGCAAGAATTTGGCTTTCTGGTTTTATAGTTATTTAATAAAAATGCACAACAACGAAGAAAGCCTAGCTTCTAATGCACACAGCACAGCAGTTCCCCAGGGTATCCTTCCAGGCGTCTTAGGTGGTTCAGATACTGGCTGATAGTCTCTGCAGACTAGACCATACATTTCTGCAAGTACTGAGTATGACCCGAGCAGTGTATTTTTCTCCCTCTGCCCACATCTTTTGTGTGGTTTGTCAGTCAATATAAAATTTCGTGAGATTTTATTGCTGCTGCTTTTCCTGTACTCATTCCTCTAAGCCACATCTGGAATGTTACATGTCTCCATCTGACAGATTTCTGCTGGCTTTTCAATAGCTTCAGTAAAGTGATATTGGCATAAATACTGTAAAAAAGTGGAGGCCCCTTGCAGCACAAATCATCACAATATGTCTCCATCTGCCACTGAACCTGAAAGTTTAGTACTGATATTTTTTGTCTGTGACTATTTTGAGTCAGAAGCTATGCTGTTGTCAACAGGAATTTTGCAATGAGTGCATTTTTCATTGTGAATTGCATGCAAAGCCCTGTGCAAGTGAACATTTACTTTGCATATGTTTAAATACTGGTTTGTCTATTTGTATAGGCATAGTCACAAGTGCTTTGTGACTGACCCACAGGGTGAGTAAAGTGAGTAAATATCCATGACTCAGTGATCAACAGAAAGCCTATATTAATAGACTTTATCAATTGAATTTCCCAAGGTTTTTTGCCTCAGAGCTGAACCACACAAATTCAGATGCACTCCCCCTGCTCTCACCATGCACTATCTCAGTCTCATCACAAGGGTCGGATTTTTCCCTTCCTCCATGGCAGCATCTCTGGCACTCATGAAGCTCCATAATATTTTCTAAATAAGCAAAAAAGCTCTCTCTGATGGTAAAACAATTCTCTTTACAGTATATAAAATGTGTTTCATTTAGTATGAAAATAAGGAGGATTGATTTCTGCAATTTACTCCCTGAAGTGAAGTATCATCAATAGAAGAGAATGAAATCAAACTTTAGATAGATAAGGTAACAGCTATTTTGGCATTCACAGTTCTTTATTAGACAAGTTAAAAAAAAAGTCTCCTTGGCTTAATATACTTCAGGAAATTAAACTGAAGAAAATTTAGAAATCCCTAAAAGCCCCCATAAGGAACTGCTATTTGATGCTGTTGGACCTGGCAAATAGCAATACCAATCCCTTCCATCGGCCTTTTTGTCTTCATTTTTCTTTTGTTTCCTTCTCAGAATCTGAAGGTTTCTCATGCTGACTGCTTCCCACCACCGTGGCATTGCTATGCACTTCCAAGATTTGTGGCAGGTAAAAAAGGGGAGGATTTTCTATCTTTCCTATAAGTTACCCCAGGGAGAAATGGAACAACTTCTCATGAAATAGGGATATCACAGACATAAATATGTGTCACAGTCCCCGATGATGAGATAGAAAATTATGGTTATAGCAGAAAACGAAAATGCTCTGAGATTGTTTCCTTTTGAATTAATAACTCTTTCACAGTTTCAGTTTTATTTTACATTTTAAATGCAAAACATTTGCAACATAAGTGTCAAGGTTTTTGCTAAAAAATGTATGTACCTCAAAATTTTGAACATGTCAGTGGAAAACTGGCAGTCATAATAAGGCAAATTGCCAACATTGGCTTATGCCACAAGGACACATCTATGTAGACTATTGAATGAGTAGAAGAGGTAAAGATGTCTCAGATGCTTCCATTTATTACCTTATTAATCACAGTGAAATGTTTACAGTTTCTTGCAAAAAATTAATCTTCCCTCTTGAGAAATTCCAGTCCCGTGTCTTGAATTATTTAGACGTCACAGCCCAAAGGTTTTCCAACCCATTCCTCAGTGTTAAAACTTTACTAGAATATTGCAGGAAGGGGCACAGAAATGTACATTGATAATGACTTTTCCATATCCATATGGAAATGCAGCATCACAATTGGACAGAAAAGTGAACTTTCTCTTTATAAGAAGGCCATATGTGCAAAAACACACATTAATTTCTTTTGAAACTATAGAAATTAATGCAATAGTTTTACAAATAATCTTTTATTTCTGAAAGTATTACAAAAACTATAGTGGCTCCACTCTGTTTTGGGAATTGTGCATGACCTAAGAAGTTGATAGGAGGTAATAGCTGATATGAAATAGGTTGTGATTTACCAACTGCATTGTTAAATCACAGTATTTAATGCTCTGTCAGGAGAAACAACAGAGGGAAGAAAGTTATATAAAGGATATAATTATGGAGCTAAACCATGCAGACTTTTTGAGAAATAGGACCCATCACATTACAAACTTTTCCTGGACAGGAATGAAAATGCTCAAGCAATGATCTTTCAGTATTATAACACTACAGTGTTTTGCACTGGAGTTTCTTTAAGACCTCTTCCAAATCATTTCATGCTCTGGGACATACAGGAGCACTATGAAACTCCAGTTCATAGAAGAAAAAAAGCAGCGCTGGCACAAATGTTCCAGAAATAAGCAAGTAAGACTGTTTAATTTTAGTCTGTATGCATCATTAAGAAAAGAAATAAATCTTAAGTGCAGTATTCAGGTGTTAAATCTGGAACTAGATTGTACACAGATGCATTGGCATAAGCACAGGGGAAAGTATTTGTAGCAAAGGCAACACAGAAGCCATGGAGCTGATCTGCAAACCTCAGTGCTTGATTAACTGTCCGTGGCCTTGGCACGCATTCTCCCCTTCTCTGTAGAAGACTGAACCCAGGATGCAGGATATCTTACCTTGGCTGTTTCTTTGACTGTCATGATAGGTCAAGTGGATTCATGCCACAGATGCCAGGCTCTGATTTCAGTAACTCAGTTGCGCTGTCCTTCTCATCAGAAGGCTGTTAATGCCTTCTGGAAGAGAACTGGAAGAGAACAGTTCTTCCCCTCCACAAAAGGGTCAAATGGTTCTGAATAGAACATTCCTGTCCAGGGCATGTGATTTCAGCAAAAACCAGACTGCATGTCTTCCATGCAACTAAGAATGGTTGCTTCAAAAACCAAAAAAAAAGGCTCCTCATTTTTATGTTGCTGTAGATGGAAACAGAAAAAAAAACAACCCTAACAACTGAAAAGATTACATTAAATACCTTTCAATCACTGCAGGAAAGTGGATATTATCCACAAGTCTTCAAATATAATATAGTAAATATTTCACCTCCACTTTGAAAATATTCCATAAATATTATTTTTCTTACTAATAAACTCACTATACTAAATACCAGAGTCATTTGTTAAATTAGGCATTAGCTCTGAAACATATTTCTGTACTCAAAACTGCAGATATATTTGAAAGTCTGGGCCTTCCAGTGTACTGGTATCAGCCTGCCAAATCTAACAAGTTAGCAGGAAATAGTTCTTTTGATCTACATCTCCAGCATAGTCCCCCATGGTTGAATGAATAATTAGAATTTTCAGAGGTAAACAAAGGAATATGGAAGCCTTCAGTTAACATTGCCTATCTTAATTTCTCTTAAAGGGAGGTTAATTCATTTTTAGAGGAAATTCTAAACAGGAAATAACAGGAGCTGATTTTTTCATGTCATAATGACTTGTTCCTTCTTGTTTTAAAATGGATGGTCTTCTGATAAAGTCATTGCCCTAGTGCTCAGAATCTCTCTGCTTCATTTCTGTTCAGCTACAGCTTCCCTTTCCCTTATGTTTAGGAGCAGGAGGATATTATCTTCTCACACCACAGGGATGGCTGATGCTAGGCATGAAGAACAATAGGTTTCTTGATTGTCCAGTGATGGACAATACAGCTTCTATACACACTTGGGACATCTTCCTATCTATAACCATGAATGGCTTTATTTCCTTCCATTTAATGAATAATACTGATTTAAGGTGTATTTCGAGTGCAGACACCAGTCTTTGGTGGAGACATCAAGTAAGCTGATCCATAAAAATAATTTATCATTGTTGACTATTTTAATATTGTTAAATAAACAAAGAAAACTATAAAGTCTTCAACCAAAAGCAATGAATTAAATCCTATGGAGGGATTTGTAACCGTAGAAAAAATAATCTCAGTGTCCTCTGTGTAAAATTAAGTTTGCTTCCTTCTCAAATAAGTGGGAGCTTTACATTGATATATTAATAACAAATCTGAAAGCAAAGTGACTCTTTATTTCTGCCTTTAAAAAGAAATACTTAAAAAGCAGAATTTCCAAGAAGAAAAAAAAAAAAAAAGTGGTCTCTTGCCATTTTACTGCCCATGTATGGTCCATTTCTCTGAAAATTGTGCAAATCTTAGCCTGAGCATTTAACAATGTTCTGGTTTTCTTCCCTCTCCTTCACAAACTTTGGAACTTTCAAAATGAAGAACTGCTGATCTCTAGAACAGTGATTGACAACATCTTTGGAGCTTAATCTCACTTGAGAAAGCAATTGATCTTCCAGTTGTCTCTAGTTTCAGTTGGAGAGACTGTCTCTATTTCTTCAGCATCCAGGGTGAGCTGCTGCATATAGTTAAACCCACTGGATTACAACCACATCCAGATGGGTGGTCCTTTGCTTCTGGCTGCAAGAACCTAGACACTGTAGCTGAACCTTTAAAAACCAGGACAGATTAATTTGCTTGGGCTCCAGCTCTAAAATACTCTAAAGTACTCCAGTTTCACTAGCAAGGAGTGCCTTAACAATGTCATTCCATTGGAGGTTGTTGCTACTTGCAAGAAGGCAGTAGCAGCAACTCCAGGAAGAAAACTGGATTGAATGATCAAAGACTGCCTTGAATGAAATTGAAACCATTTTTCTCCACATATACAAAAAAAAGGATTGATCAAAAATTATCCATTGCAGCTGCTGACAGTTCCTGCAGCTTGCTATCCTCTGCTTTGTTTTTCTTTTCCATCAACATTATTTAAAGAGAGAAAGTCAGCCTCTAAAAGGGGTGTCAAGACTATATCTCCAAGAAGTTACTGAATGACTGTGTAATCTCAATGAGTAAAATAATTTTCTGAGTTACAAGTTACCTTATTACAGCTGTTGCTAAGATTTGAAGTGTGATTTGCAATGCAGCCCTCCAGCTTCCAGAGTGCATTTAGCAGTTCTGAAAAGAGTTCAGAAATGACAGCAGGTGTCTGAAAATAAATTTGCTTGCTTCTAGAGGAGAATACCAAACACTTCTAGATCTAAATACATCAGAAGAGCACATAATGATCAATGATAATTGACAGGAGAAAAGGTTGTAAAAGGCCTGTCCAACTCATTTGCCTGATTCCAACTGTGGCCAGTAGCAGCTGGCTAGGGAGGGCATCAAGGACAAGCCAAGCACAGAATGATACTTAACCTTTGCAAAATACAAAGATTTTTCTCGGCATGTGTGCATGTTCATATATGATATATTTGTACAAGAGCTAGAATGATAGATTTGAAGAAGGCCACAAACATGGGGAGCATCCTTTACCTAAAACAAAATTGCAACAACACAACAGCTGATCTTTTCAGCAAGCAAATTCTCATACCTTTGATGTACCACATGAACCCATGACAGACCCATGCACGCAAGAAGTAAAGGCAAAGTAGATATTATTTTTCTAACACACAGATTTATGATGAAATATATACTGTCCATTCCTTTCCAAAGTCTGTGAGAAATCAAGCCTGTCAACGAAATTAAACAGCAACAGACCTGAAATCAGTAAAAGGAAATTTATACTGCATAGAGTGTATAATCAATCTCCAGAGCTCTCAATAGGAGAAGTGGGATTAAAAAGCTGGAATATTTATATGAATAACAATAATATTTGCAGTTATATTAGTGCAAAATAAACCACACAGGCACAAAGGCAGACCCACCCATTAACTGCCTGGGGCTAAAAATTATGTTTCTCTTCTAGAACTGCTAATGTATGGTTTTTAATGATAAATATTTGACACCTTCCTCTGGTGAATTTGATACCAGTAGCTTTCAAGAAGCAGGATAATGGATTAGAAGATCCTTTGGTTTAATCAGCACCAGGTTTCTTTTCCTTCAAAGCCCCCCTTCCTGATCTACAAGGGTGGTCTTCTCCACAATGGAAACAATGCTGTGCCAAGTTATTACATAGTTACTTTTTTTTTTTTTCCAAATGGCTTTAGAGAGCAGATGTTCCCATGCAAGCACTAGAGCTCTTCCTCTATGGATGTCTGGAGCACAAATCGGACGCTAAATTCATCCATCTATCACTCAAGTCCGTAGCAAAACTCCCACTGAGCTGATCAAGATGAGGGTTTGGCACACTGACTGTGGTAGTCTGTTCAGCTCCTGCCCCACTGTGTAGCTAGCAAGGAGTACACACATATGCTAGCAGTCATGATGCTGTTATTTGGGCTGCCTGATGTGCAAAATCACAGGTATAATCCTTGGGTGGATTTATTTCCTTTCTTTCTGGAAGAAACCATAGCAAATGTGTTTCTCTTATAATGGACAAATCCTTAAATACTGTGAGTTCTGCTTAGCTTTTCAGAATTCAGTGGCTTATCCAAAGTTTACCCAAAACCCCCATGTTTTAAAAGTGGTCAAGAATTCACATCAGAACTTAATTTTAGGAGGGTTTTGGGATTTCAGGATTTCCTGGTTTTCTGGCTGGCCCAAAACCAGTAAGATACATACAAGATATAACAAGTATTTTAAAGGTGAGGAAATTTATCACTGAATTTTAGTAGGTGGGAGCCTGATGCCCATGGAAGTGAAAAGAATTCTGCCTAGTATTACTCATGTGTTAGTGGCAGAATCCTCACCTGCTCTACTCAGCTTCCCCTTGTGAGAAAATACAGGTTCTCCACAGGGATTTCAGACCTTCTTCCTCCATACCCATCTCTTTTTGGGAACAAGAAGTATAGACTCTGTAAAATTTTTAAGTATGTATTTTTACCAGATTATGCAAATACATCTGAGTATCTTCAAAAGCCTTGAAAAATGTAGTTGGAACAATGGACCCAGGTCAGAGCATGCCACTGCTTTGGTGAATCTGCTCATTCACAGCAATTTTGCTTTTTTTGGTTCTTCCCTCCTGTTTTTCTGTGAGACCCTGTACTAGCGCTAAAGTGCTGCTGTTATGTTTTCACACATTTCCAGTCATTTTATTTCCCTGTGTTTAGTTTTGTGCGGGTTTGTTTGGTGCCATGGAGAGATTTTTCCCCATAGAATCATAAATAAGTGCTCATGTTCAAAACTCTCATGAAGATCCATACCAGTTTTACAAAACTCTTGAGAAAGCAGATAAAAAGTTCTTAATCACTCGATTAGCTGAATAATGTCAATCACTGATGTCCTTTCAGCTGTCTACAAGACTGAACATTTGTATTGTTTTAAAGGACTCATCAAAAAATGTACTGAAGACTACATGGCTTTCTTGTGTAATGTTTTAAGTACTCTCATGGGAATCAAAAGCCAAGGAAACCAAATAGCTGGAATATTTTTAAGGCAAAGAAAAGTTAGAACTTGTGTTAACACCTCAAAACTGGCATTTTGACATGCTGGTCATTCTTATTTTTCTTAATCCAATTCAAATTCCCCTCTCTGTCAGTAGTTTATACTCACAGGAAAGATGTCTCATGCTAAGAATTATTTTCTTGTATTTTATTCTGTTTGGTTTGTGATGATTCACTGGTTCCTGAAATTCTGCAGCAGGAAGGCAATCCCCACTGACACCAATGAATCCCAATGACTCAGATGGGACTCAGAGAAGCAGCAGTTGCAAAATAAGATATATTTGTTCAAACACATGGGCCAAGAGACAATACAGAGAAGCAGGACCAAATTTCTCATTCACAACGCTATAAATAAAATTTGTGATTGTTTGCCAGATAAAGACTTCATGGGGAATGATGTCTTGTCAGAGATACTAGGAAACCTGCTGTTTACAACCTTAGAAGACAGTCAGTGATTTTTTAGCAAAGCAACAGATGTCCCAGTTTGCTTGAAATGAAGTGGTTTACAGCAAGACAAGAGGCTTAACTAAGGGCTTAGGGGAATGGAGTATTTTCTTTAAAGAAAAACTTTAACTACAGAAAATGTGAAGAGATTTTGGATTATAAAACCTTTTTTACAGTTTATTTCCTATTATTAATTTCTTAAAAAATATATATAAAAATGAGGATCTGACTAAATGAATCAGGACGTCAATTGATAAAGGTCCGTCCTTGTAAACAAATAAATAATTATTTACAATCTTTGGCAAAACAAAATGAAATTTCATCAGTCTCACTCTCTCACACACACTTGCAAGGAAAAAAAAAGAAAAAGAAATTTAAAAAAACCCATCATAAATAATTTACATAGAATAGGAAAATTATGATACAGTCCAAATATTAACATCTTCATCCCTAAACTGATGTCTCTCTCTGACAAAACAAAAAACCCTACACAGCCATTACTCATTACATTTAATGAAGTCATCCTCCTTTCTGCTTGGAACTTGGAGATGCCATTTGAAACACCAAAAGAAACTGAAATATTTAGAAACCTCATGAAGAGAATTTGTGGAAAAAAATAAAATCCAAAGCAAAACAAAAACCAGCAACAAAACAAACTCAAAAAATTTTAAAAAAAGATTGGATAATATGAATACTATAAAATGTGCAATAAAGCCAGCAACTGTTGATTCCTTTCTAATGAATATAGCAACAAAATCTATTTCAAGGGAGAAAAAGTTGATTTGACATTTAGCTCCCTGTGCCTCAGAAGAAGGCAGAGGTACTGTATTCTTTCATCAGGTATCCCATCTATGAATAAAATTACACCAGCGTGTGTTCTTTTTGTGAACAAAGCTCATACAATTTAAACAAAGCAAAAATGTTAAACATGTCTATACTATTGTTTATCTGAGTAACTGTTGTATCTGTTTAGAATAAACACTGGTACCCCTTCAGCATTATTTAAGAAGTTCTATATACAGCAGACATAGGTAACAATACAAAAATATTCAAATTAGGGTAACTGGATATATATTAAGGTTCCATTTGTAAATTCCTTATTATTATTCATTTAACTTCAAAGTATACATGACTATAATCCATGGAACTATACTTAAGTGTAGGCCATGCTTTGACAATATCTACATATTTTGATATGCTTTTAAAAATAGCTTTAAAATATTATTTGTGAATGTATTACTGATGCATTATACGCTTTAAAATCAATTATCAGAGAAGGTAGCTTAGTGTGATAATCACCATAAATACTACCAAAATATTTATAAATGGAACCTTAAACTCATATGTTACCAAATTAACTAATGGCAGCGTTGCCACCTTTTCAAAAACCCACATCAGGATTCAGGATGTCAAAGTGCTTTTTGCAGCAGAGGTGGAAAAGTGGTTCAGGTTCATTTTGCTCCACATGATCATGGTATATTCTTTATTACAAGGCAATGCAGAATATGAAGAAAACAGGGCAACTGGAAATAATTTTTTGTAATCAGACAATAGTGATAGCTTCAGATGTTTAAATGAATCACTCTTCCCTTTCACATGAGAGTTTCTAGTTCAATTCTGTTTGGCCTGAATAAAGCACCTACTAGAGAATGCTTTAGGTTGCAAATTTGACAGTTCTACCAATTAGGATTTTAAAGAGTGTTACCTTATCAACTAAGCACCTTTTCGAATCAAGAAATGTTTATAATTGATCTTTACTTTAATATCCAAAGTAATTTTCACTGTTGGTGTGCTCCTCCATTACTTTGCTAAAATTAGACCCAGAAGCTTTGTGTTACTAAAGTCCAGTCTTGATCAGAGCAAGGAAGTGTCAACCATACACCCAAAAAATTGAAACACATTTTTCCTCACTTAAACATAACAAATTATAATCATCATCTCCCCTCTTTTTCTCCATATATATAAATACATTAAGTAATTACATTTTTATATGTAAACGTCATTCTTTTAAAAAGACAAGTAAACAAACAAACACATTTTGCTAAGTTTTCACTCTACAAAAGTGTTCTAATGTATCAATCTGCTTTTGCTTCAGTGGTGGGTCCGACGTTCACGTTTAGGTTTCATTAGTCCTGGCTGTGAGAAGGCACTTGGGTGGAAGGATGGCTGAAGCACTCCTGGCAGCTGGGAGCATCCTGGAGAGTAGAGCACGAGGACAAAGGGCAGGAGGTACACAAAAATAGAAACTGGGAGTACCAGGGTGTACTGAGGTGTCTGGGTTGCATAGCATCTACAGTACTTTGCTGGTAATGCAGCAACCATTGCTCAAGCATCTGAAAGAAATGGGAGAAAATATCTTAATTGTGGTTGGAGTTTTTTGGTTAGGAAGTCAATCGCACAAGAACTCCACCATGATACACTAAAGAGATACAGCACAATGCTTTCTGTTCTTCATTTTTCTACAAATGGGAGGACATTTATATAAAAACACATATGCCTACATATACAAAGAGACAAGCACGTGTATGTGCAGCTATGTATCTAAATGTAAATACAAAATCATATACAAGAAAAGCATTTTCTGTATTTCAAAACATTTCAGACAAGGCATTACAGGCAGACATGCTCATTAATGATATCTGCTTTCTTTTCCATGCCTCTCAAAAGAGGGGTGATCCAGAAGTATCTCTCTGCCTGCAGGACACACTGAAGTAGCCTACAGAGGACAGTGGATATACAGAGAGAATTCTAAGCAAGTCTCTCTCAGAAATTTCTACCTCATTTTTTACATGTGGATAATATTAACCATCTGGAGTTTATTATTCAAATTGAGATTACTTTAGGAGCAAGGGGCATTCATGGCATTTCAACAAATCAATATGATGCAAACAAATAAATGCTATGATATTACGGATTGCTTTTCATTTAGAGGATACTTTTCATTTAAACACTTTGTGCTTGCTCCACAAGTTATCAAAGGCTTCAGTGTTTTCTAGAAATTATCTGTAACTAACCTCTGCATTCATATTTGAGGTCAGAGAAATAGACCATCTCTTGAGAGAAGACAAAAAGACCTAATCGTCCACCAGCAAAAGTTGTATCATAGATTGGTCCAGAATCCACCATTACTTGTTTCCCTTCATAAACCAGAACTCTGTAAATAAGAACATAAATTAAACAATGAGGATAATACAGTGTCCAGTGTAAGAGCTGGTAACAGTCTCTAAAAACTGGAACAGAATTAATTTTAACAAGGCATCAGAAAACCCAACCTCATTGTAGGGATCACTTCTCATTCCTATCTCACACCCACCTGGCTGGCAGCCATAACACATTAATCAGAAGCAGTGGGGCTGCTTCTTAAGTGATTTTATGCACACCATCTGCAAAAGATTTCCCAGTTCTTTATTTAGAACAGTCATGTCTCCTGGAATGAACTATGTCATGTACTAGCATTCACTGATAAGCCCCTGTCCCAGTGAACTCAGGGGTTAGCACACGACCTTGTCACATCACTGAGAAAAGCTGTCTTTGCAGCTGTGTGAACAGCTGATTTATTTATCTTTAGGTGCAAGGGCCAACATCAGAAATTGGAAGAACCATCCCTTCAGAGTCAAACAAAACATTAATTGGAGACATGCTGAATCTCAATTTCAGACATTTTAAGAGCTTAATGAAAGCTGGAAGGATTTGGACACAAACAGCTAGACTAATAAATTGGAAAAGGACAACTTGGATTTTTTGGGTTTTGGAGGTTTCTTTAGTATTTCAGGCATCCACCCTGGAGACAAAAGACCTCGAAAGACAGCACTTCATATTCTTTCTTTATCAGAAAGGCTGCATTTCCTCAAACTTGGATCCTCCACTTCTCCTGGAAGACCTTGAGATAGTCAACATTTTAGGCTCTCAGTCTCTTGGGCCAAATGAGAAATTACTCTATAGTTTGTTAATTAGGCTAGTCTCTGGAGGCAGGGATTAGTGTCCTGCTCAACTGACAGTCCATTGGTTATACACAGCAATAAAGATGGCTTCACATGAGAATGAAAACACTTGAGCAGCTTCCTAGAGTTGTTTTATTTCCTGAAAAGTGCACAAAGAAAGTATGAAACTGCTCCCTGAAATCAGTATTTAATGGATGGCGAAAAGAATGGCAAAAAAAAGACAGATTTTCATGTTCACATAACCCTATTTAATATAATTCTCAAAATATCAAGAACCCAAAACATATGGGAAGAGTTTAATAGTTCATTCATCCCACCAAAAAAAATTACATAGCTCTGATCATGTTCATATGGAATTGATGTTTCTGTACAAATAGAATTGTTTCATGATTACATGAGCGAAAAAATTAATTTATTTTCTCTCAGAAAGCCCTAAAGTATGAAGGAATTTAATGCCCCAAACTACAGAATTTGTCATGCTAGATTAATCTAATGTGATACCAGTGGCAACATCTTTTGCCTGACCCTATGTAGATTCTATAAAGGAAGTTACAGGTAACAGCAACATGAATGAAAAAAATCAAGTTTCCTGTTGGCCTGTATCAGTCAATGCTTTGCACTGCAATATACCAATCCATAAAGAAACTCCTCTCCTTCCAAGAAACAGGTAACTTAGTCTATCCTAATTTGTCTACACTTTGTCTTTCACAGACAAATTAAAATCCCCTGCACATAAGCACAAAAAAGACTTTTAGAGGTAAGGTCTGACTCTACCCCATGAAAAATATCCTTTACAGTTCCAGTAGTTAGTAGAAGATAAAACCGACGTGGGCAGTTAATGCTCAGTCTTTGGAACATCAGCTAAACATCTGGGCTCTACAGAAAGTCATATGCCACAGCTCCTTGTGTGCATTACAGATGTGCTCATGGCCATTTCTGCAGTGTCTTGTATAAGCCACTACAGGAGACAGGATGCTGAAGTAGACAGGACCTTGGCCTACTTCCCTGAGGCAACGCTCATGTTTCTAATTAATTTCATTCACTGAAATTCCACTGGCTGGGGAGCAATCTCATGTTCTAATCTTGCTTTGAGTTTTGCTCAGGAATTTTTGGTCTTTTTACAGAAAAGCTATTGAGAAGGAATTCTATTTTTTTTTTCTTTAATTTAAGGGTATTTAGCTGATGTAAATATTGAACCATCCAGACTAAATTAAATACATCTGAAAAGGAAAATAACTTATTCTGAAGATAACAAAATGTTCCCAAAATATTGGACAAACTGTCACACAAGTAACATAATTATCAGAAACAACAATGAAACTGATAACATAGCTTTTAAATCAACAGAGACAAAAGTATTGCTACTAGAAAATGTAGAGGTACCAGAAATATCTCTTACTTTATTAATCCTGTTTTAGGCCTATGAATCAAATGCCACCTGTAAGCAGTATAATCTTTCCAGCCAATGTTCTTGGGATCATGCCACAAAGTACGCACCTACAGTAGGAATACAAATGCCTTATTAGAAACACACCATGCTCCAGTAAGTCTACCATAGTAACTGCACATACAGCCAAAGCTTATTTTCTGCAGAGCATGAAACTGAAAATAGTTTAACATTTGACTGTATGATCAAAAGGCTTCTTTTATGGGGTGAGAGTAATGGAAGTTTCTGTCTTAAACTGTTGATCAGTTATTCATCTGCAGTTTCATAGCTAGAGTCACTGAAGACCATTATAGCATCGAACCTTGACTTCCCTCATGAAGTCACAGAATCAGCCGAATTGGAAGACACCCACAAGGCTCATCAAGTCCAACTCCTGGCCATGCAAAGGACCATCCCCAAGAACCACATCATGTGCCTGAGAATATTGTCCAAATGCTTCTAGAACTCTTCGGGTTTGTACATACACACCCATGCTGACAGCATTGATGCTGCATGAGTGCCTCCAGTGAGGGAGAGGGACTTCAGCTTGTACAGATGTTACTGCCTGTGGTTGCTCCTTGAAAATTCTCACTCAGTAACAGTCCTATCAATTCCTATCCACATCTGAAGCCCTACTAAACCTAATTTCCAAAATGCACAAGTTCCTTCCATGGTTGGACCCTATTTGGAACAGCAGCAGTTTTTCTCTCTTTTCTATCCTTTCTTCTCTCTTTTTCTGTCACTGGTTACTGTACTCTAAACCATGTATAATTCAAACAAGCTGGAACACCAAAGAAGTAAGTGCCAGTACAAAAGTAACAAAGGATTTGTGTATAACTGAGACCTCTCACTCCTTCTCCTTTTGATCACACCTCCTCTTCCCTTTTATACATGTGATTTTCTTTGAAACACAATGCAAATGTTATTATTGACACTACTAACAAGGGAATTGAAGAAAAACTGATAAACCTCTGCAAAAATTGAGATGTGAAAGTCTTTTTGAGACATGTCCCTTATTTTTAAAATATTAGTCATGCACTGTTGGCCTGAAGTTTTAAATCTCTCACCTGTCCAGGGGTGTTTCCTGTGTGCCAGAGAGCATTTCGTAAGTGTTCACCAGTACCAGTTGTTGAATTCACTACTTTGAGTGACACACCAGAATAGCCATAAGCCCTGGTGGGTTTGTCCTCCCAATAGGTCTGAGTGACCTGCTTCCACATGAGAACGTAAAACCGACTGCTGGACTGGTAGCCAAACACAAAGCCAGCATAGTCATCGTCACGGTCTGTGTTAACATAGAACGTCCCGCTGAAGTCAACAGAGCTGAACTCATCGTAGCCTGGGAGAGGGCAAAAGAGACAAAACATTGGGTTACAATGCTGGGTCCAGCTGCATACACCCAAGAGTCCCAGCTACATCCTAAATTTTGGCAGGAGTCATAAGTGGTCTTAGTTTTCTTACCTGTAGAGGAGGAGGTAATTACAGGAGGTAATTACACTTGCCTGCATGGAGACTTCTGGAGAGAAATAAGTTGCTTACAAGGTGCATTGAAGACAGCAGGCACTAATATAAATTTTTTCAGTTGTGTATTTTATGTATGCTACAGTCAGTGATGAGATGAATAGACAAAAAATGCAGGCAGCATTGAGATGTTTTTACTTTGGGCATATACACTGTCTCCATGGTTAGTCCAAAGTTTGCAGCACCAAAAAGGTGCATTTCTCTATCTTTATTTCC
Organism: Aphelocoma coerulescens; assembly: GCF_041296385.1. Lineage (NCBI taxonomy): Eukaryota > Metazoa > Chordata > Aves > Passeriformes > Corvidae > Aphelocoma > Aphelocoma coerulescens. The sequence continues at coordinate 49,676,889 of NC_091016.1, forward strand.
CTTTCCTTATCACAGAATCACTGATTACTTTTCCAAAGATGATGACTTACATCTGATACTCACCTACAGCTATTCCAGGATCCGAGTTGGCAGTCTGAACCAGTTCCTTGCCTTGGTGGCGAATAACCCAGTTGGGATCAATCTGAGCTGTTCCCTTGGGGTCCAGAGGGACCATCTGGAACTTTCTGAAATCAGTTTCACTGATGGCATTGTTTTCAGGGCACACATCATAAATATCTGGAACATTGTCATTGTCAAAGTCGTCCTTGCAAATATCACCTCTTCCATCACCTGTAAGCAATGTGAATAAGCAAAGGCAATTGTTAGCAATTTATCCAGCCCCAGTCTATACACCACTTTGGAATCAGGGTGGGAAAAGTTGGAAGTTTGCTGTGTCGATGTAATTCACTAATGCTTGCATTACATTTTCCGTTTGATTTGTTCCAGATGTGGATACAACACTATATTTTAATATGTGCTGTGCAAATCAATTCAAACAATAGCATTAAAATCTTAATCCTCCACACATTACTAAATCTTTATTTATTGGTGATCATATTAGACTTTATTACAGACTCTTATCACTTAAGATTCTTTCTTCAACAATCCGAGATGCTTCAGATTGCAGATGTGTCACCTCTACGTCAAAAGAAAAGGAGGAGAATGTTGCAGTAAAATATGCATACATGCTTAGCCACTCTTTCACTTGTAGGTAGAGCAATTTTCTCATTAGAAACATAGTTCTTCAGAAAAGTGCATGAGAAAAGAAGGCAGTGCTGTATTCAACAGGACTAGCCTCAGAGGAATGAAAAAATAAAGTTTTGTTGTATGAACAACAGTAAGTTTTTTAGAGAACAAAAAAATACGGCTTATCTACAGTTGCGCTTCTGTTCAACTACTTTTACACTCAGTATTTAAAAAAAACTAAAATTATTTCCTTTCTTAGTTTACCCATAATATTAATGGAAACCAGGAGATGTGATGTGCCTCAAAGAGCAAGAAGTGAAAGGAGGCATCTATAAAAAATCTCATTGCCAATGGCTCTATTATTCCATTGCATACAATAGCACAAACACCTGAAAATAATGTAGAAAAGCTAGGCTAGACAAATATAGAAACGAATTCCCAAATGGCTCCAACTTTTACAACAGAAACCACTAGGTCTTACATTGGGTACCAACGCAAAACCAGTGCTGCCTACTAATTTGTTTCTATCCTCACATAGCAGAGCATCTGCTTTTTTTTTTTTTTTTTCTCCCAGTGTTTATGACTGCCCTAAGAACATGGGAATTAACATGGGAAATAGCAATGACCCAGCTCATTCAATACTGACCTACTATTAGATGCTTCACAGAAAAATGGAAAACTACCTTACCATGACTGACCAACACAGCATTACCCAAGTATGGAGCTTTCAGAGAGAAGGCAGAATAAGTTTTAGGCAACAGCCAGAAAGAAAAGAGTAATTAGAGAAAACTGAAACATCTAGTATCTCAGGGCTCTCTGCAGCTGACACGTGGTAAAATGGTCCCATTTTCCACCCTGGATATCTGCCATAGAGAACTCCAAATTCTGACCAGCTGTGTGCTCCTCCACCTGTTTGTCTTAGCACTTATTGGAGAAAAGGGAGTGAATTTCCTATTTTGTTTCCTTTGCCAAATCAAAGAGATAATTCACAAAAGAATCTAATTATTCACTGAAAGTCCAGCTGATGTTCATTTGGTAGTGAGTTGCTGCTGACAACATTCATTCCTTGTCAAGGAAAGTTAGAAAGTGTTTGTTTATCCAGCCACATCCAGCAGCTCTCTCCAGGGCCTCATCTTTATACGCTAAAACTCACATCTTCAAGAGCATGGGAGCAATTTTTGGCTTTATTTACCCCTTTTCCAAGATTTCTGTTGGACCTGCTGCTAATGACAGTGATGAGCTGGCTAAACTGATGAAATATATGCTTTTTGCGAATCATTAATCCATACATAAATGTAGTTTCCCTTACAAGATCCAGGTAATGGATGACTCAGCTTGGGGTCACCCTTATTCTGGATTTATGAAATTAAGGGGCTATTCCAGAGACTGGCAAGTACAAAAATATTCTGGACACATATTATAGGACTGAAAGGTTATACAAATTAAGAGCTACTACTGACTACCAACCAGAAACTTCCTACTGACAGCAGTTGTCTTAACAGGAAATTAGACAAGGCTCTGCATTTCATCTTTCTAAATGTACATAAAAACATATTGTGTAGGTAATAAATTTCAATTTCTACAGCATAGCCATGGAACAACTCCAGCAAGTTGTATAACTTGGAACAGAAATTCTTACCTGTATTTATTGCAAGGGTCATTATTGTAAACATATTTGGTGGTTGTCAAAGAATCATAAACATTTTCAATATTAGAATAATTGTGAAACTATCACTATTTCATTATTTAAATAATGCCAAGCATGGAGAAGGACTTTTTGAGGTGACCAGCAACATTTTACCAAAAAACTGGAAAAAAGAGCAATTACATATCCATTTTTTAAACTGTGACATGTATATCACCAAGACACATTTAAAGCAGCCTATAAAGAAAATTTGAGAAAAGCAGCTCAGAAGTCAATTTTTAAAAAATAATTTAAAATTAACAATACTTTTAGACTTTAAAAATCTGGGGAAATAGTCTGTTTTTTAAAATAGAGCAGTAAACCAGATTTTCTCCATTTTAATTTTCAGATGATAACTTGTTTTGAAACATCTCCCTTTCCATTTTTTAAGACATTTGAAATTCAAGCTGTTTGAAATATTTTCCAAGACTTTTAGTATTTCAATTAAATGTGAAAATAAGAATTTTTTTTAAATGGATTTTTTGGTGTTTTTTTAAAAATTTGTTAAAGGTTTTCTTCTATAATTAAATACATGGACGTTTGAGCTCCTGTCAAAGATGCTTCCTAATGCTCTAACCCTGGACAAAACTGACCAGTTCAGCTCCATCGAATTCCACGGTGTCTCAAATATCAAAAGCAGCTCAGTTCGATGTGAAGTCTCTCTTCGCCAGATGTTAATACTCCAAGATCAAAATCAGATACTAAGAACTAAATGAAATTCATATGACCTTGTTCTTACCATCTGAGTCCTCCTGCTCAGGGTTGTATCTGAGGCGACAGTTGTCCCTGTCATCTGGGACACCATCATTGTCATCGTCAGAATCACAGGCATCTCCTTTACCATCCTGATCGTGGTCAGCCTGGTTAGCGTTGGGGATGTAAGGGCAGTTATCCTGGTTGTTCTGGTGGCCATCTTCATCTATGTCCTCATTATTGTCACACTGGTCACCAACAAGGTCATTATCTGCATCAGTCTACCCCAAAAAAAATTTTACAGAATAATTTTATTATTTCCACTCAATGCAAAAGAACAGCCTGGTACTTAACTGCTCAATGCTTCTCTTCAAGGGTTTCTGTAGTGACAAATGATATCACAATGACAACCGTGCTTAAAGCACACACATAATTTCAAGCTCATATGGCTACTTGTTCTTCTATCAGTGGCTAAGATCTGGTCCCCAAGATATTGCAGGGCAGGGCTTTATTTGCAGATGCATTAAAGGAGTCACCACTGTACTTCCCTCTCATTTGAGACAAAGAGATCTCACAACATGAGATGTGAAAGTGAGCAATATAGATCCATCTCTTCAGCTGTCCAGTACAGGGACGGATAGGAATTCCTGTGTTCTTTTCTCTCCCCTTGTTCTGATGTTGCCATCAAGGAAACTGTTTTCACCACTTACCTGGTCTGGATTATGCATCAATGGACAATTATCACACTGATCACCAACTCCATCACCATCTGTATCACTCTGGTCTGTGTTGTAGACGTAAGGACAATTATCTCGTTCATTAAAAATGTCTAGGGGAAAGAAACCAACAAAATATTGAAAAAATCAAAATGATACAACATCCAACACAGACAGCCATAGACTGTAGGAGTCACCAGTAATGAAGCAAGGCTCTTAAGGGGGTCATAAGCTTTTTGGTTGCTACAACATCATTGTTACAAAATGAAATAATTAAGACTAATTGAAAGAAAAATTATGGCATCAATTCCATTTTTCTTGCTATGACAAAGTTTTCTGTGTCCATCTTTCTATGGAATTTTGCTACAATAAGGGCTGATCATGTTCAAAGAATTTAGCCATTTTTTACAGAATAATAGATAAAGGGGTGGGGTATTTTTCTTTTTAAATAATTTGGTTTGGATTTTCTTCCCCCACTATAAGAAATGCCACAGAACACACAGCTATATCAGGTTCAAACTTCTGAAGTTTGGTAGAGAAACAACTGTATTAATATTCAGCTGCCTCAGCATTTAATAACTTAATTTTACCAGAACATGTGCATCATTAACTGCATAGCATGACAAATTTCAAAAGAAACTGTACCTCCTCAGGAAACTTTACCATAAACCCAACAACCTACTTCAAAATTATAATAAGATGAAAAGAAACAAACACATGTTGGCATATCTGTCTGGGAAAGATACAAGGATACAACCCTTTCCTATATTACATGGTCCCTGGATATTTGCATAATCTTTCAGCCAATAACATATGATTGGATTTTTCTTCAAATGCAGAACTAACATAAGTACTAGTATGAACCTGATGATCAGAAGAAGGATGTGAGGACTTCAAAATGTTCAGAAGCTAATGTCAGATAAGCATTCAAAAGGTTAAACATTATTGAGGAAAATGCAAAGCTAGATTTCTTCATCTTTTACTATTTCTGGATCCCCACACATTTGAAATGCTGCAGGGATATGATTTTTGAACTATATTTAAGTGGTTTTCCCCCTTCTTAATTCTGACCAAATTGGGATTATATAGGAATGTACTGGTAGGCAAAATAAACATTTTTAACAATATTTTAAGACATACAAAAAAATGTGTATTTGGATTACTGTGAGCTTTGCATACATTCATGGAAAAACAGATTACTTTACTATGGATATTGTCTTAGCTGCGTGAATGTTCTGATGTTCTTTTCCCTCCCTAAAAGGAAAAGTCAACACAAGTGTCATATTAGACCCTGATTACTTTGGAATACAGATGAAGGAAACATTTTTCTTTTTTAAGATTACACTGATAAAGACTTGCTGTGATTTATTCTTTAATAATATTAACTGTAGTCATTTATGGACTGTATGGGCAACTATACTACACAGGACAGATAACTTCAGCCTTCTCTATCTTTGAGCTGCTAGACCAAATTTTATTCCACATATAAAAGCAGGAAGGCCATCTTACTGGACATAGAGCAAAGTGCACTTGTGGAACAGCACCTAATTCTCAAAAGTGAAATCATACCATCTCCATCAATGTCCACAGCACATGAGTCACCCTCCCCATTGTTGTCTGTATCAATCTGAGCAGGGTTGTGCACATAGGGGCAATTATCACAGCGGTCACCAACTTCATCCTTGTCATAATCAAACTGACGAGGGTTGAACAGAAGAGGGCAATTGTCCTAGGAAAGAAAAAATAGAAGATTTCACAATATAAATCACAACTCATGAGAGCACACTATGAAGTGGTAACTCTTGTTCATCTTGGATAGAGTTCAAAAATCAATTATTAATCCATTATTTTTTCAATGGACAAGCTGTACCTATACTGAAGATCTTGGTAGTAACAGGATGGCATCTGGATAGCCTGGCTCAGTGTCTGTTTTGTACAAAACATGTGAATTGTGTTCCATATCTCACAAGGAGAGTAACAGGCATTTTAAACTGGATCTGTACTCAGATATATAAATAAAGGTGTATCACTGGTACATGTACTTTAGGAAAAAAAGCCAGAACATGTTGCAAAATCAGGCCAACTTCAGTTGCATTTTATAATTTTTGAAAAACAAACAAAAAAAACCAACTAGAATTGTTACTCTGACTTTTTTGGAACAGACTAATATCAGTATTTTCAAGTTTATATCACATATTTTGATTTTTCAATTTAAACAAGTATTGACTTTTTGTTGGTTGTGTTCTATTGAGCACAATAATAAAATGTAAAAAGTTTTTAAAAATGTTAACATGAAATTCTGTCATTTATCAAAAAATATTTTTCCCTGAGACCGTTCCTTTTAATGGACTTTTGAAACCTTCCTATCACTTTAATTTCAAAATCTGCCAGAAGAAGAATTCTCATGTTTCACACATTCCCAAATTACACATGGACTTTTACACAGGCATGAGAAAGTACTTTGTGAAATGCAAAGAAGAAAGAAAGAAAACCAAAACAGTGGGTGTGAGGGCTACATCAGTGTCATGCAATCTGAAGGAAGACATAAGGAAAAAATCTTTAAACTACTTTTTCTCTGCTAAAGAGAAAAAACCCAAAATTACTGGGAAATAATTTTTAGCACAATATTTTAAATTCCCCAGAAATATTTTTTCGTATAATCAAGGGCAACATATAGAGGCCAGTCAAAATCTCAAGCTGTTCATCAAATAACTTCTAGCTACAATTTTTAAAATTATACATACTAAATCATATTACTTTATGAAATGATTCTTTGGGGGTTTTTTTAAATTTTCCAAATAGAGACCAAATGAACAGAGCTCTTACCCAGCTTTAACCATCTGAAGCTCGGGAGCATCTAGGTTCCCTCTGAAGGGAGCAAAGAGGAACAGTAAAATTCTAATACCAACTCACTCATCCTAAACATGCTCAGAAAAGCCAGGGTGAAGCCCACTCTGAATGTGCCTCTGTCTTTCTGTTGAATGTACAAGGTAACAGTTTTAGACTAATTGTCTATCTTTTAGGTTCTGCAGGTAAATGAATTTGTCTGCTGGGCAGATCTGAAGGAAAGTATGAACCAGGCTAGGTATTTTCCTCCCATCATTTCCCCTTGATTAATGAGTTTGAGTTGTTGAGTTTATAGTTGCTGAGTTTATAGTTGTTTTATAAACAGGTTACAATTAATGAAAATAACATCATATATGTAACATTTACCAGCTTTTCAAATACTGTAGACTTGTCATTCTCCCATTACAATATAAAAAATCCAATACCACTTTCCATTAAACTGTTTTCATGTACATAACTGAACACAAAACTGATACAGAGAACATAGCTCCTGGGGTTCTCCGGGCTGCTTTACTCTGCACAGTACTACTTTCCTTTGACTGAACACAGCTTTACCTGCACTACCCATCATTCAGGGAAGGAAGTGCAGAATAACTCAGCTGAAGCTCTGAACAATTAAGTTCACATCTATTGTAATGTTTTTCTTTAAACCAGATGTTTAGGTCAAGTGTACTGCAGATACACCTCTTACTTTGTCATCTTCAACACCATCATTGTCATCGTCTTCATCACAGGCATCTCCTTTGCCATCTTTATCAAAGTCTTCTTGGCCAGAGTTAGGCAGAAGGGGGCAGTTATCCTGGTCAAAAGAAATAATCAATGCATTATGTTTACATTATGTCAAAATAACTTGCCTGGGTAGAGGAGTAGATATGGTACACCAGAGACTATAAAATAAGAGCAATCAGCAAAGTACTTTTTAAAGTGCCTGTTTGTTTGCTGCCAAAGATAGTATTCATTTGCTGCTTCCATATTGTAAAGTAAAACGCATCTGCAAATAATTCTATTTCCCGGCTGCTATTAAAGTGACATTTCTAGTAAATTTTAGAGGAAACTATCAGAGAACAAACACACCACACACACAGACATGCATGCTTACATGAACTTTTAATAGACAATTCATGAGATATGTTTGAAGCTTATGTTAAAAATGGCCAGGTTTCGTTGCCAGAAAAATAAAGATACAAGCCAAGAGAAGGTCTTCAGAAACAGTTGTTCATATGGAAAGCTACTACACAGCAATGGAAAGTGCTGCACATTAATGAAGGGGAACACTATAAGAAAATTTTGCAAAAAGTGTCTTTATACTGTTCTGCAAAATAGTACCTCTGCACTCCCATGTCTTTAAAAATAAAAGACAAATGGATCTCTTTATTTGGCATCACAGCTTTGTAAAGAATGATTATTTTAAATAAGCAATTCTTAAGTTATGCTGAAAAATAAGAAGTAAATTGCTTGCCAAACTTTTAACATGAGTTCTTTTTAAAAATACTAAAACCAGCTAAAATTGATTGCAATTCTACCACTTGCTGTGAATAAATACATCTCTGAAAACACACTCTATTATTCTCATTTTTACTCACATTCCAGATCTACCTCACCCAAAACTGAATCTGTCAATAGAGTCCAGAAATATCTTTTTTCTAACACTCTAAAAAATTAATATTATAGTTACATATTTTCAATCTCACTGGTTCTAAAAATACAGACAACTTAAGAAAATTGGAAATTTTGTGATAAGAATCAAACACCCAAAATTTTTACCAAATACCTGTGAAGAGTCTTGACTGTTGACGTCAACATTGGTTACCAGTGATACAAAAAAAATTTTGAAACAATGAAAGAAATTAGTCACAAGAGTAAGTTAATTTTCAATCATTAACTGCTCAAGAAGAGAATCTTTCAAAAATCAAATTACTCAACTAGGATATTTTGTAAAGAATATAAGGGCCTGAAAATTTGTGGTATTTTTAAGGGGTTTTTTTGGCAGGTGGAGGGATCCCCTTAAATGAAGTACTTGTACCTATTAGATCAACACATTACACAAAACATAAAACAATCTTTAGAAACAAGTTTTTTCCTGAATGGGTTCAGCATGCTGTGTTTAATCAAAATTAGTGCTTTGTGTTACACCATGAGTGAACACATTGCAAATTTTGATGACAGGAAGTGAAAGAAGGCTATAAGAACTGCAACAGCTGAGTTGGCTGAATCCACAATGAGCAGACATCAATTACAGCGAGGAAGACCTACATTTGAGGTCCAAATTTCCATCCATATCTGAAACTCTTCAGATAATAGAGCCCAGATTCACCCAAGTAACTTATTCTCTCAAACAACCTGATTTCAAACTTTCCTAGCCTCTTGGTCTGTATTTGTTTTAACCACTATAGGAGTCTAGAACTCAGTCATTTTTGCATTTCTTTCCTCATTTTTTTAAGCAGAAGTTTTTGTGCTAGAACTTCAAGAATGTTTATAAGTAGATCACTTTAGCACGGAGAAGAAACAAAAATGTTTCAGGTCTGGGAAAAGAAGCCCTCAAAAACCTCAGAAGAGAAAGCTTGCCCTGAGAGCCATGACTGATCAGCAAAATACTTGAGCATCTGCCTAGTGAATATATACAGGTAATTCAGTGCTGTCAGTGGTCCCATAGGTAGGTGTTTAAAACTAAACACCTGTATATGTCTTCTTCTCAGACAAAACTCCTCCATCCAAGTCACTTAATTTGCTGTTGCAAACAGTGTATGCCCCTCTGTACTGTGGCTGTCATTCAACCATCAGCAAGGCCACCACTCAGAACAAAGATCCAGGGAATTTCCTGTCAGGAAGTGCCTTTGTCCCTCAGCTGTTTGGGCCATTGTTAAACTGGTGGACCTGGAACAACTTTCAGCCTGGTTTCATACAGCAGTATAACTGCATCAGGATGAGACCTACAAAGAGGCTCACCATTTTTGAGCAATTCCCACTGGAAGGAACCTCAGGCCATGAAACCAAGAAGAACTTACTGTGTGCTTCAGATGAGCACCAAACCAGGTCCCAGGGAACATACCATGGTGGATACACCCTACTGAAGTTACATGCCACCATTTTCAGGCTCCCTGATGCTGATTTTCTCATTGGTCTAGTAATCTTTCATTGTTCACTACAACATCCCAGCTGCACAGCAAGATTGGACAAGTCCCAGTTGCCGGGTGTAGAGCCAATGGTGGCAGGCAGGTCACGCTTGGAAGGGTGAGAGCTAGGACTTCACATTTCTGAAGGGTGAGAGAGGCTGAATCTCTCACTCTGTTCCTGTGAGCTTTTGCAATAAGGAGAACCCCTGTAATTATTCACATTCATTCTTCTCTTAGGCTCCCATTGCCAAAAATTATCTCAGGCTCTGAATCCAGTTTTCACAGCATGTGGTCTGTTTAACTCTTTGAAAGGAAGGAGTAGTTCAAGAGAGCTTTTAGAAGTGTAGCCCTTACATGGCTGTCAGTGTCTTTTTACAAGTCCTGCAGGTAGGATTTCACACTCATCTGGGCCCCCAAATCCCTATTTGGTTCTCTCTAGCTGTGGGCTTCACACCCATGCTTTAGGTAATTCCTGCTCAGTGTGCTAACTCCATTCACAGGCATCCCAATCATCCAATTCTGCATAGGAAGAAATCCAAAGCAGAGGACTCTGGATTTAATTTAGAGAATCCCTTACTGTATTTTACCAGATTAAGTGAATACACATTCCACAGCATCTCCTAGAAAACAAGCATGCTGTAACAGTCAAAAGCTTACTGAAAGCAACTACCAGCATCATGAATTAAAAGCGTTACTCACTACTACTTAGGAAAAAGAGAAAATTTTGTTAATGTGTGGTAATTTTATCAACCTTTTTCACCTACCTTCACACAGTGGTATGTTGCATTAGCAGCACAGACCAAGTTGTTGTTAGGCCAGCCATCCAAATCTGAATCCTCACCACAGATGCGTCCATCACCAGCATACCCTGTCCTACATTCACATTTGTACATTGGATCGCTGAAATGGCCCAGATAGATGCAGTCTGCAGACTTATGGCAGCTGTGTGTCTTGTCCTTGCATGGATTCTCAGGTTCACAGACCTATAAATGATGGAGCATATTCACTGAAACTTGATAATCACAGCCAGCTGTGTGTGCCTCAATTTTATCAAAATCAGACCCGTTATTTAGAGGTCTGAAGACAGGAACTTTGTTTTAATTGTGGTTAGTAAATCACACTGCTCTGTCAGTTCACAACTCCAACAAATATGTACAATGAAAGTAATTAAAAGAAACCACAGGAAAAATTGGACATTATTTAAAAAGTAATTAAAGTGGTTAACAATTTCAGCACTGTATCTGCCTTCTTCCAGATGTCATTAAACCCCAGAAACTAACTGCAACAGAAAGTAGATTGTACTGACCTCATTTTTTAGTGTTCTGCCTGACAGTATAAAAGGACTTCCTTATTTTCTTAAATCAAGGACACCCTAAAGAATTCTTGTGTTCGCCTCATGTAGGTTTTTGTTACCTCTTGCTTATCACTATGTTTTTCATTGACAGTATTTGAGAATCTTACACAGATGGTTTACATGTAGAATTCACAAGCTGAGCTAACCACAGATTGATCCAACAGCAACAAAGAGAAGGTATCCCATGACTTCTGCCTTAACATTTCTGTCTTGTCTAGAAAACTGTAGCCTTCAACCTCACTTCCACTTCCTGCTGTCCTTCACTGCTGATAAGTTTTGGCCCAATGGAATTTAGGGACTGAGAACTCCAAACGTGTCTGATAATACTGACATTAACAGCGTTATATTTATGAAAAAACAATCCTAATTCTTCAGTTTCCACTCTCCAGAATAGGTATGTAAACCTTGGAGAAAGGAGTGCAAAGCAGGGAAATGTTTGCTCCTGGAATTTTAGGCTCATTTGGTACAACTGTGCAGATGCCTAAAGAAAATCAAACCCTTAAAAAAGCCAATCCCAAATTCAGTGTTTTGTTACTCAAAACAAAAATACTCTGGAACACCAGTTATTTATTTCAGGCCATTTTTGTTTGCTACCCAAGTTTATCACACGCCATCATTAAAAGATATTTCAGATGAGAATTACTCAAAGCCATCAAATTCCCTTCAACATCACTTACTTGCTTCTCTGTCTTGGCAACTTCCAGCCCTACTCCATAGGGCTGACTTCCTTTATAGCGTGGAGGACACGGCAAGCAGTGGAAACCCGGGTTTGTGTTCACACAGCGATGGACCTGATTCACTTTAAAGCAAACATCTGACACAGCTATACACTGCAGGTAAAGAAAGAAAGAAGGAAAAAATTAGATGGCTGTGTAATTCCCAAATATTAATTTTTCATAGTGATTGCCTGATGTTAATGGAAACAAAGTCAATACCTCATCAAGATCCTCACAGACGGTACCGTTGCCAAGGTACCCTGCTGGGCATGCCCCACATGACCAAGACCCATCTGGGTAACTGTTGCATTCTGCTCCAGGAAAGCAAGGATTTGACAAACACCCATCTGGCAAAGACAAACAAAACTGTAAATTAAGTAAGGAGGATAAAAGGCATGTAAAACTTCATTTAAGAAACAGGTATTCTCTGATCATTAGCTTAAACCACACTTGATGCAACAGATTCTTATAAAACCCCTAAAATTAGAGTTATTAAGTGCATTTAAGACTAAGTACTATTGATTTAATATGAAAAGATTATGGATTGCTACATCTGCTTGAATACATTACATCATATTGAATCCCTATTTAAGAAAGGCATACTTGTTCAAGAAGTCATAATTGAGAATATATATAAAATCCCACAAAACAGTACTCAAAATAGTTAAACGTCCTCTCCAGAAACAAAGCTATAGTTAGCAGATTCCTGTAGTGTCACTTCATAAATTACCCATTAAAGAGATAACAGCAACAATAATTGCTCAGACTGAATAAAGAATGAATACCAACCAATTGGGCAATCCTTCTTATTGCACATATCATGCTGCTTGGTATCTCCCACACATGGCTTTCCTCCATACTGTGGCTCTGGACTGTTACAGAGGCGAGACCTCTCACGAATTCCTCCTCCACAGGTAACAGTGCAGGCAGACCATGGAGACCAAGGACCCCACTGGCCGTTCACTAAGATATGCAGAAAAGAGCATCACAGGCAATAAAGTGGGGACATCTGGTGCCAATGACAACAACCCTTCATCAGATCCCTGGCTAGTGACAGCTTCTCACTACGTACATAGAAAGATGTTGGCAGATGCTTGCACTGAGATAGCAATATTTCAGAAACAAACAAATGAAAAATACCCAACTGCTTCTTAGGCATTTTTTGGCCAATAATTCAAAACAGCATGCCATGCCAATTGGATATGCAAACAGAAAAAAGGGAGGAAAAATTATATGAAAGGAAAGTGAAAGTGTGTGGAATGAAAGGTCTCTAAAAATGGCTTAAAAATGTAGATGAACAAGAAAGAATTATAATAAAAATTAATTGTGTTGAATGTGTAAAAAATGCATGCACAATTTCAAAGAAATCTGACTATTGGGGGATTCTATGTCTATTCTGAACAAGTACAGAGACAGCTTCCTTTTAGAAAGGAGGTGTTTATTTTTGATACGCAGAGATATATCACTAAAATGGAAATTTCTCAAATTCTTAATATTTAAAGCCAAATTATAACTTGGAAGGCTTACAGAACCTCCGACTGCATTGTTGTCCTCATTTTCAAAGCACCCTTTTGTGTTATTGCACTTGCAAGATAAAATTATATTTTCCATCATAGAAATTCACTGTCATTTAGATCTGAATAAAGAGAAGGAATTCAGCTGGAATATTATTGTGTTACTTTTGATTCAAGACCACAGACATACCTGGACATGGAGCCTTCTCACACTTCTCCGTTTCACGCCCATTTCCCACACAGTTTTTCCCACCCATCTGGGGAATAGGAGAATTGCAGAGGCGGATGCGGGTGATATTTCCTACACCACAGGTTACTGAACAGGAAGACCAGGGAGACCAATGACTCCAGCCACCATCTTGACGTACTGCCAAAGAAAAGAGCAAAACTCAAGCAAACAGCCCACCTTGAGCACTAATACAAACTCACTTGAGAAGTTAGCCTTTTAATGAGCCTCTCACCACATCTGATGAATGTCCCATCTCTTTCCCACCAATTCACTTACAAGGCCCAGCATGCCAGCTCAGGTACTCAAGAACAGCTTTCTTAGGAATTTCAGTAACCAGTGTATGACTAACAATTATTTTAGACATTTTACTTAAAAATAAACTTTTCCAGTGAAAAAAACACTTGTTCAAAATGCATACTTGGACATCTAGCAGTCTCAGCTGCTAGATACTGCCTTACGTACTATATTAGCCTGGATATCGCAGGTACCTGTAATAGTATTAAGTACACTTCTGGAATAGCATCCTTTTAAGTGCCTTAAATATAAAAGCAGTTTGATATTTTGCAAAAATCTTCCATGATTATTGTATTCCTAAACACAACTAAGTTAATGGAATGGTCCAACAATCAATGAATGGCAGATGTAAACACAGCCCTGTATATCATCGTTACGAACTAAGGGTTGTCTCCAAACTGAGTTCAAACAAAAGACTCCAGTTCATGATCTTAAAGAAAAAATCACTCATCAACTTTTTTTTAACATAGCTGAGCCCAAAATGTACATACCTATTAAATTGTCAGGAAAGGGAGGAATATTTGAAAGGGGGAAAATGATAACGAATCTAATGACAGCTACTTTAATTGTGCATATAGGATTTCTCAAGTACATACTATCCTGACTTAGCTTGGTTTTGCTTTGAGATGTCCAAAGAAGCTTTTAAAATAGAAGAAATTTTATTACTTACTGCGATGGTCACATTTCTTAAAGCTGCACATCCTTGTTTGGATGTGTGGGCCTGTACAAGCACTCCTGGTGACATCACACGACCTTCCTCGCATCTGAGTCCCAGAGCCACAGGTAACTGAGCACTTTGTCCAGTCTGACCATGGTGACCAGCCCTCCTCACTGTCATCAGCTGTGGAGCAAAAGGCAAGAAAAAGTGCTTAGTTTTCAAAGTTGCTCTATTATCCTATTTAGAAGATACTCACTTCTTTCTCTCTGTAGAATATGTACTTTAACATTTAGATCTCTCCTAATTTTGCTTTCCCAAGCTGCTGCTGAAGTAAGGGAATTATGGTGTAATATAATGAGAGGTTAGTTCAGGTAAGAATCCTGGATCTTCAAGAATTTGTGTGCAGTGTTTGCATGAAGCACTGATCTTTGGAGGAAGAACATCTTATCTCTAGAATAGACCAAGCCCAAATCTGAGTCCAAATGGCCCTTGCCTTCAGAATATAGATCAGTATGATGAGATGTGGCCCCACCTTTAAAAGCTACATAATGGTGAACATGATCAAGAGCACATTGTAAGAATATGCCCTATGCTCTGAATGGGCAAAAAAACGTGAAACATGACTGGTGAGAAGCATGCTTTCAACAGCTGATGCCCAAGGTAGCTAGGCAGGTTATCATGTTAATTCTAAGCAACCAATATAATCAATGAAGATAGACCAAGTCCTTCAGGGGGTAACTTCAGGCGCCCACGTTACTTCATATGATCTTTGTACACATACAATCTTTATATTTGATCTTACCCGCCTTGACATCTTGTTTTGAGCTTTCAAAAACACTAGTAGTGATTTTAAATAATGCCAAAGACTATCTGTCTTTCTCCTCAGATAAATACTCACAGTGAGAGCAGACTGGACAGCATTCACCTTCAACAAAAGCTGGATCAGCACAGGAGACTGCTGGGCAGGTGATCTGATTGCACACAATTTTGGAATCCTAAAGGCAAAGAAATTAACTTACTGATTTATGCTCACAGACAGAGGTAAATGAAGGTGGGCATCTGGGGAAGTTTCATGTGTGGAAATGTTTTGATTTGATCTAACTACCATGGACATGGGGACTAATTTTTATAAATGTCATGAAGTCCAGCCAAACTCTAAGTAAATATGACCTGACCTGGACAGATGAGTTGGATTAAACCCACTATCCATTTCTGCAGAGAAGAAGGTTTCCAAAACCTTACCTGGCAAACGCACTTGGTGCAGCTATCTACAATCCAGCTTTCATTATCTGCAAAGACACGGCCATCCTGCCAGCAAACTGGTTGGCTCTTCAGTGTTTTGTTAGGCCCAATCAGTTCCCACATAATTTGGTTCTCTTCAGACTAGAGATGGAGTTAATGAAAACAAGTTGTGTATTTCATAAGCAAACTGTTTTAAATAGACAAAACTGAGACATCACTGGACTTAATTCTTCCATTAAAAAAGTATTTTTACATATTTATGTAGATAAGGAAGATTATCTCAAGTACTGTAGTCCTGCATAGCAATTCTTCTAGCAATGGTAAAAAACAGTCACACGATACTAAGGGAAATGTCTTCTTAGCCATTTTGCTTTCCTCTAGTACAGCTCATCTTTAGATGAGAAGATTTTAATCCTGAGACATATGGCATTGTAATAAAATTCCTTCAGAAATAATTAGCTGATTCAGAACAAGAAGAAGGGCAGACTTCAGCAAAACATCACCGTCATACCTCAACTATGAAAATCCCAGACATTTACTTAAGGTTTAGGTACCCCATGTAGCCACTTACTGATGCATTCACAAATGGTGCAAACATGGTAACAAGGCTTTGACAGTATGCAGGCAAGGTTGGAATTGTTAGCTTTCAACTTCCAAACCTTTAGGAGGATTTCCCCTGTGTATGAGTGCATGTGTGTGAGCTCTTTTAAACCCAGTCTGTGAAAACTAAGTCTTGATGAAAGTGTTATACTCAAGAAATACCAAACTAGTCACAATGAAAAGAGGACATCTTTACATTATGTAGATATACTAACAAGTGCTCATATGTAATACAGAAATCTCTATTAACTGCCTTGGCACAAAATAAGTAAGGAAAGAGCACTGCACAGCAGACCTCTGTCAGTTCTCCAGATTTACAGGTACCTACCACTTTTTGGAGGTTATCAGCCAAGTTGTTCACCACGATGCGCAGGCCAGTGAGCTCTGTGAACATTGATCCCAGCTCTTCACAGGAGCGGTCACAGAACTCGGCCTTCTCTGGTTTCTCACCCACATACTCGGTTGTGACAGCAGGGCTCAAATGAAGGATCTCAGTGCTCTCGTTGATGGTGTTCACTTCAGCTGGTAGCAAGAGAATGAAAGAGAAGAGCAGCATATACAAAGCTCTTCCACAGATTACAGATTCCTGCTGAAATCACAGATTGGTACCCATGGGTAGGGTTTAAACACATCTATTTTGGCACAGCTTCATGCTTATTATACCCATGAATAAAAGAGGAGTTAGATGTCAGCTGGTTCCAATTATAGGCTTTCCATTTTCAAAATTAAGAGCCAAGCTGTGTCTCACATGGCCATCACTTTAAAATTGTTGGCACTGCAACACATTCATTTATGAAGAAGGCTAACAAAAGAACACAGTATCAAAAAAGCAAACCCATTTACCCACTCAGACATAAAAGGATTCAGATTTGTTCATGACCTATCAAACTTTCTCAAGGCAGGGGAAAAAGGCAGGAGAAAAAGTTTCTTTGCAGAAAGTTGTTGTCCTTGTTCTGTCCATAAATTCCATGGTTGGATCAAATTTGGACCATTATGCAATGTATACCAGACTTTGGGCTGCTCTATATTACACTGCCCAGTGTTAAGCTAAGAGGAGCTGTTATAACAGTAGTTTCATTCTGAAGTGAAATGGAGGTCAAGCTAAGATCAGACTGATTATTTGATTTGTCATTCCAAACCCTCCTCCAAAAGGCAGATTGTAGCTAAAACAGAACTTTGTATGCATTCAACAGGGAGAACTGTACATGTTCTAATATAATTTTGAAACACATCACTATCTACAGCAAATTCCTGAAAAATAACATAAAGAAAGCTTGATTTGTAATTAAGAAGAAAAAAGCACATAGATAACTACATAAAACAGTCTATGTTCTGTTAAGCATTTAAATCTCCATCAGGTAAATGTCTTATGGATTCCACGGAAGCTTTCTCTAAGGACTCCACGATACACTCAAATTGGGTATCAGCTATACAGAAGTCCACACTACCCTATCTCTCAACAAAGACTTATTTACCAGATTTAGTGACGTTGGAATAGCTCAAGGTTACCAAAGAGAAAAGACAAGCAAAGGATACAGCAATTTAAAAAGCAAAAATCAGCACAGGAACATGTGCCATAAAACATATGCTTCAAAACCCCAACACCATTCAGTGTTGACAAATCACCAAAGGTGGCCAAGCTTCAGAGATGTTAAGGGCTTGATTTGGTGCTTTACCATACAATGTAAAGTGTTATATTTAAACATAAAAGGACATGAAAACAGGAGCAAAGTATTCTTCATTCATTTGGAAGGCTAAAAATAAAAGAACAAAGAACCAACCCACAATATGACATTAAGTGATTACTTCTCAACCAAACTTAAAATTGTTGGCTTGATGTGCTTTTAAATTAGCTATGAAACATCTACCCCTAGCCAAGGTCTACAAAAAATTATTCACAGTTTTCCAAAGTTGAAGCAATTGTCCAGCCTCTTTTACAGGATGGGAGAAAACCACATAGCAGATCAGAACTCTCTGTGTCATAACAGTTTATTTCAGCTGGTTTTTGATTCCCTGGAAAGAATGCAATTTTCCTACCACATTGAAACATTAGATTTCTCAGATCCCCCCATAGCACTTCTCAGATCATTAATTTCATATTTTTCAAGCCAACATGGAGTGTGCCTTGACCGGAACATTCTGAGGACATTAATAAAATTGCAATCTCAGCAGGAAACATAAACCAAAACTATGTTAGAAGAACTAAATCCTCACTTCCTACTGGTACTTGGCAGTGACTGAAAGAAGATGCCTGGGGATCACTGGGAAATCAGTTCTCTGTTGCTGGCTTCCTGCTAATTTCCTAAGGACCACATGATTATCTTTAAAATGAGAAACCAGAAGAGGAAAATGTGCATCCTCTCACATATGCAAATGTCATTCTGTTGATAGAACTCAAGAAGGGATTTTATTGATATGCCTATTTAGGTGTGGTTTTGTTATCTTTCCTATCCAATGCAGTGTATAAATCCTGCCTAAAGGATTTGCAGCCACTATGCTATGGGCATACTTTTCTACCCTTAACCAAACAGCATTCCCAAGCCACCATTTCACCATATGTCCCATTCCCACATTAGGCTTAAAGATACATTGGGAAAACACAGTCCTCTCTCTTTTTGTGTCCTCAGGGCTGAGGGACCTTCATTTGTAACATCTGCCTTGCTGTTATGGAACATTAACACAAAAATATGTTGTCTTAATGCCTGTACTTCAGCTCAACGAGTGGGCCATCAAAATGGGAAAATATGTATCTTGTGGTCAGTAACTTCACTCATGGCTTTTCAACTGTGGTAATTGTCATTAGCAGCATCCCCCCAAATTTCAGTACTGGGCCCAGTATTGTTTAAACCATGCATCAATGACGTGGATGAGGGACAGATGCCTCCTCAGCAAGCTCACTGACAACACAAAGCTGGGAGGAGTGACCACTAGCCCAGAGGGGTGTACAGACCTCCATAAAGATCTCGAAAGGCTGGAGAGATGGGCAGAAAAGAACCATTCTGCCCCTCTCCTCATCCTCAGCCACATTTGAAGTGCTGTGTCCAGTTCTGGGCTCCTCAGCACAAGAAAGATATGGAGCTCCTGGATTGAGTCCATCCAAGGACTACAAAGGTAATTAAGGGATTGTAGCCTCCCTCTTTTGAGGAAAGGCTGAAGGAGCTGGGCCTATTCAGCCTCAATGAGAGACAACTGAGAGGGGACCTCATCAATGTGTATAAATATCTAAAGAGAGGGTGTCAAGAGGATGGAGCCAGGCTCTGTTCAGTGGTGCCAAGCAATAGGACAAGAAGCAACGGGCAGATACTGATACACAGGAAGTTCCACCTGAACATGAGGAACTTCTTTACTGTGTGGGTGACTAAGCACTGGAACAGTTGCCCAGAGAGGTTGTGGAGACTCCCTCACTGGAGATATTCAAGAATCATCCAGATATAATCCTGTGAAATGTGATCTAGGATGACCCTGCCTGAGCAGAGAGGTTACATCAATGACGCCCTGTGGTCCTTTTTAACCTTACCCATTCTGTGAGTATGTAATTAAGCTGGATAGGCAATGTCAGAATCAGACATGCACATAACAAACCTCTTAAATAATTTTGATGGCCTTACTGTGCTATTTGTTCCCTTCTGTTCCTGCACAAGAAATTTCCATCTTGTAGCGTTCTCTTTGTGTTGCAAAGTAAAAGTACTGTGAATTGAATTATTTTCTAAATAATTCTTGACTGAGAATTATTGTCAGCTACAAGCACTGGGAAATAAAACAGTCAGCACCTCCTGTGAGCTTGAGTATAAAACCTTAGCACACATTTGACAAATAATCCTAATTCTTTTATGAGGAATCCACTACACGCCTACACACAGAGTGCTCCCCTCCTGGTGGGGTAAGCATGAACTGGACTACCAAGAACATGTCAGCCCATAACATACGTGCCTTCCCTACCTCTTCCTTTGATTTCTTATTTTCCTGAGGATGTTTTCATTAACAATATTTCGGGATTCAAACCCAAAGCCTCTTTCAGTCAAAGATATTGCCAATGAATTCAGTGTCTTTAAGAATGGCAGACTAGTTTGTGGGCCCATTGACAGTCAGAAGCAGAATTCAGAACCAACATTACCCATCTCGTGCTCAAAGAATTACAGAAAACTCATGTAAGAAAACCTATATTTTCATACATATGCATTTTTCCTTCAATTTCTACTAATTTCTTGCTCAACATTTTTTTTTCCCAACTTAAAAACAGAGACTCAGAGTTATGGACCTAAGCAACCAAACTAAAATAATAGACTAGAGAGTAGAAATGACATAATATAAACATATAAGTTCCCATTACCACCAAAAAATTAACTCATTCTACTTTTCATTTCA
This sequence comes from Aphelocoma coerulescens, assembly GCF_041296385.1. Lineage (NCBI taxonomy): Eukaryota > Metazoa > Chordata > Aves > Passeriformes > Corvidae > Aphelocoma > Aphelocoma coerulescens. The sequence goes on from NC_091016.1 coordinate 49,697,601, forward strand.
AAGGGATCTGTTGCATAGTTTTAGGATAATAAGTCACCGCTGACATTTCTAACTTTCACAGTATTAAACATTTCACAGTATTGATATTGAACAGTATTAACAAGACAACAAAAGCCTTACTTGACTGGCTTCTCTGGCATCCTTTCTTACGCAGAACATCCTCTATTGAAGTACCAAAGATTAATTGAATATTTTGCAAAAGACCCTGTAATGATAATTTTAAATAGCAATTAAAAGCAGTAAGATCAATTTTTGAGTAACTAATAACTTTCCTGTTTCAATCCCATGCTACTGACTAGATTCAGACATAAGCAAATATATAAAAAACAATCCACAAGGCATTAAACCTGAGACACAGAAACAGAAGTGGTTATAGCTTTGTTATATAAAATTTCAGTACTATAAGCCACAAAGCTAGGTATGTTCTGAAACATGTCATATTAAAAGATATTAATCCACTAAGAGCTCAAATCTCCATTTTCATAGTGAATTTTAGATTGTAGTTCTACAAGACATTTGTCATAAGGTCAAAGCCAACTTTCCTGCACCATCACACTTCCATCCTTAGCCAGTTATTCCCATGCACCATAATTCACTGCTTTCGCAGTTGCTCAGTTTTCTCAGATGCTACCCTGAGACAACACTCTAAAACCAGACTGATATCTATTTCACTTGGGGAAAAAAAACCCTCAAAGAAGAAAAAAACTAATTAAAAACCAGATTGTTTCAGTGAGCCACTTAACAGTACAGCTTCAGAAACAGTTGTATGAGCACTACTGATGGAGTGAGTTAGTCATGGAGGCAGGAATGGAGAGGCTGTAGGCAAGAACTTCTGACGGCCCTGCCAAAACTGGTTATCCCTCCAGCACGTCAGGCTCTGCCTGAAAACTAGATGGCACAACATGATGAGAAAGAAATAGCTTTTTGAAATATTTGGAGCCATGAGTTCCAGTTTGATATCAGCTGTGAGAGAAAAGAAGCCATCTTTAAAGCTGTTAGGCCAGATCATATCACTCTACGATATGAGGCAGAAGGTTGTTTTCATTTGATAGGAAAATCAGAAAGCTTATAAGTACTTCATCTCAAAGGTTTTTCACAAAAAGAAAAGGAATATCATTTACAAGGCTGATCAAAACTCTTTATTTTATTTATTTTTTCAAAATTTTCCTGTTTTTTTGATTTAAATTGAAAAGAAATGTTCAAAATGGCAAACCAGGATGTTCTGTTACAGGTTGGAACAATACCACATGTTTCAGCTCCATTAAAAATTCTTTTTTTCCTTCTTCTTTCAAATAAAAAGTAAAAATATTGGCATGCTCTCATTATTTGAATAGATATATTTCAATGGAAAACCAGTTCTTCAAGAAATTTGCAAAGAATTCTACAAACCACCACAAAAATCCAACATCTCTAGAAGACTTACGTCTGGAAAAGAAAAGGGATGTATAGGAAAGCCCAAAAATTGGTTTTGCACACTTTTCCTGGATTTAGACTTTGGTTTGCCAGGCCTTTGCTTTCAGGAACCCCAAAATGACACAACACAGATCCAGCAATTAATAAAAACACACTCTGAAGAAAGTCTGCTTGGGAACACCTGTGACCCCATCAAAACCAAGAGGCATTGGGAGAACAAAACTGTGCCTACTGCATCTTCCCAAACTACTTGCAGTTACCTTCTTACCACACCAGAGATCCCAGCTTCTCTACGTCACCTACCCTGAAATGATTCTCCCGAGTGGAACCCTTCGCCAAGTACAGCCTGCTGCTCTCTGCTTTCAGCTGCTCATAGAAAGGCTCCTCCAGGATGAAGCTGTCAATAAGGTCGCAGCCAACGTAGAGGTTGTAGTTCTCCCCTGTTATCTGCACGGTGAGGTTCTTCCACTGTGAGTCAGCAAGGTCCACGTCTTCCAGGGAAATCACATTCTGGAAGCCATCCACCCAATAGATAAGGTCCAGGGTGTTGGCCCGGCCATTGGAAATGATCTCAAACTGCCTCTCACTGATGCCGGGACCCTCTAAAGCAAGGATAGTGCCTCTAGATTGCCTGTCCTGCCTCAGGGTGGCTGAAAGGATAAAGCCCTCATTCTGCCGTATTAGTTTTATGATCTTTTTTAATTTCTCCGGTTTACATGGAGGTATATGGTCAAACCGAATGAAACGATATGCTGGCATAGTGGGGTCTGGGCCCCGGAACACCTTTGCTCCAATTGTCTTTCGGTTTATGCTACTGACTTGAAGTAAATCAAAGGTAGTCTCCTCTTCCTTGTCACCATCTGAAAAAGTTAACAGTGTGTGACAATGCATCTACGGAAAGTCTTACAAGAAACAGCTCTGTACACTATAATTAGTAACTGCAATTATATGACAGACATTAAGGACCAGCAGAGTAAACCCAGTACTTTCCCACTTCACAAATGGAACTGTTCCTACTCGCAGGCAAGTGAATCATATTTACTACCCAACATTTTTATTTCCATGACAATTCTCTTCTTCTATGTGTACAAATACTTTTGATTATATATGTATGGCTTCATATTTTCTAGCACTATATAGTAGGTACTTGTATATATATATGCTATATGCCCCATGTATGCCTACACATGGATGCCTGTAGCAATTTATCCATTAAATATTTTAATTTATATGAATGGATAAGGAATTTGAGGCAGTTCCTATCTTTTGATTACCAGATAATGGAAATCAAATTATGAGAATCCATGTGCCTACATGATGACCGGAAAAAAGAGATTTGCTTTTTAAAGACTGCAATCAATAGGTGAGGTGTAAATGAGGATCTGGCATTGTGCCAATTGGTATTCTACTTATATTTGGTCTGTAGATGTCTATTTCTCCACCTCTATATTTTTAAAATATTCATCCCACACAGTGATTCTGTCTATGCTACTTTCACCACACATTTCCACCACACAGAAAAGTATATAAATTATTTCTGCGATTATACACATATTAATCAATAATTTCTAAAGAAAGTAATTTTGAGATATATTGAGAAATCTTCATTCGGCATTGGCAAGGTATATCTACCACAAATATCCCAGGCACTTCTAAAGAATTCCTTTATTAGTACTTTTCCCACTTTAGTTCAGGTAAGCCAACATTTACAATGACTTTTATTTTTGGGAGTTACTCTGTATCCAGTTAAGAAGTGTCTGAACTTACCCTGAGCATTTGAGGAAACCCACAGGGTTATCAAGACAGAAAGCCACAACAACCCTCTCCTCTTCAGCATAACTCCTATGAATAAATCAAAAAGTAGTAAGTATTGAGGGAAATAATATTTATCAACTATAAATAGTGCAATTTTCCCCATGAAATGCCATAAACAGCAACTGTACACATAAAGTACACATAAAATCAGAATTTTTATTTTGACTGATTCTTGTAATATTTATTCTGGGTCTATTCTTGATGGCAGAAGTAAAATGTTACATCAGATGAAGGGAAGAGAAATTATAAAAGTTAAAGATCCTTTTAATGGAAATGTCCTTAAAAAAAAAAAAAAAAAAAAAAAAAAAAAAAGGAAAGACATACAGAAAACATATAAATTCTTATTTTCTCCATTACATTTCAGTAGCTGGCATAGAAAGCATATGACACTACAGGAGATACAGCTTATTGCTAGCACATCTTTACTTTGGCGCACAGTATTCAGCCACAAATCCTTGTAGGATAATGAGATCTAAAGATGAGATCTAGATGATGGTTCTGAGTAATAGGGGTACTTGTCAGTACCTTTTTCAGCACCATGATGCCAACTTCTCTCTCTTCCATATATATACAATCCTCTGTACCCAACCATACCTAGATAAAGTGACTCTTAACGTGATGCTGGGCTTGCCCTGTAGCACTGTGCAGTTATAAACCACATAATTGCATCTCCATATGTGTCTCAACTCACAATGAATGGAGCAGAAGCATTCCCCGGAATGTGCAGAAATCCAGTTCTCTGGGTTCAGCCAAATAGCTTCAGCACTGCCAACTCCACACATTTTTGCAAGGACGCAGGGATGCCGCCAGCGCTTTCTGTCTACATTTTCTTTGTCCTACGGGGAACTCCTATTACCTGGCATCCCCAGGGTACCACCGCTACAGCCAACTACCGGCAGCCGCCAGGATGCCTCTCTCGCCTCTCGAACTCAGCGGTTCCCGGCGGAACAGACCGTGCCCGGACGGCGGGCGCGGCGGCGGCAGGGCTGCTGCGGGCAGGTGCCGCACACCCGCCTGTCCCGCGGCTGCTCCCCTCACCTCGCACCCCGAGTCCCCGCGGGGTCGGCAGCGGGGCGGCTGCCCACAGCGAGTTCCGAGAGGCCGGCGGGGGAGCGGGCTGACAGCCTCCTCCGCCCCCCGAGGGGGCTTCGCGGCGGGCACGGCACCTCCCCGCCTTGCGCCTCACCTGGCATCGGGGAGCCGACGGTGCGCTGGGGCTCTGCGGGGAGAGGTCGGTCGGGAGTGGAGCGCGATGCGATGCGATGCGATGCAAGGCGATGCGATGCGAAGCGAGGCGAGGCGATGCGAGGCGATGCGAGGCGATGCGATGCGATGCAATGCGATGCGAAGCGATGCGAGGCGATGCGATGCGATGCGATGCGAGGCGATGCGAGGCGATGCGAGGCGATGCAATGCGATGCTGCCGCCGCTGTCGACACCGTCACAAGTCCCTCCTCGGCCCCGCGCCCCGCGCCGACGCCTTTATGGGCTGCGGGCCGGGCCCCGCTGTCAATCAGCGGCGCCGGGGCGCGCCCCCGGCTCGCCCCTCCGCGGCGGTGACATAGCCCCCGCCGCCCCCTCCCCACCTCGCCTACCTGCGGGGCCATCGCGGGCCCGGGCCCGCCCCTGGCGGGCGGTGCAGGGGCGGTGCGGGAGGCGGGGAGGGCGGCAGCGGCCTCCCCCCGGGGAGCGGAGCGGCGCGGAGGGGCGGGAGGGGAGCCTGCCGTCGGTGTGGCGGGGGCCGAGCGCGGCAGAGCCCCCGGGAGGCGGCGCCAGGCCCCGCAGCGGGGACAGGAGCGCGGCCGGGCCCCGCCGTCGGGGCGTCCCGAGCCCGGTTCCCGCGAGCGAGAAGCGTATCCTCGGCCCCTCCGGCCGGCCCGGCTCCCCCGGGGGCACTTGTAGCCTGAGAGCTCGGTGCTCCTGCCGCCACCGCGGCAAAACCCGGTCTTCTCAAGGGCTCAGTTCTATCATTTTTATCCTTTTTTATTTTTAAATTGTACGACAGACCAAACCCGAGACTTGCCCCCGTCACGTTCCCCGGTCAGCTGGCAAAGTGCTCATTGCAGGGCAGTCAGCAGCTTCTCAAGTGAGCCCAACACCTCGGTCCCGCTTTTCTGCGCAAGAAGCACCATCCCCTTTCACTCCATGGAAGGCGTTGAGGGCTTACTGAGGTGTGCACCTCATAGAGGGAGCCTTGTCTCGGGGCGAGTGAAAGAGGCACACAAGAAACTTCACTCTTAGGCTGATCCTTGTCACGTTAGGAGGACTGGGAAGTATCTCCACAAGCAAGGACTCCAGTAACAACCATTGAATTTTAAAGGTCAACATGCTGACGAGCAGCCAGCACAGCTTCCAGCATTATGTTCCACAGGGAGCAGTAGGATGGATCCCTGTAGTAGGTCTACATGCAGAACCTGCTGTGACATGCAGATGCATTTCAGAAGTCAAAGGAGAAGACCGTGATCCAAGCTGCTGAGTCCTAAATTGGGGTTGCAGAATATCTGTGAAAGAATCCTGCAGCTAATGTGAAGAAGCACGGATTTGTCTCAGTTGCCCGCAGAATCCAAGAAATGTAGCCTTGTCAAATATATAGGTAGACAAACTTCACAAATCTTAACACAAAATAAAAGTGAAAATCTCCCTCCCCCACCAAAAAAAAAAAAAAAAAAAGGCACTGGAAGTCATTAACTTTACCCATCACAATTTGAAATTCCAGTAGAAAAAGGTGTTGATGTTTCAGAACTTAGAAGACTTCAAAAAGCTCAGTCTATCACTACAGCAGAAAATGCCAATACAAGCACTGCTCCCTTTCTTTTTGCCATGGAAGCTCCTTCCAATTTGGCTGGCCTTGGTCTTGCAGGGTAGCAGGAGCCAAGGAGCCTTCCCCTTTCTCACAGGGTCCAGGGGACCGAGCCAAGCTAGGAGGGAGAGGGCTTTTTTGTCTTCCTAAGACATTTGGTTTTCAGTTTTGCAAAACCTCAAGAATTTTTAAAAAATGGCTAATGATGTTCATAAAACCTCAAATTCTACTGGGTTTACTCATTCCCCCTGCTATATTAAGACTTAGTCTTTATATATGTTGTATGGTGTGTTTTCCACAAGACTTTGAACTGCACTGGGATAACTCTCATCAGGAATCTGCTCTAGGATTACGGTTGGAGAAGAGAATGCAGCAAAGTGTTTAAGAGACCAAGAAAGTATCTTTGAGATAGTTTCGTGAATTATTTGTACATTTATATTGAAAGCCTTTTTACAAGAGAAATTTTTAAGTCAATAAAAGGACAATAAAGAGGCAAATTTATTGTGACAGCTTTTAGCCATCTGCCTCCTAAAAATCCTTCCTTTCCATCTCTGTGAGTTATAGGAATGAAGGATTGATAGCATATTTTTTTGAGCTGAGTGGTTTATATATAGGATGATGACCTTTGAGACGACGGTTTTGACTGTATTCTTTCCACAACCGTGAAAATGCTCACTGATCACTTTCCCCTGGCCACCTTGGAAGAAGTAAACATCTTCTTTCCAAGATTCCTGGTGGAAAGGGTCAAAGAAACAAATACGCACTCTGCTTTCTGCAGCGAGCCAATGTACACATGCAAGCACTGAAATAATGTTTGCGTCTCAATTTACCTGCTTTTTCAGTGCAAAGGGAAAGTGAACAATGGTAATTAGAGAGATTATAAAGCCAGATTTGCTAACATATAGAAACACAACTAAGGTAACAGTAGATCTTATGCTGATGGCTTTTTGTAGCGTTTTACCTTTCATTGCATTTTGCTTCAGACCAGCACATCTGACATGAGCACAGGTCCTTCTCATTTCTTTATGCACCTCCCTTTGCCTTTTTCAGTCTACTGTTTTCCTTCTGTACCAGCCCTAGGGACCTTCCATTTTGGATCATGTAAACATCATGCAGGGTAACATACATTACTGAAAATCACTGGGGAATGTCAGGATTCTGGTAGGGCGCTATCTCAGAAAGAGCTGTGATTTGATGGATCTTCACCAAATATTCCATGGTTTTGCCTAGGAGTTTTTCTCTGACATTCTGCCTTAGCTTGACTTTGGGGAAGACTTGAACTCTCCTAAATTGGAAGAAATCACAGTAAAGTGGAATATGCTATACACGCTATATATTTTTTCTTCTACTGCTTTTCTGATAAAATTGAAACTTCATGCTTTTGGTGTGATCCAAAAGACAAATTCTGTGACTTTTGCTGGGTGAAATTCTGATCATTTTTTTTCCCTTTTCTGACAAAAGCATCCCCACTAGTTGAAATAGATCTAGTTGCATGAGCATGATAGTGTCCTTCAGGTTTTATCCTGCAATCCTGGATTTTACCTGATGCTGATAAATGTACTTACTGAAATGCTGTCAAAAAGCTATGAAGAATTTTTCTTTTTTTTCCTCCTGTGGTGGAGTTTGATTTTCATAATTCACTACACTGAGGTTCCGAAACTGAAACAGATGACTTCAGATTAGTGTGTGACAGCCACTGAGTTTTTTGAATGAGCTTGTAGGGACAGGGAGAAGGAGTTGGGTGGTTCCTCTGACAACATGCTGTAAGTACTCCAGCTAAATGCAGATTTTGAGTCCTGGAAGAGAATACACAAGGGAGAGTGAATTCATCTATGATGAAGGAGAAAGTTACTTTTGATAAAGCTTTATGTATGCTTTAGTTTGAGTTCTGGTGCCAGATAAAAATGGGCATCATAATCAGGTACTTAGTCTTCTGCTCTTTGTTTCAGAGGGAAAAGTGTTTGGGGCTTGTTTTAAACCTTCCTTAAGTAATTTCCAGGTGTAAAATATATCCAGATACAAATGCTAATGCATTCTGTCAGAACAAATGGCCATAGACTGCACAAGCACAAGTCGGTATGCTTTTACAATAAACCTGTCTAAGAGGAAAGGCTGCCACCCATTTGCAAACTTCAGCTTTACTCAGAAAAGGGCTGTATGCAAAAACTTGTGCAGTGGTTTCAGCAGGACCACTTTGAGTTTAAAGCTAAGTCCGTGTTTAAGTGTTCTGCTACATTGGTTCCTACATGATTTACCTGGTGTCACATGGTAAGTTATGGAAAGAGCAATACATAAGTGGAACCCAAGGCTCCTAACTCATGGTTGGAAACTTGAATCTGGAAACTCTTTTTTTTCCCTATTCTTGCAGTATATATGACAAAACAAATATCCATCTACAGTTGACTGTGTCCTTAACAATTTTACAGATTTTTTTGTATTCTCTCCCTACATGTGAGCTGCTGAACATATTAAGACTGCAAAGTATTTTCAGCCTCCAAAAAGGAACATTCCCCTACCAAGTGCAGTGCAAATGAGCACTGAAAATGCTCTGCAAATCCCATGTTACTGCTCTGGGTTAAAAAAAACCAAAACCTTTTACCAGATTCAGAACAGATTTATTACCCAAAGACCAGCTTTTATTCAACTTTGTTACATAGTTACACAGTCTAACACAGAAGTGTTGATGTTTTCACTTATAACAGGAAAAGAATAGGTCACTACAGCACTGACTAAGACTATCCTTATTATCCTGACTGTAATATTATAATTTTTATTTGCAATACTGTGCTTTCTGTATGTCAAAGGATATTTACATATGTTCAAAACCAACCCAATCTCAAAGCTTTTAGATGATTTGGATTAAATCCTTATTTAGAAGTAAAACATGCTGAAGTTGACAGTAGCCTTACCTGAGAGGTAATTGAATACAACTAAAATTATAACTTCAGTGGTCCAGCTGGATTCTTAAAGTTGTTTGGGGGAACAGATGCCATTCATTTCAGAAGGATGTAGAGCCAAACTACTTTTGAAGGCTTGGGCCTAGTTTCTTTTCATTTAGTCAGATGAAACAAAATACCAAATTCTTACTGAGAGCTTAATAAGTTATAACAAATGTTTGAATGATCTTAGTCTAAAAAGAATTTTTTTCTTGCAATGAGACCCACACTTTTGTTTCATCAGTACTATGATGGGTCCTTGCCCTACCTGCATGACTGCCCTGTGAAATGTGGGTTATTCCCACTGCTGCATGTGTTGACTGCTGAGGGGCCCATCCTGAGGGGACTTTAGGTGAAAGCACAGGACAGGACCCCTTTTCTTGGCAGATATGCAGTCTGATATCCAAGAGTGCTACCTCTGCTATGCTTTCTCCCTCTTTCCAGCAAGGGCCTGGGCATCTGAACCCTTCTCCTTGGCCCCCATTTTTCTGTAGGTCCAGGTTGGCTGGCTGAGATCAAAATATGGCCTCACCAGGTACAGTGTGTCCTCGAAACATGGGGTTCACGGAGTCTGGAGAGATTGGCATGCACAACTGGGTAGAGAAACTGAATGGAAGAGAGCTCCAACAGGGCAAAAAAAAAATGTACTCAAAAAAATTGAAATTAACTGCAAAATATTTGAAAGGCCACAGGGAACAGTCTGGGGGTTTGATATCTCTCCATATGTTCAAAACTCCCACAGATGGAGTCATGAGTCCCACAGGATGAAGTGAAGAGATGAAAGAAGGCAATTCATGAAACTACTACTGCTGGCTGTGTCTCTAACTAGGAGAAAGAGCATCATTAAGCTGTGGCCTGATAATGGTTATGAAGATTTAAGCTGAACAAATAATTCCCATATATTTTGTTTTTACTCTAATATGTGTTTTGCCTCTTTTTCCCCTCATAAGAACATCCACACTCAGACAACATTTTCCCCTAGCACATTAATTATTTGGGTGTGTTCATATAGCCATTACTTGCATTATTGGTAAATATTTGAAATCCAAATCATCTTGCTTAGCTGTAAATGGTTAGAGGAGTCAGATGGCAGCATTTGCTCTCCCCAGTTAACACACCATCACTTCCCAAACAAATATTTGGCCATACATATTAAAAGTGGGACCTTTTATGGTGTTCATGCTTACAAACATCCATTTTGCTCTGAAATAGCTCTGAAAGACAATAAGGAAAAGAGAAGAAGTATGGTTGATGATTGTGGCACTTCTGCAACTAGATGAATGTTTTTGCAGGTGTTGGGATGATCCTGTGTGCGTGTCGCTGGTGGTGCATGTTGGTGAGGTCTGCAGGGTGTTCTGTTAATGCATTTGTGTGAGCACGAGTGTGGGACTGTTCAAAGATGTGTCCTTCACTGTATTATCCCATGTTACACTGTGTTGAAGACACTGAAGTTCAGACTCAGCTTGGGTACAAATACATAGCTTTACTTCTTTTTGTTTTGGTGAAATATATACTACAAGCTAATCCTGTCATCAAACATCCTTTGTTCAAATACAGCAGAATGCCTTTCATTTGCTTTTAATTTGATTTAATCCATTTTTCTCAAAAAAGGAAAAATAAAAAAATAAACATGCAATTATTCTCTTAATTTTAATTGTTCTTACTGTTATTTTGAATACAAGGGGGAAAAAGAAAAGAAAAAAAAAAGGGGGGAAATATAAACTAATAAAGGGTATTGAAAAAGAATATAATATCTGAGGTGGAAGAAAAGGCCAGACTCCTAGAGTCAGAAATGCCCAAAATTTACAACACCAAATAATTTCTGCACCAGGACCTTGAAGGAACTGGCACCAGGGATTCCAAACTCAGAAGTTTACTTACACAGTTCTTACTGTTGGACATGTGCCCCCTTACAGGTCTAATCTTTTGCATATTTGTAGAAGTCTATCCAAAAACCGTCTAGAAACCAGCTCAATGACAGCCTTCTGAAAAAGCCATGCCTGAGGCAGTTTCCTGGCTACTTATCTGCCAACCTGGATGATCTTTATTCAAAAGTCCAGCTCTTGTAGCAGTTTTCATTTCCTGCAATTTAACTAATAATTCTCTGTTTGCCACTGGGCCTTAATGTTTTGCTATCAGCTGCAGAATTAGGTATTTTACTTCTCTGCAAGGTCTATCTTAGCATAAAAGCTACTATGAGCGTTCTTTGGTAAATACACCTTGCTTTTATCCAGTTTTTCTCCCTATCTTCATTTACTCCTTATTTCAGTAGTTTTAAATTCATTGTGCTTTACTGAGATCTGATTTTCTCTCTCTTCTCCTTTATGAAATATATATTAATTTTACCTATTTTCTGTGAGACTGTCCCAGATGAGACAGATTCAAATTATTTACTTCTGGATTTGGAATCTCCCGTGCTGGTTCCTTCAAAGACCTGGTGCAGAAATTATTTGGTGATGTAAATTTTGGGCATGCCTGATTCTAGGAGTCTGGCCTTTTCTTCCACCTCAGATGTTATATTCTTTTTTAATACCCTTTATTCCGATTTTCTTTTCTTTTTTCTTTTCTTCCTTTTTTTTCTTTTTTTTCCCCGTTTGTATTCAAAATCAATGTACATTTTTGAAATATGAACACCAGAAATGGATGCAACTTTCTAGTCGAATAAGTGACAAAAATATTTTCCCTGTTCTACTTGGTCTTTGCCTGTGTATGTGTGGCCAAGGTATAAGTGCTTTTTCATAATCCTGTTGTAGCACTTGATGAATTGTTCAATTAATTATTGCGTTATGACAATTTACAAATCTTGATTAGAGTCACTGCTTCCTATGTTCTCATATTTCGTGGAATTAAATGGTGTGTTCTTAGGGGACACCACCTGAAATATTTATGTAATCTGAAGACGTCAGCAGTTTTGGTATTTTGTTTCACATACATACAACTACTCAACATGGCTGCAATGGCAAGAGCCCCTTATAGGACCTCTCTGCACTAGTCTCTTTAGCCACCCACAGTGAAGATCTTTCACCTATAGCTAATACTGCAATCAAAACAGTTACTATGCTCTATTTACAACTGCTTTTTATCTATGATGGATCTATGGTGAAAAGATTCTTGAGATAAGAATGGGCAGACTCAATATACATGTCAGCAGAAGAATTTAATTTTTGCTCAGAGAAGCCTTTAATTATTTTCTTGATCCTGCTCTCAAGGAAAACTAAATTTCTGTCTTTGAGAACATATTTTTGTACTAGATTTCCTAACTTTCTTAGTAAGTGCTCTCTTAGAATTGAGATAGAAAAAGTTCACAGTATTTTTCTTCCAAAGTATATAATGTAACTTTGATCAATTACTTTGTTAAATTATGCAAATATTCTCTCCTTCCTTTGGGCCTCAGAATTACTGTGGCACTTTATTGTACTTGAGGGTGGCAGAGGGAGGTATCCAACTACTACCCTGTGCATCTCAGAAGTATTGAAGTCCTTTTTACATAAAGCTGGTTATATATCTTTATTTATTGTTTCGGACATCCAAAATTATACTAAAATGCCTTTGGCTCCCACATTCAAAAGCAACTAGCAACAGAGCCTCTGTGTTTTAAGCAACTCAGCACACCTTCAGAGGACGAGTTCCTGTAGTGTAAGTCTATGGAGATGTAATTCTATAATTCACTAGAAACAGGCTTTTATGTGGTGTTGTTTTTCAATTTATTTATAAAACTTTGGAGGGAAAGGGATATTCCTGCTACTGAATTTTAGATCCTAAGTGAAAAACAACATGGCTGTTTGGAGTATCTCCTCTTAAAGACTTTTAGACCCTGCTTAAAACTTCAGTTTTCTGTATGGCTTGCAACATATTACTGTGTTAAGATGTTACTAGATAGTCTATAATCCTGTTCAGGTTTGATCTTGAAGAAGCATTCCTGGACAACATTTATGCATTTCTCTTCAGACATAAAGCGTGCACTAAGGCATATTCCCTGCACCAACCTCTCACTAAGAACTGTGGCTACAACCTTTAACAACTTATACCTGTGTGAGTCCCCTTGGGACCACATTCTTACATGTAATGAGGAGCCATTTTCAAAATAATAAAGTTTGTGTTTTCAAATTCAGTGAAAGTTTGTAAGGTATTTAAAAGTTGGTTATTTTTCACACCATCAAAGATGGTTAACTAAGTCCTATTTTGTGTCCTTTATTAATCTCTCGGTGCTGTCTTGCTGTGATCTCCTCAGATTCATTTCCAGTATAAGTAAGTTAGTGGAATATTAGTTGTGTCTACATTTTTTTGTGCCAAAATTAGATTAAGGTTCTTTGTTTGTTAGAAATCAAGTTGCTAGCAATTAATAAAAATCTAGCTGCCTGACCTTTGTTTAGAATTAGTATTCTAGGCTCTTGGGTTGAAAAGTAAAACTAGACACCACCTCTAAAAGAATGCATTTCACTCTGTAAACGGAAGTGGTGCAATCTCTTTAGACAGCCTGGGGTTCCTTGTATGGAGTAGAATGTGTTCAGCCCAATACTGCTTCCAGTCTCTTAAACCACCTTCTGAAGGGAGCTGATGGATGACACATAACCAGAGGATGAGGTTATTTGCACCACATGTCCTAAGTGGCTTTCACAGGGTTGCTTTTTTATGCTGAAGTGTAAACTTGTCTTTCCACCCTGCTTTCTCCTGAGAGGTGTGCATCACTCCAGTGTAAATAGGATGTAAATTTGAGTTATGTCTCTGTGCCCATTGTTATGTGTTGCTTAAAAGACTGCTGTGAGACGATCAGTACATTGACAGCTTCAACACATCACAGAGAAACAGTAACAATTAAACTTAGAGGGTTGTAGTTCATACAAGCCTGAAAGACATCTGGCTAATGATGTGAGTAGTTCAGCCATAGGTGTACAAGTTGCTCATTGACCATTGCTACTATCTCAGTTAAGAGGGTGTCTATTAGATGTTGAACATATAATAGTGATTTCTGCTCCTGGTAGGACACAGTCTGACTTTATCTTATAAGTCTCTAATGATTAGTTTTAACAGCAAAATCAGTAGCTTCCAACAGCCTTATATATATGGTCTCAAAAAATCAAATCTATGGAAGAATGCAAAAGAAAATTATCTCAAATGATTACTGGAAAAAATACAATGAAAGCTGTTTTCTAAGGCTTGGCTGGTTAGAATGCTAATTTTCTTAGAAATTCAGTCCCAGATATAATTAAAATGTCATTAGACTTCGTCATCACTGAGGTCTGTGTTAGGTTGAACACACAGCCAAAAGGAAATGTGTTTTAGAACTTTCGTAACAGAAGGCCAGCCCAAGAACTTCTTTGATCTTTACTGGATTGCTTTATAGGCAACCTATTTCACAACTGCATTTAGTCATCTGTCTTCATGATAAAAAGCACATTTGGTGTACGTCTGTGCATTGTAAAAGTGGTAAGCAGGTCAGGGCACAGCACCATGGAAGGAGAATTTTAAAACTAATGGGACTGTGCTTGCTGAGAAAAAAAGAAGTCTAATAGGAAACGGAGACTGGAAAATTCCAATTGTGATGGTTTGAGAGCTGCCCTAAGTATAAAAATACATATTTTTCTCACTTAACTCAGAAGCTGGTTATACAACTCTTAGCTATACCACTCCTAGTCTTTCTGTGGTCAACAGAGAGACACAGGCATTTCCAGAGAATGACTTCCCCCATCTTAAAAGCAAGTCTGAAATGAGCAAGACCCAAAATGCTTACCAAAGACCAAAATTAACAAAACATGACTTTAAAGGTTGCAGTGATGGTAAATGACTGAGTTGTCAGAGTTCACACATTGTTCTGATAAGTCTGAACACAATTTTTTCCTTAGTGTTGCCATGTATCCAACCTTTTGAAGGCCTTTTGAGTCTTTCCTGCTTAATCTCTAGGAGTTAATAATTTGTTCTTTGACTAGCAAGTTGTTACCTGCCCTCATAATTCAACGTGGCCAAAAAAACAAATGTGAAAAATGCAGATACTGAAAACTAGTAGTGAAGAACAAAGAATGAATGCCTAAAATCCCAGAGCGAATGAATGAGGACACTGAGCCCATCACACAGAAGCAGAGAATATGCTAAATTCAGGTATAGATTTGGATGTTTAAGTCAATGCTGGACTCAGATTCTGAAGGGAAGTTAATTTCCCATTGACCTTCTAAGCTCTGTAAGAGCAAGATAAACCCAGACAGTCAGGCTGGTAGAGTAAAAAGTGCAAATTAGTCCACCTCTTGTACCACACCTCATTTTTTAGAGGTTCTAAGAGTGATACAAGACCCACTGAAAACACCCAGGAATTCCTTCATGTCAAGCATTTGCCCACAGGTTGGATCATCAGTACAGATTTCTGCCAAAAATTGCAGATACTAAAGAGTAGGAAAAGCAGTGGCCAAGTAACGATGCAGGCTTTGGACAAGGATGATCTTACCCTTTCCTGCAGGTTTCACACATATCTTTTGGGAGCCATGAACTCAGACTCTTGAAAGTTCAATTCTGCAGTGAGGCTGCTAAAATGACCTATAAAAATTCTCTATCAAGTCAGTGTCTCTCTTGGATGTCATTTCTTATTATCTTGCTACTATACTCCAATGTCTTTATTTTAAAGAAGTGCCATTATCTGTCCCCCAGATGTGACACCAATGATGCCCTTCCTGCCTTCATCTCTCTTGTCTAGTACCCAAATGTCCTTCTATCTCCTGACCAGCACTAGTTTCCCCCACTCCTGACTCCCCGATCTGATCTTCAAATAACTCCCAAACTACTTTGTCAGCATTTCCAAGTAAGCCTACTTGCTCTTTTAATTGAATTTTGATATTTTATTCCAAAGATGGGGATGCAAAGCTGCTTCTAAATGATAGTTTTTGTATGAGTTGAGGATATCAGATGCAAGATGTGCTCATTCCAACTTTAGAAACAACCTTTCCAAGTATTTCTTTCCTGAACATTTCTAAAAAATATCTCTGGGACAGACTCAAAACCAGAAAATTTTAATTGAGAGTGTTAGCATAGGAAAAACTTAAAAGCGAATAAAAAGAGAATCAAATAACCTTAATGCTGAAATGTTGATATCTATGCTGCCTGTGACATTTCTATGCTATTTCTATGTAGCAGTTGTTACTTGGGATAATCCAGAAGTATCAGATTATCTACACTACCAAATATTAAGCAAACAGAAGAGATTTATGTTAGTAGGAAATAGAAGTTGACCCTCACTGTGTAAGAATGTTCCTAGGAAGGGAGGATCAAGGAATTTTTCCTAGTCAGACCATGATCTGTTGAGTGATTATTCTAAGGAATTTATCTCTAAATCTCTGCCTAGTCCAAAAAGCTGAAGTTAAGTACAGTTGGGGAAAAAAAACCCTAACAAAACCAACCCAAAACCCGACAAAAACATCCTTGAATCCTGTACTGATTAAAAAATTAATTTAGACTTATTTTATGGACAGACACAAATTGAACTGGCATCAATACAGTTTCCTAAAGCTTAAAGCATGAAAGAAAATAGACACAGTTCATGTTTCAAGCAGGCAACATGAAGATAAAAAGTGATCCTTATTGTATAAACCTCCAGAAGCAGAAGGAGTCTTGCAGGAAAATATAGATATCCCAAAAAAGTGGCATGCACTTCTCACAAAGTCATAAAAAACTGCTCACAAAGTGTAGCTGATCCTTTATATTTTTCAGGAAAATTTTGCATGCCTGACATTTTTTCTGGTCAGTTCTGTGTATTCAGCTTACATAAAAATGTTCAGCTGAAGGTAAAATCTACTGGTGGAATGTTTGATGCTTCTTGCACTACAAACATATAAGATTTTTTTTATTGATTCTTTCACCCATGAGACTTGAAGTCTCAAATGGTTGCTACTAAATTGTATCCTAGAGACCGACATGAAAAGACCTTCTCTAAATGGAAGGCCATAAGTAACTCCTCATTATAGCTGCATTTGGCAGGGAGTGGGAAGAGGTCACTAAACCATACATCAAACTGGGAAGTCGTGCCAGGAAAACATGCATTTCTGTAGTTGACGCAGCAGTGTGCAGTGTCTCATCATTCTAGTGTATGGAACAAATTCTGATGTCCCTACTCAGTTTTTAATCATTCTTTAGTTAAAAATGTCACAGAATGAAACAGGAACAGTGCCAGAATAAAGACTGAGTTATACTTGGGATTGACAGTGGTTTACTGTTACAAAGATGACTATTCCAAGTACTCAGAAATTCACATATAACCCCAGCTGTTTGGAAAATTGTTGGACTCCTGAGGCTGAAGGTAGGGTTAGTGTCCCAGGTCCAAACTTATTTAAGCAATTGATTCCAAAGTGCCCCCCTCTCATACCCATGGAACAGCACACAAAGCCACTTGATCCTTCATTTTCTATGTACAACTAAGCCTCAAACCTTGGCTCAACCTTTCTCAAAAATGAACCAAGACCTTTTGGATATGTCTCAAGCACATAATAGCCATAGCCTTTTAGGCAAAGAGGTAGTGGGAAGGGGTTCACATAAAACCTTTCTCAAGGTTTAAGTTAGAAACTCAAAGACAGCCAAGAAAATGAGCTGAAAGAAGCAACACGTTAATGTTGAGGCTTTGTGTGTGTTGAGTAGCAAAGGAGCTCCACACATGGATTGACTCAGTATCTGTGAGGCTTAGAGAAACAGGTAACCTAAACTTCATGTTTGGTGCCCCTGGAGAACCTGCAGTACTCCTGCCACCTGCCAATGGATGTGTTCTGGGAACTTTCCCATGGTCATTTACAACTGTACGGAACGTGTGTACATCCCTGTCTTGAGCCATGGGTTGTCCAGTCTGGGCAATGACAGAAATGTGTTATGCCTACTTTCTGGCCTTCAGACAGGATTTCTTTCCCAAGAAAATGAAAAAATGAGAATACATGAGGTCATAAGGGAGGGCCTAGAATTTGCATAATCTCATACTGATGCTGTTTGAAACATGAATTATATAGAATCATACAATATTTTGAGTTGGAAGGGACCCACTCAGATCATCAAAGTTGAACTCCAGGCCCTGCACAGGACAGCCCCAAGAATCACTCCATGTGCTTGAGAGCACTGTCCAAATGCTTCTTGTACTCTGTCAGGCTGGTGCTGTGACCACTTCCCTGGGGAGCCTGTTCCAGTGCCCAACAACCCTCTCTGTGAAGAAACTTTTCCTAATACCCAACCTAAACCTTCCTGAAACTTCAGGCCATTCCCTCGGATCCTGTTCCTGGTCACCTCAGAGAAGAGATCAATGCTTGCCCCTCCTCTTCCCCTCGTGAGGAAGCTGTAACTGCAATGAGGCCTCCCCTCAGTCTCCTCCAGGCTGAACAGAACAAGTGACCTCAGCTGCTCCTCATACAGCTTCCCCTCAAGGGCCTTCACCATCTTCATTGCCCTCTTTAAGAAACTCTCTAACAGTTTCATGTCTTTCTTACATTGTTTTGCCCAAAACTGCACAAAATATTCAAGCTGAGGCTGCCCCAGTGCAGAGCAGAGCAGGACAATCCCCTCCCTTGCCCAGCTGGTAATGCTGTGGCTGATGCCACAGCAGGGTTGGCCCTCCTGGCTACCAGGGCCCTGCTGGCTCATGTTCAACTTGCCATTGAACAGGACACCGAGGGTCCTGCAGGTAGCCTGCAGGATTCTGCAGGGCTGGTCTCCAACCTCTCATTTCCCAGTCTGCACGTACAGCCAGGATTGCCCCATTCCAGGTGCAGAATCTGTCACTTCCCCTGTTAAAATGCATGTGTCTGGTATGTGCATGCAGAGCTGAAAGCTTGGACCATACTATGTCATAATATAGCTATAACCCAATGCATATAAAATCAGTTTTGCATTTCTGGGCACAAAAGACTTTTTCAAAGTGTTTGAAGATCCATATATAGATTCCAGTTTTAGAAATGCTTTTCAGGGAAATTAACACTGATGTACTAGCTAGGATTATCCCTGCATAGTTCCTAACAAACAGAGCTGAATGTAAACAAGGCACAAGTCACTAGGTTGTGTGGTCAAGGGATCCATCATACAGATCCTGTAGAAAAAGCTCTTCATAACTCTTCCAGATGCTTCTCAGATGTTTTCTTGGGTTATGCAGTGCAAGAGGGTGGTCCAGAGACAGAAGTGAAAAGAGTGGGTACATTCATTGCATTTCTCTGTTTTCACAAGTTGAAGTTTATATTACATTGAGTAGCAGCTTTTGTGTCCTAAGCTCTGTAATAACAAAGTTCAGAGAATTTTCATTTAAGTATAGTTAAGACCATAAAATTTTAACACTGTATCTGTTCTGAGTTTTTTTAGAAGTGTCTTGAAGGAAATTTGATATTCTAAGAAATTTCAAGAAAATTGAAATCATTTGTCTCTGAGTATCATTTTTCTCTGAGTTCTAACCAGTCAGACAGCCACTGAGGAACTCCCATGGCTCTTTCAAGTCCATGTAATTTAAAAATTACAAACCATGGAAAATCAAAAGTCTGCAAATAGTGTGAGTACATCAGTCCCCTGGTTGTTATGTAATGCATATTTTAATTGAGAAAAAAATGTTATTGATATTTATCATAACTGTATGTTTATACATTGTGGTTAGCCAACTGTGAAAAATATCTCCATCAGCTATTTCCTTTCTCTGTCATGGTTTGCAAAAAGTCTTCTGGAATATTTTAGACAAGAAATATGAGACTACTTTTTTACATATTCCATTAGGACTATTTCCTCAGTCCAATAAAGTGGTGGAGAATAAGTTGAGCAGGGATTAGACTCATCTAGTCAAATAGTCATTGGCTTCTGTCAGAAATCTTGGACAAAATCTTGACAACTCTGCAGAAAAAAAAAAGAGATGCATATCTGAAAGAAATTGACTGGAGAAGGAATTAAAGATGTGAAGCATTCTCCTTTGTGTATAGGAGTACTTTGACTCGTAACAGAAAGTGCATAGTACAAGCAAGTTTTTTTCATTGACTAGCTTTTTGGATTTGGCACAAAGATATCTCTACTGACATGCAGTGATTGATGCTGTACATGACAACAGTAAAATTCCCTTCACTTTCTCTTCTCTGTCTGCATGAGTGATGATTGTAATGACTCTCTCTCTTCTTTTGTTCCTTACTTGAATTGCTCCTTGAAGTTGCCAAGTTGTTTTGCACCTGATTTGTCAAAAGAAAATCTTCTCTTTAGCACTCAAACCTAGAAAAAGAAATCATCTGAGGTTGGTTCAGTGGTTTCCAGAACAAACCAGAGTCTTCATAGGCTGGGTGTTATTTCCTTGCCTTCTTCTCTTACTTGTTATATTTTTTGATTACTTCTGATTCCTTTTCTTCTCTCAGTTCTACATGTCATGGTGGTAGATCTAATAAAAATTTTGAAATAAAATAAAATAATGCTTTTGGACCTGCATAGCATTTACTTCTCATTAAACACCTCTGAGAAGAGTCTGAGAAGTGGATCGTTTGATGCTAAGAGGAATTCCCTGCCTGGAAAATGACAATATGCAGAAATGACACTTGCAGCTTCTTAGTTCTCCTTAGATGAGATCCTTCTCACAGTAACATGAGAGGCAGGGTTTCCAGATGTCACTGTCTCCAAGGGAAATGAGAACTTCCGTTTACATGACCCATAAAATATGTTTCACTTCAGTGCACACTACTATGCCAGGAGTGCAGTACGGCATCAGTTCTGCATCCTATAGCCTTAGGGGATGACAAAATATAGGACTACAAAGAAAATCTGTGGTGGATGAAGTACAGTTCAGTGGTTCAATTCATGTTACATTGAATCCCAACATTTGAAATCAATTGAGGAGGGACTGATTATATTTAAACCCTGGATGCCCTTTCCAAGAAGAAAACAAAACAGTTCATTAGAAAAAAACCTACAAACTAACACCTGTGCTCTCTGAATCTAGCAAATGAGCAAATGCCCCTTTATATACTTGATTCGTCCAGTGCAAGATATATGACTGCCATCTACCAGATGACCTGAAGGCTGTAAAGAAAAAGCACAACTTGTGTTCTGGATAAGCTCAGCTAAAACTGTCTACACTAACTTACATGTCAAGTGGGGCAAATGCACATTCAAGTTCCCTACTTTGCTGAAAAAAATTACTGTAAATACAAACCAGCATTTTTTGTTCTGGTCACTGAATTTGCAAACAGGAGAAGGAGAATTTTCCCATTTAAAACCTTCAGTACAACTTAATTTGGCTTTTCTCTAGTGACTGTGTCAAGGCTGGGTCGGTTTACTACAGTTGAGGAATGAACCTGATGTGCATTACAGATTTCTTTCTTACAAAGTGGTATACAGTTTCAAGTGACACCATTGGATCTCCATATTCCACTTAGAATGATCTATATATTCAGCACATCCCTCTGAGCCCATTTTGAGACTAGCCCACAAACAGGGTCTTTAGAGGGTAGATCTTCTCTGCTTCCTGCCCAGATTCGGGAGTAGTTTGGTCACTTAACATAAGGCTTCCTGGCTTTTGAAAAGACTGGGGGTTTAGATGTGTTCAAAACCCATTTTGCTTTCTTTTTGGGTCAGACACTGAAATGAGATCGAAGCCATGATGCTGGCATGCACTTGCGTAGTGAATTTTGAGACCCCTTGGGGACATGAACAGGAACCAACAGTTATTGATACATGAACCAGCATACTGTAGGTGCAGGGCCCAGGGTAACTGTAGTGCTTTCTGGGATACTGGATACAGTTACCTCTGTATTTCCAACTGTTTGTCCAAGTTTTTGTGCATAGAATAATTTTAAAGGTTTTACGGAGCTGTGGAAAGTACATTAAGAAAGGAGCAACTCCTTAAGTACCTTCCCTGCCTATGCACAAATGAAAAGACCATTGCAATACTTTCCTCCATTTTCCTTCCTTCTTTTGCTCTTAGTTCTTCTGTCTGTAGTTAACACATTTCCCTGCACATGGCTAACACCCAAATTCTATCTTTTCTAAACATAACAAAGGAAAATGTCATGGGTTGGGGCTGTTATTTGAGGAGGAATTAAAGAAGTACGCTGAGAATTGTATCAGTTTTCAGAAGCCTGCAAAGGGGGAGGAAAATGCAGGAGAGAAGGAAGGATCAAAGTTACAAGTAGACTATACGTGTGAGAAAGGTACAGGGTCTAGGTCATTCTTCACTAGCAACAGAAATTTCCCTCCTTTTTTCCTGAAGAAGCTGTTCTGTTTGCTGCAGTCCTAAGGTTCAGCTGCTTGTGACCTAGGATCCTTTACAGCCAGTTGGAAAGGCTGACATTGGGATTCCTCAATAGTGATGATGGTGACTGAAAGGAAAGGTGAGCTGCAAACTTCTCTTTATATAATTTCAAGATTTGCAATACAAAAGCTGTGAGGTTGTCTGTTCAGACTGAATTCAGCACAAAGAGCATGTGATGTTTCCTTAAAGTGATGATCTACAGAAGAAATAAAATTAAAAAATAGGCAGAAAAGGAGGGGTTGAGGAGTTGGAGAGAGAAAAATGCAGAGAGGAGAAAAAAAAGTAAACCACTAGAAGTGGAAAAAGAACATTAATAAAATAAGCGCTGTAAAGAGATTTCTTTTGCTATGCCTTACTCAAGAAATACTTCTCTGGCCTACTGGAAAAGCAGTGTCATTTTTGGAAGGCAGTGATGTTCTACCTGAGTCAACCTGGTATGTACCATAACCCCAGAGTTTGAGAAATGCCATGTCAGGAAGTAAAGACTTCATTTATGTAGACATGGAAAGGAAATCATAAACCCCATTCTTTCCAGTCATATTTTTGCTGAGTGGAATAAGGCTCCCTGTATCTTACCATCTCAGCCAGATAAACATTCAGCTGAAATCTTGTTATTTCACAGGCCTCAACAGAAACCAATCTCCTCATGGGCCATTTGCCATACTGTCTGACCATACAATCCAAATAAGCCAGAAATACCAAACAGTGATAAAATAGAGAAAAGGGTTCCATGGAAGACAGTGAAATAAGTAACTGTATTCTATCAGCAGAGTTTCTCAGCATGGTGCTAGTGACATTATTATGCTACAGAAGATACATTCTACCAGCTGAAGAACCTGTCTGGTGTTTTAATAATTACATGGTAGGAGAATTTTCTATAAATTTCAGTGGAAAGACAGTGGAAAAACATAAATCAATCATTCCACTTAGATCTAGAAAGGTGGACTTAACAGAGGTTTTACAGTTCTAGATATGACAACAGACATACATAGTCTTTTACTGTCATAAAATGTGACTAAGACTAAAAAAGTTTTCAAGTAAATTAAGTAGTCATTATGCGCCAACTTAAATTTCCCCACAGATAAAAGTAACTTACTAGTTTGGTTTTTCCAGCTGAAAGAGATTCAGGTTCTGAGGCTCTGGAGAAGAGGGGAGAGAGACTCTTGTTTCTTTCTTTCCTACTGTTCTTCAGCGGTTTGTGAGGGAATAGAAAATAGCAGCGTCAATGGGAAGAAGGGTGGTAGCTCTTTCTGTGCTTTACATGATCAATAAATGAAGCAACTCAGTAGAATAAATCAAAATGCTTAAAGAAATGCAGAACTCTCCCCCACAGCTACTCTAGATTATACTAAGTGGCAGTTATGCAGCGGGTAAGTGCTTATGCTTTTATAAAATATATATATATATAATATTTATATATACATATATATATTTATAAAGTGCTTATGCTTTTATAAAATATTTTTCTTAAAAATGTTAGCCCAGCCTGAAATTGAGATAGAGTGTGAGTGATAGAGTTTTTGTGTATGCATGCATGTATATAGAATGAAAAATAAAATAAATAAAAATTAATTGAGGCCTATTTGTGGAATTTCTTATTGGTTAAAAAAAAAGTAGTAAAAAAAATACTCCTTATGCTTGAGTGAAAAAAATAATTTAATGCAGCTTTTCACAGCAATAGCCAGCCAGATCAAATATCCACATAGATCAGGGACACTACATATTGTTAAAATGGTCAAGTTGGAAGTACAGTGCCTGTGGCTTCACTCATGTGTCTACCAAGAAATAGGCAGGAACATGAATGGTGTCATAAGGTGTGAAAAGTGAAGAAATAAAAAGCAAGTATTTCCAGTTTTGAAAACTAAGTTTTGGAGAGAAAAAAAATAAAGATTTCTTGCACAACTTTAATATGTCTTGGGGAAAAAAGTTCTCTTGAAACCACAGATTTTTTCCTCTCAGAAACCTTTTACAAAAAGTAATTATAATAAAAAAAAAGAACATTCCTAAGTCTGGAAAAAAACATTTAACCTTTCTAAACATAAATCATCATCTCCACCCACTTCGTTTCTCTAGCACAGAGCACCTGCTTTTGCTTTGTCCGGCTCTGGCTGCTTATTAAATCTCCTGACTTTTCCTAGAGAAGGAATGTGTCTTCTGTGCAAACTGCCCTGCAGTCAGCACTTGGTGTGCAAGAGAAACCTAATCTCTGAGAATCTTCAGAGGGAAAACCAATTCCATGCATCACATCGGTCTAAGTAGTGGAATTGCTTTAAAATCCAAGTTGGTTTTTGTGTTTGATTGGTTGGGTTTTTACTCTAAGTTCCATTGAGGAACCTCCTCACCCCCTCACTGTGAGTTTGCTTTTAAATAAATTGCAAAATGGGAACATGCTGCCATCATCAATAACATATTTGTGCTGCCTATAAGTTTGATGGATCTTGTTATTCCTATGGCTCTGTGCTATCTATAAAATCTGTCTGCATGCAGGTTAAAGGTGCTTTTTTCGTGTTACTCTTCCAGAAGAGCTGTTGTGCTTGAACGTCACAAATGTTCTCACCTTCCATACCCTGTAGATAAGCCTTAGACTCCACACCTTTCCAGTCCATATGTTTTCCAGAGAGGAAGATTTGGCAACAAACACAGAGCTTGGGAAGTAGAATTTGCTCTTTTCTTTCTTGCTGTTCTTGAAGATCTGCTCATACATTTCTCCAGTACTTTTTATTTTTTAGTATTTAATTACAGAAGTGAGGCACACACCAGCTGTACTTGTGTGCCCTTGTGTACACACAATTTTATTATTCAAAGCAAGAGCAGACAGCACAACTGTCTCCATCCTCCTTCAGTTTTGTAATGGACATTTTTCTTTTGTTCTCTCCACTTCCTGAGCCACTCTTCAATATGACTGCAGTGCTCCACCCCAGAGCTGCATGCTAGCAATACATGGAGTGCAGATGCCCCAATATGAACAGTATTACGTGATCTTTGGTATGAAGTTTGTATTAGTGACACAATAGATTACTGTAACTTTGAGTGATGAGTTTCTCTTAGTTTTTTAATTATAATACATCTCCATCCTTTGCCCCTTTTTCTCCCACCTTATATTTCATTTCAGGAAAGCACATAAGCCAATAAATAAAAAACCTAATAGATTTATTGTTGTCAACAGGGTTACCCTTGTGCATGAAATTTAGCATGTGCCCAAGCACGTAGGTGAAGCTGCCTTAATGGCAAAATCATAATTACTGTCAAAACCCCTGTGTTTCATTTAGAGGTGTGTAGTTTTAACTGTGATTCATTTACTTGAGGATTAGCATTTCTACAAATATCTGTGTAGTTTCCAAACACATTTCATGTCTGTCCATCAACAAAAAACAGAGTTGGATTGGAGAAAATCCTGGTAAGTTGGTGTTTCCTTGCCTCCAACCCCTTAAATTGCTGCTATATAAGGTAAGCAAGCCTTGACAGCTCAGCACATTCATCCATCAACTTTTGTCTACTGTAGTATCAAGATACATGTCGTGGGCTGGGTTTGTAACCGGGCAGAAATACCAATTTAGTGTAGTGGTTTGGTCTAAAATACTCATTACTGTTTATCTTCTGTGAGATAAGAATTAGGAGAAATGCAAAGCAGGCACCAAACTTGAAAGAATATAAAGAAGTTTATTAACAGACCTAAAAGAAGGAAAGAAAAAAAAAAATGATAACACCTTCAGAACTTTCCTCCTCCCCCCACCTTCCTCCCTTCTCCCACTGACAATGTAAAAAGACAACCCTTAAGATGTTCAGTCTGTTTACCACTTCCATAATAACCTTGTTCAGTCCATGTAGAAAGAGAAGTCTCTTCTTGCTCGTGCTATGAAAACAGTATCACAACGAGACAGCCGCCCACTTCCAGATACATTGTCCCATCAGATGTGCATCTGCTGAGTCAGATACAGCATCCAGTGCCAACAGATACTGTGGCCAAGGGAAGGTCTATAAAAATGTAGATTGATGAAAAAATACCAAGAACATCTAGTGGCTGATACCTCTGAGCAGGTACAGGAGCACACACTGCTGTGGGTCACTACTGTTTACTTGAAATTAAAGTTCCAAGAAAGTCCCTTATTCTATGTGTCATTTTCTTTGTGACACTATTCAGTGTGTTGATGCTCAAGTTTCCTTACGAGTATAAAGAGGGGAGAAACTGGCCCAGCTAAAGTTAGTAAGAGAACTGCCAAACTGCCATGCATTTTCGTACAGCTAAGAATGCAAGCAATGTTCATAATGTGAATGCAAAATAACTTCCAAAGTTGAAAATGCTCTTCTAATGTTACAAGTTAAAAGGCATAAGCCAAATCATGTGTTCTTTGCTGCTTTAATCAGTAGTGTGAAAAAAGAAATGGCTAAAATGAAAAAGAAGATTAAAGGCATCTGACTGAACTCTTTTGCCATTTGCTTTCAGTAATGTGTATGCTTTATCAAGCCTCAAGGTCAAGTGTGTTCATTTAGATCATACTGCATATTGTGTTTTATAGTGCTTGAACTTTAGTTCTCATATTCTGCAAGCTAATAGCAATGATATTATTACACATTTTCTTGTGCTTTTATGTACAGATTGCATAAAAGTTTCTGATATATTCCTCTATTTCAGTTGGTGACATAATAATCTCATCCCATAGTCACTCTATATACCTAGTAATTGAAATAGCAGATTAAGATTTCTCATACTGTATGATCTTCTCAGTCTTATTGACAATGGGCAATTTCAAGAAAAGAAAGAAAGGGAAAACAAACTCCTGTTTGATCTTTTCCCCAGACTTTTATTCCCAAATGGACTTGAAATGTTTTATGGCTATTGTGTCAGCCCATCACTTTGCTTTGTGGGTAATTAAGTCATCACAATAACACGCTATATTACTGTACACCAGTATGTGTGCAATGCCTGCCTTCTGTCAGGAAGCTGTAAAAGGCCAGATGTTTCTAAGAGTTCAAGCAGAATCACAGAGTTATCACTAATCACAGGGCTTCTTTGTGTAGGAGAAAGTGAACCCATGAAGTCAATGTTAAACTTCCTATACAGTTAATCCAAATCAATAAACTAAACTACAGCTTATCTTTTGAACCTAAAGTAACCAAACTTAAAGCTAGGCAGAGATCAGAAGTATCTGTGGCTTTCAAGTCACTCACATCAGATCTGTGTACTGCTATTTCACTGAGACATATACATACAATGAAAAATCAATCCTGGGTACACAATTTCAGCCCAAGTATTTAGGACACAGGATATAGATTGCATGCCAGCTTTATGCTTTTAAGTCAACAGTGTGCCAGCTGTGGGAGACAGATGATATTTGTTTTGGCATAAAGCTTGAATGATTAAGACAGGCAACAGTTGATTCAATGTTAAACTTGGAGGGACAAAGTTAACAGACTGAAAGTTTTTTGATTCATTTGAATCAGAAAAATGAACACATACTAGGTTATTGCCTTGTATCCTGTGGTCTCAGCACTTACTAATTAGAAACCCCAGAGGCAGCTTATTGCTGGCCAGAAAGCTTGTGAATTCTAAAGGGAACAAGGAGTGAAACATCTGAGCTTTGGAGCAGTGGTTGTGTACCACCTAGGATTCCAACGCTGATCTACCCTTTGTGCTCCTGTCTAATTAATTTATCTTTTAAATGGTACATTTTGATGTTGAGTAAAGAGCATCAAGGATATAGTAGCATGAATTTTAAGTGTCATAGTGAAATATCATAAAAAAAATTGGTTTCTATCATGTTGTTAACAGATATGTGTATTTACAGTAGGAAAACAATTTACTCTAGTAGTTTGGTTTAAGTTCTGCAGAACTTACAAAACAAACCAACAAACTACATGGTGATAAGCAAATATCTCCAATACACATATTTATCAGGAGAAGATGAAGGAAGGGATGCTTTGTAAACAGCTGCTTCTCGAAAAGGTTCCAGCTCCCAAGACAGAGCTCCAAAATAGTTGCTCAGAAGCCATTTCTCTTCATACATGTTTATGTAGTGACTAATGTACAGTATTTCCATATGACTAAAAAATATTTATTACTTTGTTTTATGAAGTAAATATTTCCATGTGGACAAAAATATTAAATTTCCAAACATACAGTTGAGTCAATCAGCTGTAATTAATTAAACAGTACAGGATGTTAAAGTTATCTCAGTTGTGCTTTCTGTTGATTAGCAGAAGGAAGAGATATTTTGCTTTCATTTGGATAATTTGAAAATTACAGTGACATCTGGATTGCAGTAACTTCTCCAGTTTCAGGTAGAAGAGTATTTTTCAGTAAATCAACAGCTGGTATTAGTTGAAAAGTAAATTTTGATGGTAGGTAAGAGCTCTTGAATGACAGCTGCCTTTTTGTATGAATGTAGCAGGAACTGGTAGTCAGTGCTACCCATAGGGAAAAAGTCTTTTCCCTAGAAGCTGGATTGCTGTTTCTGATTTCTGACCAAATCACAGGCTCCTGTAATCTAGTAGTGGGTACCCTTGGGGGAGGTCAGATCTTGTCTTCTTATGTGATAGGATGTGCCACTTTCACAGACATTAGATAGGAGCAGGAGCTGTGAATTCTGAGTGCTCCTAGGGAGCTCAGACCTTCACTTCTCTCCTTTTACATACCATACACTGGACACAACAGCAAGGTAGTTAGTTTTGCTTCCTACACAGATGATTTCGCTGGTGTCCCTTTTGTCTCTTCATCTCTTGTTTCTTTCATCTTCCCCTTGGTATCAGAAACCTTCTCCCAACGTGTCACTGATTCTGCAAGGCTTTTAGCAATGGCTGGAGCAGGAAGCTGAGGACCAAGCAGGCCCTGCACTGCACAGGGGCCAGAAGCTTGGGGCAGCACTTAGGAAGAAAATTGAAAGGTGCATAGGTTTGTTACCTCCAGCCTCCTCTATCCATCAGAATGAGATGCCAGGTTTTCCTGCATGCCCACATAGCCTGGCTGAAGATGGTGTCTTAACAGTAGGAAGACAAAGTCAGTGTGCCGGTTTGGACAAATTTGGAGGAAAATATCCTTTGATAGAAGGCAGGTTACAACAAGCCCTCCCCCACCAGGTTCGGGAAAAAAAAGAAATTTTCCTTGGAGGAAAGTGAAAGAGATAAAAACAATTTATTTAACAAACACACAGGAAAAGGATAACAGTGCTAAATAATAACACCTCTTGCTGTGGAGAGAAACCTGGGAAGATTTCAGAGTCCTTCTGTAGGTGTGGTCTCTCTCCTCCTTCTCGGAGCTGGG
The DNA here is from genome assembly GCF_041296385.1 of Aphelocoma coerulescens. NCBI lineage: Eukaryota > Metazoa > Chordata > Aves > Passeriformes > Corvidae > Aphelocoma > Aphelocoma coerulescens. The sequence goes on from NC_091016.1 coordinate 49,727,039, forward strand.
TGGGTGTGGGCCCACCTCCAGGGCCTCAGTGGAAAATTCTCCCGATGTGTTCTAATGTTGAAAAAGTCCAGAAGAGAAGAAGGGAAAAAACAAAGTCCTAGGAAAACAAAGTTCAACTCTCTGTCTCCCCCCAGAGAAGAAGAGCCGAAAGCTGGCTGAAAAGCAAGGGTGCTTCCTCCGCTCTTGTTGCTGCAGAAGCAGAGGAGTCTGTGTGTGTCCTTGAACAACTGCTTTGAAAAGTCGTCTCAGTTTTTTTTCTCTCCCCCCTCTTGGGCTCAGTTTAAAGGCACAGAAGGGCACAAAATTAATTTCTGGGCATAGGGGATACACATCATAAAGTCGCTCCAAGAGAGTCAGCAAATCAGTATCAGATTCAGATGAGCCAGTAGCACAGGAACCTTACGTGGCTGGTGACCTTTTCCTTTCCATGCCCATTTGGTGGCTACTGTGGCAGGGTGCTACTTGGCTGGGCCTTGCAGGTGGAGTTTGGCCACAGACCACTACTTGAGGAACCCTGACCGCAGCACTCGGCTACGAGAAATGGCCTGCCTTGCACATTGCACTGAAATTTGTCTCACTCTTTGCCAAGAAAATGCCTCACATACCTAAGGCATTGTAGAAGCAGTAACACTATATGTGTTCCTGTTGACAGAGACACTGCTAGTAGCTGTTCGAGGAGTCCTTATCAGGACTTGTCCTGAGCACACTCCTACCCAGGGAGCTGTTCTGCTGCAAAGGAAGAGCTGGAAAACAACCCAGCCAGGGCTTGTCCCCCTTTCCGTGGGGCTGCCTCAGATGTAGCTCCCATCCTCATGCTGAGTTTTTCTGCAGCCATGTCTGTCTCTCATTTCCTTCACTGAACCCAGATCTCAGTCCTCACCTGCAGGCCCATGTCCTGGCCCATCCTCAGGCCACCACCATCCCCAGAGAGGCACCAATGTCCCTGGCTGTCCTGTTCCTGGCTGGGGTGTAGGATGGGCTCTGCCTGCTGAGCCCTGCCCCAGAGGGTCCCCATGGGGACACCCCACCTTCCCCAGGAAGCCCCTGGCCCCAACTTCCTCTCACTCAGCTGCGCTTCTGTTTCAGCTCCAGCTCTTGCCTAGTCCCTTTTTGGCAATTTCAGACCATTTTTCCCTAGCAACCATTATCATTCCGCCATGCAGTATCAAGTAGTACATACCATCGCTCTAAAGAAAGCAACAGCATTATGTATTCACCTTTATATAGATATATCTGTAGGAAAGAAACACAAAACCAAAAATGATCACAGACCGCATTGGCAGTGCCACGGATAACACTGTGTTTGTCAGAGAGTACTTTTGAGATGTGATTTGCAAAACAGAGACAGACAGAAGAAATCAGGAAGGGGAATGCCATGTTTCTCAGCAGATAAATGACAAGTGGATCTTTACTAGGCTCAGAAAATGAAAAGTGTTTACTGCTTACAAAGCACACTTCGTTCACTGTGACCAACTGCACTGGGTCATCGTTGGAATTAGGTGAGCAGGAATGCAAGACTGGCCTAAAAGCTTTTTAGTCATGTTGGAAAAAATGCACATAATGATGAATATTAACCACACATATCTGGAAAGCTTTTTCAGCATCCTCTGATTACTTGAATTGCAGGCTTTTGAGCAACTTGTGGTCCTCACATGATTCTTCCAAAACATTCCAGGCAATGTTTGTGTTTATAATTTATTGTTAGATATAAAGGCAGCTACAGATTCAGGTCAGCTTTCTTGGAATCCTGTAACAGTACAGAAGAAGGACTTAGGAAAGCATAATTGATGTCCCAGGACTCTGCAAACACCATCAGTATCATGAGTTTCAATGTTGTTCAAGGACTATGCAGGCCTACCATGGGATATAAATCCAAGATTGTATCCCAGAAAGTCTTTGGTCCTGCTGCTACACAAACTTGTGGGCAGTCAAACTACAGGAGCTGACTCTCTAAAACTCCCTAGGTATGTCACATTCTCCTGAGGAAGTGTGGAAGAGTGTCTACGTACATCAGTGCCTAAATCACTGTGACCAGAATTAAAGCAATAGATGTTTCTTTGTCTAAATTCTTAAGAAACTTAAGAACCATAAGGGCTCAACTCCGCTGCACACATCACAAATGCCTAGAAGCTACTTGAAATAGCTACAACAGTGGCTGTTACATTCTTTTAAAATCAATCTCTTTTATATAATGCCATGGGTATTTAAAAAAAAGGCAAAAAAATGGAAAACCCACTCCCAAAAAGCCAAAGCACTGTATGTGGAAGGCATGGTTTTACTCTCTTCCAGTAGGTATAAAGATAGAATTCCTACAGCAAGGATCCTAACCACTGTTGTAGGACAGTAGGTGTGCAATAGGTGGAATATGCTGGCTGTGAAGGGAAGAAGAATCCTCTTCTACCAATAACCCTCTTTCATTCAGAACCTGTTCTCCCAAAAATCTGCATATTCATTCCAAAGCCAAAGCTTACAAAAGGGATGTAGTTCTGTATGCCAGTGAGTGTTGAACTGATCTGTGATAAAGGACTTGTGGTCTGGTTCTTATTGCAGTAACTGTTTATTAGGCATTTGAGAAGACAGTTCTCAGATGGCATGAACAAATAAATTACTCTCAGCAGAGCGGGACAAAGGATATAAAAGGAGGTTGTGGACCTGTCATGCTGTGGAACAGTGTGTCATTTTGTCACTTACCTTGTGGGTGAGAGTCCTTCTTTAAGGCTGCTTAGACATCTACACTTTAAGAGCTACCAGAATACCAAAGTTTCTGTAAATGTAACAAATGTCCAGGACCTCAACCATCTTCCAGTACCGTAGTATTGGCACAGTAGCAGCTGAAAGGATACCATGCTAAATTGTTCTTGGGATGATATTGAGTAATTAAATGCTAGGATAAAAGTGAGCCCATTTCATCCATTTTCATTGCTCAAACTATGAAAATTCTGCAGAGTGAACAACTAACATTAATGGAGCAGTTATAAATGCTAAAATGGAACAATAAAGCTGACATCCATGCTCTTACCACAGGTTATGTATTCAATATCATCAGCAATGTTTGGCACTGTTATTTTCTGTGTGAGAAAAAAAGAACAAAAACAATATAATAATAAAAATAATAATTTGAAAATAAAATTAAATAACAGAAAGCAGAGAGAAAAAAGCAAGGGAACTTTATGCCCTTTCTCACAGAGCATGCCACAAAGACAGGTGTAATGTGTCATGCAGCACCTAACAGGGAGCTGTATTTTAGAGTTCAAGAAAAAACGGGTAATGGTTTCCTTAGAATAAGATTCTTGCATAGAATGTATGTGAATAAAAAAAATTATAAAATTTAATTCTTATTCTACTTGCTCAACTGGCCTGAAGATACTGTGGAAGTTCTTTCTAATGAAGCTTGTGGCTTCATTAGAAAGCTGAGTAATTTCCCAACATTGCTTTTTACTGCTGCTAATGAAGTATTCACAAAATAAAAGATAAAATACGTTGTATTTTCTCTGTGACTATATCAAATTCTGAACGGGTGTTGACAACCACACGAATCTTTCACTTAGGAAAAGATGAGTGGTTTAATGTCAGTTAATGTAGACTGAGAAAGTGAAATTTATGTCCTGACTTAACTGTCTAAAAGTGAATGCTTACACTGCTGATATTCAGGAGATAAAGAGTGACATCTCCAAATGGTAGGTGATCTCACTTATCTTAGGCATCAAACTCAGGACAGGATGAATCATACTCTGGAATTATTTGTCTGCTGTGCTGAGAGTATGGACAGCCTATACAAGTAGCTTGGGGTAGATATTTATTTTCAAATGGCTAAAGTTATATTCAACTAATCCCTTCCAGAATGTCTATCAATTGTATTTGACATCAAATTAGGACCATGCAAGTATATGTAAAAACAGGATTTATATAAAATTTCAATATATTTAGCACACAATTTTTTTTTCTTGATCAAAACTGAAGTGAAATACTTCTCAAAGCAGTTTAAGCAATTCCAATCACACCTCTTTTCTTTCAATTTCTACCATGACAAAGAACACAAGTCAGGAGATCTTTGTTGATTTCAAAACAAAAATTTCAGTCAAATGTTACCTGAAGTTTTTAATGCTGTTCTGATTTTTTTCCGCTTGTAACTTTTTTTGTCTTAACTTTTTCTACCCTCTCTGAGTACCTTCATTTCATATGTTTCATTCTGGGCTGTCCTTTCTTGTTGAATCATATTTGAATGTTTGCCCCCTCTTCAGCTTTTCCTTTCTTCAAAGATCTTAAATCATACTTAAAGTCAGTCCAGTAGCTTCTAACTCAACAGCTCTGATCCTTATGTGTGTCCCATATTATATTTGCTTACTTTACTGAAAAATACATGCTCTACCACTCTGGGAAAGATTACTGAAAGATTTTATAGGTCTATAAGAGTAGTGAACCAATTTTCCAGTAGCAATCCATGAAGTTTCTATAAAAGAGAGCATGAAAGGAATTCTTTTAAGATTTTTTTTTCCTCTGGGACTATGAAATAGAAATTAAGAGAAGCCAAACATAAATAAAAAAGCCATAACATAGCAATTTGAAATGTATTTTTTCTCTTAGGATTAGCACAAGAAAAGGAGCAAACCAGGGTTCTCCAATATTTTACATACATCTTCTCTTATTAAGACATCCATGTGAGTTTGAATGTCTTTAAGGACCTACAAACCCTCCTTGAGGTCAATAAACTATTCATGTTCCTGCATTTAAATAGGTGTTGTGAAGTGGATGCTTTTGTCTGTGTTTTTATTAATGCTCAGCACAAGTTTCTCTGGTCTCTTCAGAGATTGCCATGTGATTAAGACAATGAATGTATCATTCACAAATATTTTCTGGTTAGAAAGGAAAGAAATTTTGTCCCACAATAACTGGTTGGTAGATTTGATCAGCATATTTGACTTGTGGTCATTTTAGAAAGCATTACAGACATATGAAGGCTCCTGGTAGTTGCTACTTAGCTGGAAAGCCTTAGGCACAAGTGAGCTGGTGTCCCAAAGAACAGAAAAGACATCTCAAATGGTGCTAGTCACAGATAACCAAATTTGTTTCTCGTAATTTTTCAATCCACTAATCTGTGACAGATGTCAGCTACAATGCTTCATTTTGCTGTCAGCCAAGATAAATATTTTTGGGATGAGCTTCACAGAACAGGGCAATGGAAAATTGTTTGGAAATATTATGAAACTAGAGAATAAAAGATGATTAAACAAATCTCGGGCCTTTGTAATGTGTTCAAGGTTAAGATCCAAAAAAAGTATGTAAGCATGCAAGTCATCACTGATGTTCTTAACTCCAAGATAAAGAAACAAACACCCTCTCTAGCTTTCTGAGGTGCCTAGAGGCCACAGATGCCTACATTTTTTTCAAAGATCTTCCTTATGTACCTCAGTTAGTGCTCTTTCCCTGTGAAAAAGGGATGTCCTCTTTGCCTGGGCTGAGCATGGAAGCAGCTCTCCCATGACAGGCAGTATGGCACACTGGCAAAGTGACCTTATGCATCCAACACGTAAGGACCCAAGCAAATCTAGAGAAATAGATGGGAGACTGGGAGGGAGGGGCTGTACCCGTGGGCATTTTTGACCAAAAAACATGACTGCACTTAGTCCAGGTGATCATTTTCAAAGAGGAACAGCACAAACAAGTAAAATTAATGTAATCATAAAGTAGCATCTCATGACTGCCAGTGAAAAATGGGAGGAATCTGATAGTGTGTGGATCTACATTTAGTACGTGTAGTGACGCAAAGCAAATACTTACTTGACATGTTAAAAATAATGAATGCATTTTGCAGTACTGATCTGGCTTTAAAGAATTTTTCCTGAATATATTCTGGCCTAAGAGTACCAGCTGATATATCATTTATTTTCTTTGGCTCTCTAATGATCCTGTCAATTACATCATGGTGGAACTTGGACTATATTATGCTTATGCAGTTGAATATTAGGGCACTCAGGTGCATTGGCTTCATATTTGATCTGCCCACACATTCATCTGCTCTTTGGGAAATGGTTATTAGGCATGATAGAAGTGCCAGCAGTAAAGAAAAATAACTGTGATTTAACTGGCTCCTTTAGTGATAAGGAAACTGAAAAATTAAAACCATATGATTAAAATGAGGACGTTCTCATAGCTGCTTAGGACTATTCTTTTAATTTGATTATTAGTTTTTTGCACTTCTGCTTCCATTCGGTAAGAGGTGGCACGGTTTACACTTGCAAATGGAAATAATTTAAATCATACAAACCTTCCTTTTCAAATCTGAAAAGCTGATATTTCTGGTGATATCCTCAGCATTGAAATTTTCTCATGATCTGCTCAAAACAAAATTTCAAAGACTTGCAGAAATGCTGATAATTCCTATATGAAAAAGAGAATGTGTGGGGGTTTCAGTATTTCATTCATTTTGTTTTATAATTTTCTTGCTTATTTCTGTTTACTTTTGAAATTTTGGTCTTGATCATAGCCAGTTAACCAGGAACAGAACAAGAAAAATGTTATGCCAAAGAAAGATATGTAATATTTAACATTGCAAAGAAAGATAAATTAGATATAAGAGAGCTTAAGAGAACAAAATTACATTAATCGCCCTGTTGGCTGAAGAGGTGTCAGGTTTTCAGCAGGTGTTAGCCCAAAGGAGAATCCCAAGGAGACACTTACAGTGAAGCAATGATTTGACTTTTAGGGATGCCCTTCCATGGAAAAGCACTAACATGAAAAAACAGGAAGAATTAACATACTGTTGGAAATAAACCTAACAGGTGATGAGGCCAGTGCTCATTAGAAGCAGGAATAGAACTTTCCAGCAATGAAAAACTTTTTGAGGTCATTTTGACAGTGTCAAAAATGATGTCAAAAATGGAGATTGGCCATGAAGAGCCCAAAAAGGGAAGAGGCACAAGCTACATCTGTTAGAATACAGAAACAGAAACCAGTAAAGGATTCAAAAAGAGAGAGAACTTTCAGTGGTTTAAGAAAATGGGTATTTTCAATAGTTGTCTAGGAGCAGCATTAATAAGAAAAAATTCCACTTGTCTAGATGGGAAAAAAAGGATATTGTGTTGATTTAGGTGGGAAATATAGTTTTAATTTGAGGGGAGGAAAGCTTATAAAAGAGCCATATCTTTGAAAAGCAGAAAGAAACTGCAAGGCTTAGATGCAGTGTGAGCACAAGATACCAAGAAACAGTGTGAATAACAATAACAGACTGTCTGCATGCCCCAGTAACCAGCAGTTTCCTCATGGTGTCCACAGGTTGTGCAAGAGCCAGAGGGAGAGGTTAGAGCATCTATCTCCCTGCTTCGGTAACAATTTTATTCCCATCCACTCTTCTGTTTTAAGGACTAGACAGAATTTAGTAGATTAAAATCTGATGTTTGGGAGACAGCAAGGTATAGCTTTTATAAGAATTATTTCAGTTAAATGGTTTTACTTCTGTTTTCTGAAAACCCAAAGGTATATGTTTAATGAAAGTTAGAAAATATATTGTCCTGGAAATACTTTTATACTAAAACAATAAATGGCAAGGAGATAAAGGAGTTATTTTACAGCAATATTCATCAAAATAAAATGTTACATAATTTTGGTTTCACTGTCTGATCATTCCAAAGCCATTAATCTCCTGTTCTGCTGCTAAATACAATTACTGTCTGACTAGAAGTAATTTGAACAAAATGTTCTGATAGCTGGCTACTAATCATGTCCAGAAATCCCACAACGTTCCAAGGAGTTGTTTTCATAATGTAGGTGAAGCTGTCATGTGTTCTTCAGTGTTCTTATCATCCTGTCTCACACAGGCAACTCCTCCAGATGTGGCCTGCAGGAGAATTCTTTTGTGCCTGATCTCACCTGCTTTCCTGTACAGGTGCTTTATAACCTAGTAAGCCCATTGCCAACATTTGGATTGTGAATGTAAAATGCTATATTTAAACCTTTACCTTTGTCTTGTGATACAGGACATTTCAGAACATGTGTTAAGCCTAATTATAAACCCAAATCTTCAAACTCCTGCAAAGGCTTTTGGGATTAATTCCAGTATTTTACCTCACTTTCTAAATCAGTGCAAGCAAAACATCACACATTTTCGCTTTCCTCTTTCGGTGGCATCTTTTCAATAATTTTTTGAGATACAACAAAACAGACTGATTTATTTGTCAATGAAAATTATTTTCCCCAGAGCTGCTTTGGAGTGCCAGATAGCTGCAACCTTGAAGCTACATCCTAGCCCCAAACGTTGTCCATGAAGAAGAAAAATTGGCATCCTGAATTAGCCTAAACCTGAAACAAATTTATGCCAACACAATCAACATAATATGCTTTACAATGCTCAGACTCACTGCTTCGTATATCACCTGACAAATTTCTATCACTACATAAAAAATAATAAAAAAGGCAAAAATGACATATCAGGGAAATCCTCTAATTCAGGCATGGAATATTCAAAGGCATCCATGTGTCTTTTATGTCCAGCCAAATTGCAGCTCTAGATAAGTATGAGGAATGCCCCTCGATAGCTTAAAACTTAAGAAATCCACAGTTGCTCTTATACCAAATTGTGAATTTATTTGTGAACAAACTATTCTGAGACTGGTATTACTTTGGAAGGAATCTAGCAAAAAATTTATGTGGTTTCTATTTTTTAAGAGTGATACTGAGTGGCAGATTCTAAAGCTAAGGACAAAAATTAGAGTTATTTCGAGTAATATATGTATTAAGTATTTTTGACTTAAATATATATTATATGCTACAGAATTTTGGGGGTATATATACCCTTAAATATAAAAGTTTACTATGTATTCCCATTTCAAACTAGCCAAGAGGTAGTTAGTCTAAAGGACCACATATATTTGAGTGCCAGTGCCAGCCATTATAACAAAAAGTAATTTTCCCAGGAAGGGCTAAAAATCGAGGACTCCTTACTGTTGGTCTGAAATAATGCAAGAATGACAGTTTTGCTTTAAACCAAGGGTAGTTCAGCCCACACTCCTGTCTCTGACAGTGGCCATCAGCAAGCAAGCAAGAGTAAGAGCAAGCCAACCATAAATGCCAGTTCCCTCTAATACTTTCCAGGCCTCCAGTGAGGGTCAGATCATTGGCTTTAACCAAATGTAATGCATATTTAGGAACTGTCAGTAGCTATAGCTCTCAAATAATGTATTTTGTGTCTCCCTGAGCTAAGTTTTTGACAATTGCTGTGTGATTTAGCAGAGTTCCACAGGTCTGCTGTCTTCTTCATGAAGACCTGTCTCCTGCTTTCATTTTAGATTGGCAGCATGCACATAGTTTCAGATCTACCCCTTTTGAGTGGAAAAGGGAAACTGTTGTCCATTCATCCACCCTCTATAAAGCTATTTATGATTTTTTAAATGACAGTGTCTCCCAAATTTGCCAAAGTTGAAGAGACTAAACTTACCTTTTCTGTCCTCATACAGATGCTATCCCTTACCTTTCATCATAGAATAATTCAAGTTGCAGGTGACTTTTAGGTGTCTTTGGGTCCAAAATCTTGCTCAAGAGAGTCACCTTCAGTGTTAGGCTCAAGTTGTCATTTTAGTACCTCCAGCAGGGGAGTTTCCACAGCTTGTCTGTGCAACCTTGTGACCCTATAACAACATTCCACACTCTATCATAGCCATTTTGATGAGGACACTGAAACCTCCCACCAAGTTCAGGATGCAGAGGAACTGTAAACCTAGCATGTAGCATGATGGCATTCTTTACCTTATTCTCTTTTCCACTGCTGAGTACTCACAACAGCTGATGCACTTCTCTCTTTGTTTCTGCTACTCCAGAGAACTGTTTTGAGATTTCCCATAAGACCATATTCTTGAGAAGGAAGCTCAGGTCCGCCAGAGCTTACCTGTGACTGCTGCAAGGGACAAGTTCTGACCTGATACCTAATATGTAGGATTGATCTAAACAGCTGTGTCTGCCCAAAGTTGTGACTTGTCAAAGGTAGCTCTCAAGCATCACCCTGTAGTCAGGGGAGAGATTAGCACCTCAGAATGTGATTTATCCTGCCTACATCGTTGAGAGATCACTTGTCACACATTAATTTCTCTCTGTGTCTCCCTGTTGATTTCTAGGGGAGCCTAGTCACACCATTTTTTAAAAGAAAAGAGCAGGTGAAAAAAAAAAAAACCAAAACAAAACAAAAATAATTCCTCAACTATTTAGCTGTAGATAAATCAGAGGCAGTGTACAACTACTGAAAAACCCACAGCAATCTCTTATTCAGAAACTTTATTTCCATCATGTTGAGTGTGGACCCACTGAAAAAAATGTACATGCACTGTGAAAGGAAGCTGTGCAAAAAACTGTGTAATGATGTTGTATGTCTAGCATGAGGGAGGGAAAAATATGGCATAGGAAAATTATAGAAGCCAAGGTCTCAGAGCATCTGGCCAGTTTGCTACTCTGCATTCTCTAGGAATGAGCTGAGTATTTTCCATTTTTAAAATGTTAAGACTACAAGTTAATTGAGTAAGTTACTTTCAAGTACTATAAAACAAAATTAATAATTCCATTTTCATGTTCCAAGTCTCAGTAGAGATCAAGTTGTTAAATATCCATGTAAGCTGAAAGTGTCATTCAGCTACTAAAAGTTTCAACCAACTTGCTTCCATTTACTTCACAAAAAATTTACAGTTAATAACAACATGTTATGTAGATTTATGATGTGATAATTTACCTAGGTCTCAACTTCTAAATAATTAGCAGCTATCGTAAATTGTGCACAAAGGAAAATTCTCCATACAAGTATTTTTAATGCAATTTCACAGACTTAATCATCTATTTTACAACCACAGCTCTCTATAGCTACAAATCTGTTCTACAATCATCTTTTCCTAATTATTCTGGTTTTCAAAATGCTGAATGCATGTTCACTCATATGTGGATTCCTACTAGGAAAATAGTGAGTAGTTCTGAATTTGATCTCAGTCTTGACTCGTTAAGGTTGTTCCTGCTCTTAACAATCATTTTGCTTACATTGCACATGCAAGCTGAATCTGGTAGACCAAGTCTTTGGACAACAGTACTTTTTAACTGGAATACATTTAGGTGCTTCACCAACCAAACAGAGCATATCTTGCAAACCGCACCGTGGACATTTATTAAGGGGATGACTTAATTCATGAATAATTTGCTGCTACAAAGTCACTTTGTGTCTGCCCTAATGACTGCTTTCAACAAACAGCTGTTTTAGCAAAGCAGTGACAGAATTAAAAGGTCTGAGTTTCTGTGTTAACAGTAGGAAAAAAAAGGAATAATTTTACTAAAAGCACCAAGCTGGAGGCTCTGGGAAAGAATGCTGGAAGTATGTTTACTGTGCTGCATTAATTACTGAAAATTCTTAATTAAGAATTTCTAACCTTGGTTAGAAATTGGTTATTTCTTATTTCCAAATAATTTGGGATGCCAATTTTCAGATGGTACTTTCATTAAATAGCTCTAGACCCTATGGTATGTTTCCTGAGGGTTTTTTTTTTTAATTTGTTTGTTATGGAAATATTTTGGGAATAGTTATTTAAGTTTTTCTGGTGCAGCTGATAAACATTGGTGAGTTGCAGTAGTGCCACCTACGGAAAATCAGGAAAATATCAGAAGAAAGCTATAGTGACTAACCTCAGGAATGTCCATTCAGGACAGTGGTATTGTAGTCACCTTGAGAGACAGTATTTAGATTGGTGCAAGAAAAAAGAAAATAAAGCTCTACTCTCTTCCAGTGGGGAAAAAAAAAGAAAAAAAAAAAGAGAGGGGAGAATGGAGTCAAAAAATTCAAAGCTAAGTACAGGCAAGAACTAATAATGGTCTTCATCTAAGATGTGAAAAAAATAGCAAATTGCACTCAATCAGTACTATGTGCAGACTGTGCTTTTGAGAATGACACTTGTATCTGCTCTCTGAGCCTCAGTGACTTGATTGGGTGGGTCTGTGCATTTGTGTAGAGAACACACAGATTTCCTACATCGTTTCAAAGTAAAAGAGCTTCCTCTAAAGTTGGGCTTTTTTGACCAGTTAATTACAATTAACTATGAAAAACACTCCTGCATCAAGCTAACAGGATGAAGAGTGCTGCAAACCAGTGGCGTCAGGTTATATGCACATGAGGCCCAGGGAAAGTCAAGCACATAGAAATGAACATGAGCTCTCATAGCATTAAGATCTGGCACACTCAGTCTGCTTTTGTTTTTAAAAACAGAGCTCAACTAATAAATGCCATGGGAAGTTGCTTTCTTTACAGCCACTAACTACATACTGGGGACTGAGCTTCATCCTTCAGAGAAGACAGCATTGCTTTGAAAAAAGAAGGAACACCTAATCCTTAGTGGTCTAGACAACAGTATCTTTATACATATGCTGTGCTTTATTTGCAGCATTCCCTGGTATTCTTCCAAGAAATGTAATTTCATGAAGATTCATCTCAGAAGACTAGCTACTCCCTTCTCCCCATGCATTCCATATGGTATTTTCTGGGCTGCCTGGGATATGTTAGTGCAAACAAAACACAAATACCAACCTCTGTGTGGCCTCCACCAGCATTTTTCTGGACTTAGTTGAAAGTGATGATAGGTACTGCTAGATGACCTAATTGTCTCACAAGATGAGCTTTTACTTTGGGGGAATGGGAGTGAAATTGTGGCAAAAGTTAACTTCTTAATCTTTCAGTTTAGAAGCTTTTCAAAAGAAAGTATGAAAAATCTCTGCTTACTCAAATACAATCATAAAAGGAAGGTTGAAAGGGACCCCTAAGCATCATCTTGTCTAATACTCCCTGCTCAAGCAGGGCTTCCTACAACCAGTTGCCCAGGACCAAGGATGAAGACTACACAACCTCTCTGGGCAGCCTGTGTCAGCACTCAGTCACACCAAAAGTGAAAAAGTTTTTCCTGATGTTCTCCTTTTTCTTAATCTTGTCTTTCTTCTTTTTTTAAGAAGAGGATTTTAATGATACTTAGCTAAGTTTTGTGAGCAAAACAAAACCCCGTAGAATCAAAGTTTTCACAGTAGGCTGAATTTAAAAGTGCTCATGAATTTCTAACAAATTTGAGATCAATAAAAGTCACAAGTTAAATATATCCTCTGGATCTTGAAGATATATTGTCTCTGACAGGGAAATTTATCATTTTTTCTTTACAGTATTAGTACAGTGAAGTAGAATTGTTGCTTCATTTGCATACATGGTGGAGAAAACCACCAACAAAGTGACAAAGCAGCTACAGAGAATCCCTTCCTGTATCCCCATCTGAAGTTAAGAAAATTTTCTTATTGCATTTTGGTATATTTGAATCTATATGAAGTAAGTAAACTATTCTAGTAATTTTCTGACCTCAATAAATGTATCTCCAAATAGAATGTGAATTTTTAGGTGAGCTAGAGCTTTAGAGTCCTAGAAAAAGACGGAAGTCAAGGCACACAGTCTACTGTAGTCCTTCAAGAAGTTTCTTACTTGAGAAGACATTTTATTATTAACAAAATGTGTTTGATGTGTGGACCTTGAACAGATGCACGCTTTTCAAAACTTAATAAATCATATAGACTCTGGTTTTCCAAAAATGCTGTTCCACCCACTGTTGTGTTCAGAGAAGACTGCAACAAATGACATACCTTTCGTTTAAGGTTCCCTGATTCATGGTCTGTCAAAACAAAGGCTAAAAAAATTCCACAGCTGAGGATCTTTTTTTTTGAGACTGCTCAAATCCCTCTGATTTTCCTTGAGAAGACTCAAACATGGTAATGAAGGAAGAAAGAGGTGCACATTCAGGAAGGAGTAGGCTCTATAGGCCAACATCAACTGCTTGAATTGGATGCAGAAATGAAGGAAATGGCAGACAGCTAGCAAGGCAATTGACTAAAAATTAACCAAAAGTTTAATGGAAGATCTTATTCTTTAGAGAAGCTGAAACCATTGAACATTTTCCTCATTAAATAAAAAGATTATGCCTTTGCTTTAGCAAATATGCTATTTGTAGACATGAAACTATGAGTGTGTATAGGAACTATGGCAGAGGCATATGGCATAAAAGATTTTCTAGGACTAGTCATATACATATCCTGGACCATGGACAATTAGTGTAATTAATTTTAATAAAATATTAATTAAAGACCAGTTGATATATGACTATGATTGACAGCTTCACTCCTAGCTGGGTTAAAAACTGGCTGGATGGCCGGGCCCAGAGAGTGGTAGTGAATGGTGCCTCATGCAGCTGGTGGCCAGTCTCTAGCAGTGTTTGCCAGGGCTCAGTATTGGGCCAGTCCTGTTCAATATATTTATTGATAACCTGGATGAGGACATCAAGTGCTCTGCCAGTAAGTTTGCAGACAACACTAAATTAAGTGGGAGTGTGGGAAGGCTCTGCAGAGGGATCTGAACAAGCTGGATTGATGGGCTGAGGCCAACTGTGTGAGGTTCAACAAGGCCAAGCATCAAGTCCTACACTTTGCCCACAATAACCCCAGGCAGTGGTACAGGCTTGGGACAGAATGGCTAAAAAGCTTCCTGGTGGAAAAGGACCTGGTTGAGTGCAGCTAAGCATGAGCCAGCATGTGCCCAGATGGCCAAGAAGGCCAATAGTATCCTGGCTTCTATGAAAAATAGAGCATCCAGCAGGACCAGGGCAGTGACTGCCCCCCTGCACTCAGCCCTGGTGAGGCCGCACCTTGAGTATTCTGCGCCCAGTTCTGGGCCCCTCAATTCAGGAAGGACGTTGAGGGGCTGGGGTGTGTCCAGAGAAGGGCAATGGAGCTGGTGAAGGATTTAGAGAGTGAGTCATATGAGAAGTGGCTGAGGGAGCTGGGGTTGTATAGAGCCTGAAGAAAAGGAGGCTCAGGGGAGACCTTGTCCCCTCGACAACTGCCTGAGAGGTAGTGGGGGGTTGCCCTTTTCTTCCAGGCAACTGATGATAGGACAAGAGGACACAGCCTCAAGTTGCACCAGGGGAGGTTCAAGCTGAGAAGGAATTCGGAAAGAGTTTCTTCATGGAAAGGGTGAAGTTCATTCCAATCATTGGAATGGGCTGCCCAGTGAGGTGGTGGAGCCACCAGCCCCGGTAATGTTCAAGAAACAACTGGACATGGCACTTAGTGCTGTGGTTTAGTTGACAAGGTGGTGATTGGTCAAAGGATGGACTCAATGGTCTTGGAGGTCTTTTCCAACTTACATGATTCTATGATTCTGTGGAGTACAGTACATATGAAACAAACGTTTCACCACAGTTTTGAGCATCTTAGACTGAAGAAGACTGAACGATTAGAGAAGGGTCTACCTGAGGGCTAAAGAAGGCTGTTAAAAACCTTCAAAGCCAATAGCTACAGTTTATGATTCATCTGTATCATTCAGTGGGGAAAATACTGCTGCTGCCTGTCCTGAGCAACACTCCCAGCTACATCCTGCCATGACTCATTTCTGGGTCTTTGCTCCAGTCTTTCTAGATACATTAGAAGACAATAGTATTGCTGCTGGGTATGAACCCTGAATTCTCCAGGACCTCTGCTTCACAATCATTTAAGAATGCTAACTGGCAAGCAAGAAAAAAAAATCAGTGCTAAAGGTCAAAAAAAGCATTTGGAAAAGTATGGCATGCAGTGTTCTAAAATGATTAGCATTAGCTTTGTCATGTTTGCTATGAAATGTTTGTACTAATATTGCCACTAACAACATCAACAAAGCCTTAGCCTTTTAAATCTGTTCTTCTTTAAATCTGGGGTTTTTATAATTTGTGGAACAGAATCTTCCTCACCCTTAGTGAATCATCCTGATATGTGGAGCAATTATGTCATTTTGGATTGATAGTAATTTAACTCACACCAGAATATGGCACATAATACAAAGACTAAATCCATTCCAAACCAAGACACCTTTAAACAGTCACAGAATCACAGAATAAACTAGGTTGGAAAAGACCTTTGAGATCATCGAGTCCAGCCTTACCTTATCAGCTAAACCATAGCACTGAGGCCTCATCAAGCCTTTTTTTAAACACCTCCCGAGATGGTTACTCAACCACCTCTCTGGGCAGCACATTTCAATGCTGAACCACTCTTTCTGTGAAGAATTTTTTCTCTAATATCTAGCCTAAACTTCCCCTGGTGCAACTTGAGGCTGTGTCCTCTTCTCCTGTCACTGGTCGCCTGGAAGAAGAGGCTGACCCCTGCCTGGCTACAACCATCTCTCAGGTGGTCATAGAGAGTGATAAGGTCCCCCCTGAGCCTCTTTGTCTCCAGGCTAAACAGCCCCAGCTCCCTTAGCTGCTCTTCATAGGGCTTTCCTGTAAATACCAAAAATGTAAGTTTTTGGGTTAAAATAGTTCATAACTCACTTCAAGTGTCATTCCTTGCAGAAAATATTACTGGGAGAGGGCAAGGCCAGGACATCTGTGCACAGTGCACAGTCCTGGGCTGTCCTAATATAAGCACAGAGATCACACTGGGTCACACTCCCTGCAATATCCCCAAAAGGAAGTGTCCTTTGAACAGTCAGTCACCCAGCCTTATCATGAAGTGGTACCTAAATGTGTTTAAAACATAAGAGCCTAGCAAAGCAGATGATGAATGAGAGACTAGTGCAGGAACAGGTAAGGGCTGTTATCACAGGTAATGAGTCTCTTGGAAACAATGAGGCAGCAAGAAGTATTCTGCTTGAAATCCAAATTTCAATAGAGGACGTGGTTCAAGTGCCAAAGGTTCTCAGTATGCAGGACTTGTTGTTACTAGGATCAGGGTCACTGTGCTATTCCCATTTGGCTGCCTCAACAGTGCCTTTGATTTTGTCTCAGAAAAGCAGTTTCCCTCCAAACATTTTTTTTCTCCAGCTGCAAACTAAGGCTGCTGATTTATTTTTTCCAGAGGTGGCATATCTTCTTAGTCAATCATATGAACTACTATTTCAACAGACACTTTTGGGGACAAAATGCACCCTGTACTGCCTTTCTGTAGGAAAATATCAAAATATCAAGGAAATATTAAAATCATAGAGCTTATAAAATCAAAGTCCAAAGACTTATACAGGAGAAGGGGGTGGAGGGGCAAAGAGAAGGGGGAGACGAGGGAGTAGGGGAGTGAATTCACAGGATTTTTGTGTCTTCTCAGCTAAAAAAGTAGAAAACATGAAAATGAGCATTATCTTGCTGCACAAAATTCTTGAAGCAGTGTAAGATGAGAACAAAGGTAGCAGCAGCCTCATGACCCAACACTTCAGACAGAAGTGCAGTGAAGTTTGGCAGGAAACTGAGGCACTTTCCATTTAATGCCTAACAGAAGTGATCTCTGGCTACTTCCAGAAAGCCTTCTGAGGGACTCTCAGTAGCTTCATGAAATGCATCAACAGCTTTCAATGTTGGACTGCATTGCAAGTCCAATTTATTTTTAGCTAGTAGTTAGTTTTATTGCCTTACATTCCTTTCATAAAGAAAGTTACATGGAGGTACAGTCATTGACATCCTTTTGAGTGTTAGAGTTACTAAGAAAAACAGGCTATATATTTCTAATCATATAACTGGTTTACATTAAATGGATGCGTACTTGGCATTTTTAACACCAGACTTCCATAACATCTAAAAAAATTAAATTTTATAGTAACTAAAAAAGAAGAGACCAGGATAAAAAAATTACTTGAAATAAAGTTTCATTTTTAATCTTATTATAAGAATGAAACTGGAAAAAAGCTAAATTGCACCACATGAAGAAATGATCTAGATGTATTAATGCACAGGCAGATAAAGACACAACTGTGCAATTCTTGTCTATGAACTTCTCCTTTGCAAACATGTGCAATTGCTAATGTACATATAAGCAAGTGACTGCATATTTCTCCATCTGTTTCCCAGTAAAATGAGTTTTTGCTAATAGTACATGCTGTGCTATCTTTTCAACCTCTATACAGCTTTCATTTCCCTCAATTACACACAGTAAACATAATTACTGTCAACACATATGGATTTGCCAGTATATATTATGCATCTACCTGCAAATTCTCAGAAGAAAAATTTTCCTATAAATGTCTTGAATGTAAAAGCAAAAAAGAATAAAAGCTGGATACAAAAAATTGTTTTTAAAAAAGAAGTTGTTGCTGTTAAGTAATCAAATTGAGCTGGCAAACTTTTAAAATAAAAGAACAATCGTGTGATACAAAAATAGCATATGTTTGATCTGTTAGACACTGATGAGACTACTGACACGATACTTAGAGTATGGCTATGGACATTTTCCTTTTCCTTTCCTGTAGACTATGCAATTATGGAGATATTAAATTTCAAAAATATTTGCTGCCATGAGAATGTCTCTCTCCCACTGTTCCTTTGGCAAACTAGAAGTGGCAGAAAGAAAATAGCTTGCTGGCAGTATAAGTGCAATCTTCATTTATAGAAGAATAATCTGGAACATGTAAAAGGCAACACTTAAAGGCAAATCAGTGATGAGCCGAGTTATGTTCTTAATTGAACTGATGTAAACCAGCAAAATTTCTGTTTTCTATAATGAAGTTACTCTCTCTTTACAGCAGTATAGTTGAGTGCTGCAGTGGATATTTAGGGTGCAAAGTCTAGATAAAGTAGCAGTCAGTAGACTCTGTGTCAGCCCAATATTTCTCTTTGGGATAGGGCACATGGAAAGCTGGCTAGTTTTGATTATAAGACTTCATCAACCAAGTCATGGCAAAGGACTTAGAATACGGCTCTACTGCCTGGCAACAGAGGGAAAAAAAAGAAAAAAAAAAGTGTAACCATGTCAAAGAGTAGTTAGTCACAACTTTTTAGTTTCTAATGCAAGGCTCAGCTTCTGCAACTGTCTCTTAAGCAGCCCTCTCTATTGTCTGAAAACCTGAATAAGCAACTGAGAGCAGCAGATTTTATCAGTTTTTACCATTTTAATAAGGATGTTAAAAACCCAAATATACAATTAACATGCCTCCAGAGAATATATTCATCCAAAAGTTAATCTTAACTGGTTATAGTCAAGAAACTGCTGAAATCTAGATAAATAATGAAAGGACAGATAATTCCAGTACAGCAACTGTTCTGATTCAAGAAGAATTTTTCTTGTATTTTCTTTAGCCAGAAAAGTCCCAATTTGAAAATTTATAACCCTCCTTCTCCCTTCCTTTCACGCCATTCACTGCATGTGGCCAGTCTCTTATTCCTCAGAAAATCCAGCAGACTGCGAGAGTGCTGACACTGGGCCAGTACTTACAGAGGCAAAACGATCATCACTGTGACAACAATCTTAGACACAAAAAAAGGAAGAATCTAGTAAAATATGATTAAAAGGACCTCAGGTGATCTATTCCCCTGCCTTGAGGCAAGATGAAGAATTTAGCAACAAGGTTAGTTAGTGTAGTACCAACTTTCATGCACAAGGCTTAATACATCAAAAGTGTGTGCAGAGGTCTGGGGTTTTGCTGATATTTTTCAAGTTTAAGGCTAGGAAACCGAGAGAGCAGTTTTAAAAAGGTGTTTGATGGCAGCACAATCCCAAAAGACCCAGAAGACAGGAATTGAATCAATACTGTGGTCACATCTGAAAAGAGGCAGTTCAGTTAAAAGTCACAGGAAAAGGTTAAGGGATAAAAAAACTGATTGTGACATATGAGAAGCATTAAATAAGTTGGTCTTTCAGAAGGAAACTTGACAGATGCCTTGTTTGTAGCAGGTACAGAGTCTGTATGAGGAGAATATCTGAAGCAGAAGAATATAATATAGGAGAGAAGGCAATGAAAGAAAAACAATGTCTGCTGACTGAGGTCAGCCAAGTGCAATTGAGAAAGAAGCTGTAGCTGCTCTGGTTTTAGAAACTGGAACACAGCACCAAGGAATTCTGAACTCTTCATGCTTCCAGCTTCAAACTTTCCATCTTTATAAAAGCTGCTTTCACCAAACATTAGACTCAGCTCAAGGCCAGCAGAAAGTGATACAATAAAATTTGATATAACGTGATCTTATGCTTAAGACCTAACTGCTCAATTTCCCTTAAATTCTGTGGCTCTCAAACACATATATGATATAAGGAATGGATAGTGTTTAGATTGAGTGCCTGCAGAGGAAACTAGATGCCATAGACAATACTGCTAGTAATCCTTTTTGGTACTAAAACAACTCCTACTGCTTGCCTGGGATGTGCTATCCCTAAGACTGGAATTTTGTAAAATAGAACTTTGATCTGTGTTGTATCTGACATTATTCCAATTATGTTGCCAAATTCCAAGTGTGAGTAAACATAGTCTTGACCTTTACCCTCACAGCTTCTGCTGGAATAGATTTCTTCACTTCTTGTCTTATGAAGAATTCTATGAGGAAATGCATTTGTAAAACAGTAGAAATGATAAGTTTTATATAGCATATATTTATCCAGAGAAGGAGAGATAATTCTGACCTTCAACTATTTTTTGAATACAAATATGCCCTCTAAATAGAGAGTCAGACATTAAATAAAAAGCAGTGGAAAGATTTCCACTAAATTTCCTGAGCACAGGATCAAACAAATATTGGCCAAGTAGCAAATAACATGTGGAACATGCTATTTACTCACCATTTTAGATTTAATTAGATTTTAGTTTTCTATTCAACTATTATCTGGAGATTTCCTCCACAGCTGAATCATACTGATAAAAAGCTGTCTACTGGATTTAAGGGCAGTCATCCATTGCTGTTTATGCACACTACTTTATGTGGATGTTTTATGGATTACAGAAACACAAATTACACTTGGTTGAACAAATTCAAATAATTTGGAGGGTCAATGGGTAAAGACAGAGTTGAAATCATATGCAACCTCAGCTGAGGAAGGATATGTCAGTGAGAATCAGAAACAGTTACTGAAACATGTATAATGTAAGGATCAACTTTGAGACCACTTGGAAATAGGCTTGTTCTCCATATCACACCAGTGAAACATTCCCTGGGAGGGTGGAGTGGGGAAGAGTGGAAGGAGAAGCTAATATTCAGCATTCCAGTTCACTCAAACACTACTACCACTGCCACCCCATATGCTACAGTCCAAAATCAGACATGGTTGCTACTCTGTACTGGAAAACTACTGAGAGAAATGGGAACCCAGCGAGTGCTGTGAAATTCATCACAACTCCCAGGTCTCACACAGTAGTGTCTTGATAGTGTTCTTGATTGTTACTGACCTCGTTTACAAACTTTCAGCTCCCTCACCCTACTCTATCAGTATGAACACATTAAGGAAGCAGTGGGTTGGGGAAGGCCTTGAGCAACCTGGTCTAATGGGAGGTGTCTCTGCCCATCACAGGAGGGGTTGGGACTAAATTATTTTTATGGTTCAGTCCAACCCCTTAGCATTCTGTGATTCTATAATAAGACATGGTGACTCCCTACTCACCTACAGCTGTAATACATGAGAGACATTTTTCTCCACATTGACACAGAGAGTTGTGCTGGCCATGAGGCTCCAGAGGCAGGAGCAACTCTGGTCACTGATGTAGTTACAGCCAGGTGCCACAGACATGCTCCCAGCAAGATGTTTACTGGGTTTGAATTTTTGGGATTCTTTTTTGTTTATATATATATATATGTACAGTCTCCTATCCTGAGCTTCATCCCAGAGAGGAAATAATTGACATTCTCTTGCCAAGGGTAGCTGATTTTCAAAAGCATGAGTGAGGGAGAGAGACTGTTTTGAAGCTGTCTTCAATTGTGGTGCTTGATCCAGTTGCTTCTGTTCAAAGAACTATAAAAGGCATAATATAAGATGTTCCAGAATTTTTCCAGGCTAGACATTTTAATAAAAGGCAATTTCACAGGTAATAGAAATATCAACCAGGGGATTTCAGAGCTGTAGTACCCATATTTCCCTTCCCTTTCTGTTTAGCTGCATAGAATAAACATTTTTTCTCTTGAAACTCAGGGTTAAAGTATGAAAATGTTTATAACCACTGGTAACAATGGTTTACAGAGCTGCTTACATCAAAAAAAAAAAAAAAAAGAGAGAAAAGGAGCAAATTATTCATCAAACCCTTTGGGACAGCCTTGAATATTGCCTTCTTCAGATTTCAGGGCTGGTTGAACTTAAAAGCCATTCTTTTCTTCAAAGAAAGTGCTAGTGGTAGTGAAACTCTTTGCCTAAGGGTGGGGAAAAAGTTTTCACTTATTTTTACAATAAGGATTTAGAGGTGTTCCTGATGTGATGAAACTGCCAATTTTAGACAGAAGTGCCCTTAATCTGGCAAGAATTGTGCAAAATTTCTCTTCATGTAGCAGAAACCTAAAACCTCTCTCCTGACCTCTTCAACACCCCTCTGAAGCTGCTCCCGAGGCGTTCCTGAGGAGCCAGCCAGCCGTGATCTATTATGTGCCTTTGCAAAGGACCAGATTGATGTGACCACCAAAGGAATGTTTCCTTTGCTGGAAGAACTGTCTTTCACAAGAGATTTTCTGTTCTTTTTCGAGTCATTTTTCAGGCATTATTGTCATCATTAGCATTTAATGAATGTTCTATATGTTCAAATATGCACCATATTTATTACTTTCTGGCTGAGGTTATTTTGAATTCTTTGAATTTCCTGTAATGTTTCATGTATTCATTATAAAAAGGCACATGCAGGTTTCTCATGTCTAATATGTACAGGAAACTCCTAAAGTTATTTCCCCAGAGCAAAAGATTCTTCATTCACAGGATAAAACACAGGTAGAAAAGTGTGTTTGTACAATCTGTCAAAAATTTGTAAAATATACTCACTCTTCTTACATTAAGATACAAGCCATTGCCATTACTCTGGAGAAACCAAGTCATGAGACTCACTCAATTCCATTCCTTCACATAAACATCTAGAAATTTAAGTAATTAAAATTTTTTCAAATTAGTCTTTAAACATAAGTTTTCAGGGTTTCTTTGTACAAAATAAAGTACCAAAAAAAAGGGCACAAACTCAATTTTCATCTGTGTGTATACATTAAAGATTAGCACATGGCATACTCCACCCTTGTCTGGCTCACACACAAGTGCTTTGATTCTCAGTTTACTTTAGATACAGCTGAAATTGAAGGTGGGGCTGCAAATCTGGCCCCAGCAGCATATATCTTTCTTCTTCTTGTGCTTCTCCAACTTTGAAATTTGAGTAACTGTATATATTTTTCCTTTAATTTTAAATACATTCAATTTTGTGCTTAAAGGAACAAAAGAAGTTTGTGCAATTCAGGTGTCTTTGAAGGGAGCTGGATACTTGTCATCAGTACCAAAGATCAGGCTCATAAGTATCATGGCAAAGATGGCATCCTTCAGCCAGTTTATAAGTCATTGCAGCTTGTTTGATTTCGAGTCCTCCAGAGGAAGACTCTAAAGACTCTTACAAGGAGATTCTGGCTCCTTGTAAGAGGGGATGTGAACAAAGTGAAGGAACTGGAATACACTGACCTCCACTAATATCCATTTCTATTCAAGAACAACAAAAAGAGGAATTATAACAACCATTCTCTGAAGTTACCAACTGAGCATAAAAAAGAATTAATTCTTGACTTTGTTTTTCGACTAAGAATCTGTAAATGCCAAAGAGGAAGGGAAACACATAAGTATGAAAAAAAAAGTGCCAGCAGAGTAACCTTCCCACAATTGCCCTGTTGATGGAGAAAAAAAATGCAAACTTAGAAGTTAATCTAGGAAAAAAAAAATAATAATAAAAGAAATTCTGAAGTGAATACTTGGAACCTGGATTTTTATCCACTTATTCATAACATTTTTAAAATTCTCTGGGTCTACAGTGTGGTCTGCCAGATGAAACATATGCATGTTAGCATTATATTTTCATGCACTCCATAAGATTTCTAAGTGCCATGTAGACAAAGAACAGGCACAAATCCTTTCACTTTCCTCTGCTGCAGCTTTTTCCCCAGCTCAACCAGATAAGTGACTAGAACCACAAGTAGAAATGGTCATAAATAGAAAGTGATGGCACATGAATATTTCACGGGAAGCTGATTGGAAAAGGACGTTTTCCTTCTAACAATACTCATACCTCTGGGTAATTTGGAGCAACACTCTTTTTTGGCATACCACATTAGACATTTTGTTTTTTAATATATTTTTCACTGAAACTAGAAACAGCTGCTCTCTGATGTCAGCTGGTATATGTGGTAGTAGTGTGGGTGGAGAAAGAGATTTCTTTTCCCTCACAAGAAAGACACAACTATGGAAAGTATGAGGTTATGGAAAAGTGTTAGCAGGTGATATAAAACGTTTACATAGAGAACTAAGATCCAAATTGCCTCTGAATGATTGCAGTTGTTGCATCTCTAAAGTACAAGGGTTAGATAACCACAACAGTGATTAGCAGAGCAAAAGAATCTATTTTCTTTGAAATTATAATCCCCGGGGAAGGATGCTTGGCAAACATTGTTTTGGGCTATGACAATCAACACCTGCCCCTCTGATATATTCCAAAGCCACCATGTGGAATAGGAGAATAAAAGCAGCAAGGGCCTAGCTTTCCATCACTCCCTTGTAATTATACCTCTGCCTTTTTCATTTCTTTTCTCAAACCAGGAATATTTTTGGAAGTGCCACTTAGTTATTTTGAAGTATTTTTGAGCACTGCACCACAACACAAGATTTCCTTGAGTTAGTCAATCCTATATAATGTTTCTTCAGAAGCTTCCTGAAATTCATAAATGGAAGTTTACCAATCTAAGCAGAAGCAGGCAATGATGCCTTCCAAACCCCTACTCCTCAGTTCTTGTGTCCACACACGCGAGTACACGGCCTCAGTGATTGAGGCTGAGGCTTTACAGTACCTGCACAATCAGGCAGCTGCTCCCCAGGCAGCTGGAGGAACACGTGCCACAGTGGCCAGTAAAGCCAGGCATGGAGTGCTGGGCAGAGAGCAATTGCTCACTCTCGCTGCCTCTACAAGGAACTCTTAGTCATGGTCCAGTAAGACCAAGGAAAGGGTGGTGTTTTTTCACACAATGTTTAATTATACTGTGGGACTGTTGCAAATTTTGCATGAGTTCAAAGTTGACCAAAGTAATGAAAGAAAAAGATGTCAAGAGTCATCAAATACATCTACAAGGAGAATGTTTGTAAGCCACAAGCTGTTAGGGCCTATAAGAAGGATTTAGGGAAAACATAGGAAAAGTATGACTCCATTTATTTTTTCTACTCTTCACTGCACATTCATCTTTATGGTCTTATGTTATTTAACATAGACACAGGTTCTGATAAGGTCTATGAAGACCAGCACAAAAATAGGTGACTGGGACAGCTGTTCTAACAAGGTCTAAGAATCCAAATTTTGAAACTTTTTTTTGAAGAAGGGTGTGTGTTTGGGATGAGAGAGCTGTTGGATACTCTCTCTCTCTCTCCTTTCTTTGCCTTTGGAAGGATAGGCTGCCTTGTCACTTCTCCATGTGCCTTGGCATGCAGACCTCAGTCTTATTTTGCAAGGCAGTTTTGCAGGACAGACTAGTCTGTGGCCTTTTCATGACAACTGGAATCAAACGTTACAAGGATGGAGACATGGAAATTTACAGATCTTCTATGGAAGTGTCAGCACAGGTTTTCTTGATGTTGCCTGTCTTTTGCTGAGTCTGCCCAAGTGTTGAGGCAGACTAGCTCTAACCCCCAGTCCCAGAGCACCTGGTTTCAGAGCGTTGTAAATTGGTCAAAAGTCCCCCAGTATGACTCCTGGATTCTTTACGAGACATGAAAGTGTTGCTCTCTGGGTTGGATATGAGGACCATTCTTTTCATGAGAATGTAAAGAAAACAAGTTGCTATTTCTCTGTTTTGAACAACAGTAGAAGTCCAACTCCTGCTGGTACTGGAGTCAAGCATTGCAGGCTGTTATAGATCCCTATATGATCATTAATTCCTCTAAAGTACAGCCCTTGCGTACTTACACTATGGTCCCTCTCCACAGATATCCACAAGAGCCTTGAAATGGAACGGCATTATGCCCAGTGGGGGTAGCTGAGTTCAACCAGGATAACTCCAGGCTTGTGACCTCTCTCTGAGAGAGGGGTTTGTTGTTTCAGTGCCAGGAGACAATGTAAGGAGATCTGGGACACAGTGCTCTGTCCCAGCCTCCAGACAGGCATGCACCACCATGTGAGCTGTGAAATACAGGTTGTAGCCCAGATTGGCCTTGGGAAAACAGCATGAAGGACTGCATAAACCCAGCCCCTGAGCAGCCTTTCCCCCTGCATTTTGCCAAGAGCTGTGGAAATCATCAAGCAGGACATTCACTTTGTGTAGAGCTACCCGACATGGCTATGAGGTCTGTGGGAAACAAGTAAATGGCATCTCCATGAACCCTTTAGAAAATCTAGGTGATTGTACAACCTCAGTTCAACAGCTGTATATCTCACAAATATTTGTAAATTTATCCTAGTTAGCTTTCCATTAAGGAAAAGCAATATTCCTTTAATCTGTAGCCCATAATTTCTCTTGTCAAGCTCTCCTGAAGTGAGCATACAACTGTATGCCAGTGACTAAAGACTAAGTAGAAACTAATTTCAGGGTTTGGCTCATGATGATTTTAAGAAGTCACACCTGGATTGGGACTTTGGGTGCCAAAATTTTATCCTGGAGAAAATTTTTACAGCCAAGTATGAAACTACTGAAAATGAGAAGAGAGGGGAATGTTATAATGGAAATGCTGGCATAACTTCAACTACTGTGGAGCAGCCCAAGAAGCTGATGAGGCCGAGACTTAAAAGCAAATCTGCCAACTTTCACTCTGCTCAAATAAGGTAAGTCATGTTAAAACGTTTGACTGCTTCAAAAAAAAAAAAAAAAGTTGCCTTCACCTCTTCAGAAAACTACCAGTTATAAAAAAAACAGTCAAAAATTATGCACTTTCAATCAACTCTGCTTTGTTTTCTCTGCACCACGTGATTTTTCTGCTTGGTAAAATAGGATGTGGGAAACTACCTTAAAAATGAATTTGACTGATCCTGGCTTGAAATTCGGGCTCTACCTACCCAGAAAAAGGCAGTATAGTCTGGACCATTCCCCAACAATAGAGTGGCGACAGGCTAAATATAACCACACTTACAGCCCCAGAACTGGCATCTAACACCAGGGGCTTACAATAACACTGAAGCTGCTGCTGCTCCAGCAACAGCAGAGGCAAGGGGAGGGAAAGCTCTGTTTGTTTTTCAGCCGGGACTTCATTCTTCACTCAGCTGTTTGCTATTAGGACTGGAGCAGTAGCAGTGAGAAATTCATTGCTGCTTGCTCTCTGAATCCTGACACAGTAACAGCACAGATCCAACTAGCCAAATCCACAAAGGATCAAGGGAAGGGGAAAAAGAGAGCAACAAATGATTGCATGCTTGTCACCTCGGTTTTACTGCACCTTTCATCCCCAAGGAACCTATTCATTGAGGAACAGACTCTGCCCCATTCCTGCAGCGAGACATATTAGTGAGTGCTGGAAGCAAGAAACAAGGAATTTCCTCTCACCCTTCACCTCCACCGGTGGAACCGGTGTGACAGAGAGGTATTCCCACCAGCAAGGGGGCTGTGTTGTCCCTGCAGCTGTCACCTGTGCTGTGCCTCTTGCCAGATCCTCTCCCATGCCTGACTGGAGTTAAATGGTGGGGAAACAAGGGTGCTCCTGGCATGGTGTTGCACCTCTCTGCTCCTTAGAAGGGCACAAAATCAAGCACTAACTTGGTTAAACTTATCCTGATGCTCTGAGCACTATCAGAAAAATTCTGCTTATACTGAGAGAAGATGTAAATTGAGGTGAATATCACTGTAGATATTTTTGATATCTTGTTTTTGAGGGATAAAAGAAGAATTGGATTCATCTTACCAGCACATCTCCGTTTAAATCAGTGCAGCAATTAACACAGTGCCCGGTGCTGTGAGTGAAGACTCTGCTCTGCTGGTATTTAGAGGAGAACACAGACTCCAAAAGGGTGACACAGGTTGGGTGAAAAACAGAAATTTCTTTCCAATGCAATTGCTCCAGAGCATTTTCTACTTGGGAAAGCTGCAATTGCTGTCTGGGACTCTGCTTTGGTGCAGTAGGTAAGTGCTACCAAAGTGAATCACTGCATTTCAGAGCTGGCTTTCTGGCTGCTGTGGAGAGCAGAGCTCTCAGCTTTCCACAGAGAGTTCTGGAGGAGGAGCCATGACTTGGGGTCCCTGGGTACAAAGGGTGATTTCTGCTAGTCCTGCTCCAAAGCACTGCAGCTGAATGACGGCTGCTGGATGCAGACAGCACGGGTGAGAGTTCGTGCGTAGAAGCTGGTCAGTGGAGATGATTGCTTTCATTCTTCTGCAGTCTATTTATGTTTGAAAATAAAAATGGTATGTAAGAATACAGGCTCTTTTCTGCCAGTATAGCTGCTTTCCCTTCTGGGGACTCTATGAGGTCTGGCTTGTGAGCTAATTGATAAGATTCCCAGGACTGGGAATTTTGTTTTGCATTTCATTACCTCCTTGTCCTGTTGACATAATGATCTCATATGAAACAGCAAATCACGCCCTGACCTCAGCATAACAAATTGAATGCAGTACTTGACATGTGGGTTCTGAGACTGTCTGTCTGCTTTCTCCTGCTGCCCTGAAGTAAAAATGTCTGTTTCCTGTGCAGCCTGCAAACTTCATTATCTATTGCCAATTGTCACCTGTGAGCCCATACCTCCCAGCCATGCTTTCTGATTACTGTGTGTGAGTCAAGCATGTCTTCACAGACTGACAAACTAGACATGAAGGAATTCTTGAGTACCTTAAATAAAGAAACCACAAAAACCCAAACAGGTAGTAAATGATTGCCTGTGTGAAGAGAAACTCTGTATTGCTCACTAAGAAACAAAGTCATCACTAGATCTGTGTCACTATACACAACCAGGACTTACTGTAAAGAGCACACATGCAGTGTAAGCAGTATGAACAGAAACATCTTGATATTCAACACACCTGGGAGAGAATTCCATGTGCTCTGCCCATCACCTTAAAAGAGGTCTTGTGCTTACACTGAAATCTGAACTCCCTGCGAAGTCAAACTGTGCATGCTACATGTTGGTTTGCATCATAGCCCAGATCTGGATGGATCTAGCTGGCTTAGCTGGTGAGGAAAATCAGGTGGGGACCAGCTTCAGCTTGAGCCTTTCCTTAACAGGCAGGAGGGATTTTTCATTGATTCAAAAGAGGCAGGGAAAAAAAGGATTCACGGCTGTGAAAACATGAGTCAGGCACCTCTCAGGAGGTGGGGTGCTCCTCTTTGTTTCTAACCCACAGAACACCATGTTTACTTCTTCTCCTTCTTCTCCTTCTTCTCCTTCTTCTCCTTCTCCTTTGCCTTCTCCTTCTCCTCCTCCTCCTCCTCCTCTTCCTCCTCCTCCTTCTCCTTCTCCTCCTCCTTCTACTTTTTTTCTTCTTTCTTTCTTCGTGACTATCTGCTAACCATGTAGCTGTTCAGGGCTGGCAGTTCTCAGAAGCACACCCAGTACATACAGGAAAACTACTGGACCCCACTAGACTAATTGAGACCATTTGCATGGAGTATCTGGAAAAGTAATTAAGAAGTGCATGGCTATTCACAGGCTGACACTACATAGCACTGGCAGAGGGGGACTCTGCTCACACCAGAAAACTCCAGTAGCACATCTGCTGAAGAGCCAGGGCTGCACCCCTGACCTGTAGACAGACAAGCCTTGAGCTGTGTCTGATCCTGGAAGCTCCTTGGTGGAAAGGACTAGTGTCAGCCTGGGTTGTGACACCCTCATGTACTGCAAAGAAAGAAAACCTGAGCAGTGAGGAAGGGGAAAGGAAGAGAGCCCACACCCTGTGTCACACTCCATATATAGCATTGCTACAATAATATAGTGAACAAGAGCCTTAAGCAATTAGTTTTTCCGTCACTATCTGGAGCAGTTCCATTTTAATTTCTGATAACAAGCCCACTGTGCATCTGCCAGTCATGTGGAGTTCAGATCATCTGACACTATTTTAATGCTAACATCTGCCCCAAGCCCTGTGTGAATTTTTGGCAAGAAACCATGAAAACTCACAACAATCAATGATGGTCAGCTGACCCAGAACTTTCTGTGGAGTTACCTTTATTTTGCTCTGAACACATTAATTTCTCAGTACTGAAATAGCTTTTCAATAGACTTTTATTCTCTTTTATTCCAAAAGTATCCATTTCACCCCTGAGAAATAACTGGAGGTTACTGTGCTAAGAAGGCACATCTGGTATGAACCTTATTAATCTTGAGGCAGTGTGGTATATGCCTAGCACAATTTTGGCACTGTGAAAGAAGGAAATACAATCGTTTCCTCAGAAGCTATGAACACCTGCTGTTCTCTACAGGTTGCTATAGAAAGCACAGCCCACCTTAGCAGTACACTTACAAACAGAGCGTCATATAAGTCATCTTGGCTTTTTTTCCGGGAATAAAAAGAAAATATTTATCCATCTGCTGGCTGATATGTCTTCCCTGGTCCTCAGCTGGTTCTGTAGGGCACCTAAAATTGCACTGTCTTCCATGAAGGCTCTGCCTAGCTTAAAAATTATTTACCCCATGAAATCAGCTGCAAACATTGAAGACAGAGCTATGCTTTGGCAATCAGGTAGTAGTGTTCTAGCTCAACCCCCCAAGCTAGGGAGGTTTATCTTCTTACTGTTCCACTGTGCCTCTTCAAGAACAGGAGCACACAACGCAAGTAATGCTACCTATAGCAGTTAAAATGCTGCTATACTGGTTTAGCCCTCAAGGGGAAGTAAAGCAGCAACATCCCAGAGTGTGCTATTATGGTGTACAGACAACATTACCTCAAATAATGTTAGAATATTTATGACCCACGGGGAAATAAAAAGTAAAGCTGATAAATTAATGTATATTTTGGACTAAGGTAATGAATTTCAACAAAACAAAGAGGAACAACTCCAGAGCAGCCTTATCTGCATAACTCTGAGACTCTCAGTTGTTGCACACCTCAGGCACATACTCTCTGGGCACACTACAAAGGGTCAGCAATGTTTTGGCTCCCACTACAAACAAGCTGATGTATCCACAGCATAGAATGATGTCTTAGCATCAGACAACCTACACAGCTTTGGGTATGCTTAGTCTGAACCTGCTGGTCACCAGGATCCTTGCTGCTGAATGAAAATAGCCACATGTTATTCTTGCTGTGACAAGCAGACAGCTCTGCCAGATCTTAGCCTTTTATTCTAAGTCAAGGAACTTTTCTTTCATGTCACAAATGTTGGTGCTTATTTCAAGCCTTACAGACAGAGGGTGTGAATTTATCTTTCCCACAAAGTTTCTCACCCTAATAGCTGCAGAAAAAAGCCAAAGAATTTGATGTAGTTAAAACTTAAATTCCAAAAGACAAAACCACAATAAAGCAAACCCAAGGGGGTTTATTTGAAGTTCAAGGTTTTTAGGCCAGTGATGCCATTTTGGGGAAGCTTAACTTGAACCTGGGAAAAGCAGGACATGTGCATGTCTGGGATTGGAGATCATGAAGCAACAATCTACAGCAGAGCATCACACACAAGATACTGCTCCCTCCTGCCTGGGGCTCCCATGGCAGCACACCGACCACACACAGCCCAGGCAGGGCTTGTCAGGGCCAACAAACAGCCCAACAGAAGTACTCCCCTTTGCTTCCAGCTGCTAGACCAGAGACAGAAGCACAAGACGGAACCACTTCCCACTGCCACCTCCCTGAAGGAGGTGGCTGCAATGCCTGCAGAGATGGGAATGAGGTTTGGGGAACCAGTGCTCACTCCACAAGCCTGGGATGCTTCCCAGTAATGCTGCACCTGGGAAAGTCTTTACTAGCACAGTGTGTTCGTTCACAGCATTATAAGAAGGCCAGATGAAGTCTCTAGTTCCTGATGCTATAGCATGACTACAGTTGAAGGGAAAAAAATCTGTCCTTTTCTTTCTGAAAAGAAGCTGACGTTAGCTTTACTGTAGCACTAGGGGAAGTTAATGTCCTGTGCTCTTCCCTCCTGGGCACTGTCTGCTAGAGACAGCATCTGAGAGCATCCCTAAGCAAAGCTGCTATGTGAAGAATCCAGACCAGCAGAAAAAAAACAGGACACAGAGAGTGCTTTGTTCCAGGGCAACACCCACCTAATTCCTATTGCTGGTGAAGCCACCTCTTCTGCCTGAAACCAGCCCAATTCACAGGCTGTATTGATGCAGGTCACTTCAAGTGTTGTTAGGCCCTGATTTCAGCTCCCTCACATTGCGGCTAAATATGGTTCATGTTATGTAGTTCTCTGTGCGTTTGGACTGAGAATGGAAGTGGATTCACAGCCATGGAGCCAAAACATGACTTTGGTCATGGGAGAAGAAGAAATGCAGTTTTTTGTAGCAGCTTTGCAGCACACTGATAGATGCACAAGATGATCAGGCCACCAAGGAGAGAGCTGATGCTCGTTCCTGGGTCTCCAACAAAGGACCAATAAGAAAAAAATTGACCTCTCTCCATTGTCTCCCTTGTTCCCCTATCTGGATCCTGTGGAGCCTCCCAGGTTTACTCACCTGCTAAGGACTCAAACAGATGCTGTAAACCCAGAGCCTTCAGTTATGTGTTTGGAGTGTTTGGAGGATGAAATACTTTGTGCTCCCTTTTAGTCCCTGGGGACAAATATTTCCTATTTGATGGCTCTGCTTCAGTCTACACATATGCAATCTGTCCAGCTCTCTCCCTTCTAATATGAATTCATTCTCAGTTCCACAAAGAAAATCTGGGAGAAGTCCTTGGCACACTGACCACTCACCAGGAGAATTTGGAATTACAAGACATGTAATAAGGGCTTGTAAGAGCCCATAATGCAGTATTTCCTGTAGCTGGAATGTAGAGATTATTATCAATACTCTCAGCACCCTTCTTTCTGAGGCCACAAACACCCTCAGATGCTTCAGTTTGTCCTCTTGTGGGGTCGTCAGATCTCAAAGCTGGAAAACTTTTTGGAAATTTCTCTTTCAGATTCCAGCTTGGTGTTATAGAAACCTACTCTCTGCTCCCAGGCACACATCGATCCGTGCAGAGAAAATGTTTAAGCTGCTCAGACTACACCCAAGCCCTTTTGTGGATTCAACAGGATGCTGCCCCACCACAGGCAAAGCCTCCCTGAATTTTTCTCTCTGTCAAAGCCCCTGGGAGCCGCTGCCAGGCTGTTCTGCAGTGCCATCTAGTGAGGCAGGCACAGCTCCACACAGCTCCTCACTGAGCCCAGGCACATCAATCACTCCTACACTTTTTAATTTTTCACTAAGGATTCTCCTTAGGCCATGATATAAGCTGAGGTCGCAAAGAGGATGGATCTGAGGAGCAAGAGGACTGGAGGTGTGGCAGAAAAGGGAATGGAAACACAGCTAAGAAAGGTGTGAGTACCATGTTATGAGTGTGTGCTCTGGGAGGGAGGATGAAGAGAAAGGGATTAAATTAGCAGGAGAGCTGAATGAAGGAAAGTAAGATTGGATACGGCAATGATAGATGATGAGGCAATGGGAGACTAAAGCAGTGGAAACACCTATATCTGCTGTGGCTGCCCTGGGAAGCTATGATGGGAAAATGGGAATGACCAGACCTGAACAGCAGCACTGAGAAGCTGGGAGAAGCTAGTATCAGAGTGGGACAGGTGTTTGTGGAGATTTACTGAGGATGGAGACTATGGCAAGTGACAAAGGTAAGTGGCAAGTGATGACTCTGCACATGTGTCCATGTTCTGGTTTTCAATTTGATTATTTAAAGATTTAAGAAACTGAATATATACAAGCAAAGTGCATGCATGCACAAACCTTACATTATTTTATTAATATATAATCTAAAACCTATTTTATACTGCAGATCCAGCTCCGAACTCTCTAAAATTAGGAGCTGTTGGGTAGGGTTACCTATGCCTCCTAATTCAGCATATGCCTTTAAATGAACAGATATTCTCCTCTGAGAGAAGTCAAGAGGGTGCAGTAGGAGCACTGTCAGTAGGGGACTATGCCTGCCTTCTTTTATAGTCAGGAGATGTCAGGAGAGAGTGAGCTCATGGCTAAGGTGGATGAATGATGCCATGGAGCCAGACTCTATCTCTTCCTTTCCCCAGTGTGCCCGGGGGAGACATCTAGACTTTTAAGCCAGACTTTTCTCAAGTGGTGCTCAATGTGTGATCTTTGCTTTGGGGTTCCAGACTGGAGATCTAGGGATGTGGTTTGCAGAAAGGCAGGGACATAAAGCTATAAATAACATTGTGAAGAATTCCCACACTGAATCACTGCTCAAGACTATATCATAAAACCAACCTGTCTGGAGGGCACGCATATGCCAAGAAAACCATCAGCTTGCACAATGGCAGTTTCTGGCTTTCTCATGTGTTGCCAAAAAATTTCCACATGCCCAAGCACAGCTCTACTTTTTCAGAAGGTAGATGTGCCTGTGGTCTGACGGCCATGATTTTTCATGTAGTTTTATGGGGCTAGGAGTCAAAGTACTAATAAACGTAGCAGCATGTAAACTGATCTTTTAATAAAACTGCAGTTATTGGGAGGGAAAGAATCTTTTTCAGATTTCAGAATAGTCTGTGTTGCATTTTCCATTTTGCTTGGACAGAAATGTGAAGTGGTGGCTGCACTGAGGAAGAAGAAAACAGCCCCTTACAACCCTTAAGTATATCTCCAAACACCTGAAAGGATACCACAACCTCTCTCTACTTTCAGTTCAGTAAGGAAAGGAACTTCATGTACTTCTAAGTAGCAAAAGGAAAAACAAATATGAAAGGGAGAAAAGCCACAATAAACTCATGGGGTACTTTCCATCCTGTGGGGCTGGCTTTTCAGTATTTACATTACATAATATACAGCTACTAGAATTACTGTGTCCTAATCCAGAGAAACTTCGGAAACCAAATTATTTAGTGGCTAGGCATACATTCTAACCCCATCATTTGAAACACAAGCTAATAATATAGACGTTTAATCTGCCCAAGGGTATGTGTATCCATCATACTTGAGATTTATTCTTCTGTATGATAGATTCTTCTTGATGGGCATGTTTAGAAATTATCCTGTTTCTTCCTAGGATAATTGGACAATTTTGGTTTGGGGAAATAGAGACATTTGAAAAGAATCCTAACATAGTGTAAAAACACTCCAGAGATCTGGCTACCAAGAGCTGAGGAAATGAGCAAAACTCAGAAAGGAGAGATGAAATCATCAGTCTGCAGTGGGCGAGAGGCCAGCTTGCATAGGCTGTGGTTGTTGCTAAGAGAGCCATGGTCGACATAGTTGCCCCTTGCTGCCTACAACATACAAGGCTCAAGACCACTGGTCATTAGCAATGCTTGAGCTCACCACGCTTCCCTCTGGTTTTCCCATGAAACTCTTCCCATGGAGCAGCAAAGAGCTGCCAGTGAGACCTCTAGGTCTTGCTATGTCTTTACAGCTGACGTAGCATCCAGTGGTCTGAAGCACAGCATGAAACCCATGGCCAGTAGATTTTGCTATTGCAAACCAACATTTAACTCCTCAGCTTCAGCACATCACTCACCACCCACGCCTGAGGCCAAGCAGGACAGCCAGGGCAGCTAGGGCAGCTGGGTTTACACAACAGCAGATATTCCCTGCTGCCTGCACATTCCTCTCTCCTGGCTGCCTGTAATGACTGTCCAAGGCGATATATTTATCAGTTCCCAAATATCCCACCAATTTGTCCACAATTTATAGCTATGAAAAGATGCATTCATTTAACCTATTTGGCCATGCAAATATATTTTTTTTTCTCTCAGAAATATGTCAAGGGCTTCTACGCAAATATATTTTTTTTTCTCTCAGAAATATGTCAAGGGCTTCTACTCACAAACTACCAGTAAACTGTTATATACTACTGGCCAAAACCGGAGGCATTATGTGGACAAATTTTACCAGAAATTCAGGGATCAGGTTGGATTGAGACACCAAGCTGCTACTTCATTGTAAAAAACATTTTTTAAAGTGTCCATTTTCAGAATAGGAGAGGAGACCCAGATTGCAAGAGTTTCCTTTTATGCTCAGTCTGGTTCAGACTGACTCTTCATGACAGCACAGGCAGTGTCAGAGTGCCTATTTACACATATCTTGTGGCTGATCCATAAAGGATCAGGTCCCCAAATCACAGTGATCAGAGCCAAGTCACAAGGAAAAGAACAATGGGAGAAGACAGGGAGAAAGCAGGGAGAGACAATGGGCAGCTCAAGGTGGACTGTAACAAGGGTCAGCTCCTCCTTGTTTTGTAGAAACAATGGAGAGGGATATTAGAGCTCATTCTGTGCTGAAGTGACAAGCCTTCTTACCCTGGTATAAGGTTTGCAACAACAGTGCTTCCCAGCTATTGATGTGTTATGTCTTTGGGAAACTGAAACCAAAAAACAACTTTTTCTTGGTGTAAAAACTTTCAGTGGCTCTCTGCTTTTTCTTGGAAAGTTCAAAGTAAAACTCATGTTTTCAAGATTTTAAATAGACAGTCTTTACCCAGACATCTGTTTCTACTTAGGAAAAAATGACATCAGGGGAAAGGATACTTTCTTTGCACACTATTTAAATCTTACCCCCATTCCTCCTACCCCAAAACCCACATGGGCTGGTTTCATCCCTACAAAGAGATTTCGTCACTGTCTCAGGAGCAGACAGCTACTACAGAGCAACTGGCAAAGTGCGTAACCAGTCAGGGTCAAGTTTGGGAATTTCATGTTCAGGGTGCCAGCAGCCCAAAACATCACTGAAACTAGGTCACCTAGTCTCTACATATCCAGGTAATGTCTTTCCTGTGGGCTTTGTCTGTTTACCAGGAAGAAATGTGACCTGGCCACTGATTTATCTTTCTAGAGAGTCAAAGTAAGGTTCAGAGGCCAGCAGAATTGCAGGAGGATGACATTCAAACCTTTATCCAGCACAAACTGCCCACAAACAAAGTTAGAAACCATCAAGTGTCAAAACCTACAGCTGAAGAGTAACCTAGTGGTCTTAGTAGAGTAACCTATTTGGATTCAAAGTTCCCAGAACCAGTTTGGCACTAAGAATAAAGTTAGCATTTTTGAACAAAATAAATAAGATCACAAAGTGTGATTTTATCAAGCGAGTCTCATATCAGTAAGAACCTTTTTGCTAAAATCGTCTGTCACATGAGGAATCAAATGCCTCAGAGTCTGAGAAGACAACATTAGCTGACAAAAGCAGTATCAGTGCTAGAATGTTATCAGCTACATGGAAAAGAAAATTCCAGACAGACAGTAGTTTTCTTACACGGTGAGCTGTATCTTAGCAGCACGTTACTATCTTCTGGATGATTTATGCTGTCCTAGGAAAACTCTGGTGTGCAAAATGTTCAATCAAAAGACATGAGTTCAGTCACTTCTCTGAGCCTGGCATAAACAAAGGTGTTCTATGCCAAATGGACGTAACCAGGCAAGATCTTTGACATTCCTACTGCAACAAGTAATTATTATTCCAGCTTTAAATATGACAATAGCTGTCTTCTCTCATTACACAAGAAAGAACCATCATTTGCTTTGTTAGGTATGGAAGGGAGCACTTTGTCCTTCAGAGAAGAACAACTTATTAGAACTGGTGTTAGCACACATGCCTCAGAGTTTGGTCAGCACAACACTGTGTTCATGTCTAACCCCAGGATGAGAATGCATCCTCAATGCAATAAACTTGTTTTAAAACAAAATTTTCAACCTACGGAAGCCTCACATTGGGTTTTGTTGCAGTTAATAACTTTTCTGTTAGGACAAAAGCCACATGCCAAAAGTGACCCCAGCCCATGTGAGATGTCCAAATAAACAAGGCAATGGAGAACAGTAGAAGAGAAAACATTCAGACTCATGAGACAGCCACAGCAGCCTGGAACAATAGTGTTTCTTGTCAAAATCCTTTGACAGGTTACATGTATGTCGTGGTGTCACTGGAGCAGAGCCTACTAATGGCCTACTTCAGTGCATGGGGAATGAATCCTTGACTGAACAACCTTCATTACACAGATGCTTGTAGCTTTTCTTCATAGAGGCACCAGCAATTGCTCTGCCTAGACCAGCTCACTGAAACAGAGCAGGTTTGCCTTTAACGTGATTTGGGGAGGACTTTTCACATCCGAGGGAAGGAAAGAAATACTAAGATAGAAGGGATTTTTTAACTCCTTAAAGCTATTGGTTCTCTCTAGCTGGACTACTGGAACAAGTCTGCAGAAGGATTAACAGGCTTGGTGCTGAAGAGGTAACCACAGACTTGCAGCCTGACATGGTCTTGGATCATTTTTTAGAATATCCCTACTTGGGGAAGTAAAATTTGCACGTTTCTCCCATTGGAAATTACATTTTTCGGACTGTTTGATCTGTGAGCATCCAGAATTTCCTCTAGTAGATAATCCTACTCTCAGGGAAGTAAGAGGAAAATTCCCCTAACATCCTTGGAGCAGAAAAGCTATATTTGTGTCCAAGAACATTATATGTTTTCTGGTGACAGAAAAGTTTACCACAGTTCATATTTTCCTGATCTGCAATCAGATGTTCAGATGAGTTAAGAGAATTAATTAAAATTACTACCACAAATAAAAGGTAAAAGTTAAAACATAAGTGGTCTAGGTCTTAGCCAGCTTCTAAGTGCTGGCTAAGACACCTGTCTTCCCCAGAGCTGCTTATGCCCTCTCTGGAGCATTCAATGCTGGCCATAGACTGAAAATATATGGAAGGTGACATGGATTTGGGATGTAGTTCAATTAAGCAACTTTCACATTTCATTAGAAATGTCACTAGCTCCTTCAGCAGGTATTTGTTAATCAAAGAAGGGAAATTACCCCCCAAAAGAAACACTGCAATCTCCATTTTCTTACACCCATTTTTAACATTCCCCAGTTTAGAGAGCAGAGCATCACAACACTGGTGCTATTAAAAGAAGAAACATCAAGTCACCAAGCTATCTAAAAATCAGTCACTAAGAACTGCTCTTTGCTGAGACATTCTGCATATCTGAGTAACTGATTCTCTGATGCCAGCTTCAAAAGGCATCCACTGACAGCAGCAGATCCTTAATCTATCCCTTCTTTATGCAGTGCAGATGTTTGATCCTCAGCAAAGTAAAAAAAACTAGTCTACAAAAAAAGTCTCTCTTGCAATTATGAGAAATAGATAACACTTCTTGGGAATGTTTCCTTTCAACAGATCTGGACAAAACTGTCCAAGCATGTTCTACTGAAAATATAGAGTTTTCATCAGCCCAATGGCATGGTAGTCTGCAATTTGCCAAAAAAAAGACTTTTTGTCACAAAGAAACCATCTTCACCTTCCACGTGCCAGGTATTCCACATATCTTGCAAACTTAGACTTTCTTTTCTCCTTTCAGGGAAAAAAAAAAAAGTAAAAGCAAAAAACAGAATCCCAGACTCAACAAGAAAATATGGCCAAAAGCAGCAGCCATGTGTATAATGAAGATCACCCTCTTCAAAGTGAGCATGGCCACATGCTGCTGTGGCGGCTTTGACAGCTCGCCTACAGGGCTCATCAGTGTTCCTCTTCCCTCCCAGCTTCCCTCCCAGTGCATGGCCTGGACACTTCTCCCAAAAAGAAGAGCTAAGGAGCATTGCAGGTGGGGAAGGAGGTTGTTCCTTTGTTGAGGGCAGAGAGGTTTTTCTGACAGCACTGCAGCCAAGCAGGCTCAATGGGCCTGCAGGAAGCTCCCACAAGTAGCCCATGGTCTTGTACGCCCAGAGAGGTGCAGAAAAGTCTATGTCCTCCTGCCATGCAGAGAAGAAACCATTCTTATTTTATGAATGCCACCACTGCTATGGACAGGGTCTGCTTCTGAAGTGCAGATTTATTCCTGTCTGTGAAGTTGCATGGCATGATTGCAATTTCTATACTAGTTGCATATTTAAATATTTTCCTTTTACCATACTAAAAGTGTCAGTCTGGGGGATCTTCATCACTTTCCTCACATATATGATCACTTGTCACAAGTGTGAATGTGTCAGAAGGACTTGAGCATGGAGAAGAAATGCAAAGCCAGAACCCTTTGCATTCATATTCATCTTCCTCTAGCAAAACACAAACCCTAGTGAATACACAGCTCCAAGTCCCTCATACTTAGTCCTGCACTGTTACACTCCAAAAAACCATGCTTTTCCCTGCAAATGTCACCTGTGAAGGGAACACCACAAGTCAGCCTGGAGAATTGTGCAGACTTTTTCCTACTTGTTTCCTACTTCCTACAACTCACTATTCTGTGCAAGTCTGCCCAAGATTTAGACCCAGGCAGCTGCTCTGCGTTTCCCTGGTAAGGACCAAGTTCGATCTCACTTGTGCAGATATGTGGTCCACAAAGGACCCACTGCCTCATTGCCTGGTATTATTTTTCCATGAGATCAGCAACACAGCCATTGTGTGTGTTTATTTCTGTTTGAATCCTTTCAACTGGTGTTTCTTATATCACCCCCACGGGATGACAGCAAACATTCTTCTCACATGACTGGTGCATTGTACTTTCTGCAGCTCTCTGGTGCAGTATTTTTTTTAGGACTTTAGCCCTTCCCCATCCTTTTCCATCCCATTACAAAGGAGAGTAAATGTTCAATGGCTGGATTTCCAAAAGGGCGGACAAATTTATTACCACTAATAATATTTTCAGCTACAAAATTAAATCATCCGAGCAGCCAAAGCTTCTGACTGAGGTAGGAGGATCCCACATTTGGGACTATGCTTTTGCTCTGTGTAACACATCAGCAGTCCCCAGTCAGAACTCAGTCTCCTCTGGCCAAGAGCTCTAGAGGGGGAGCATGCAGATGGCTCTGCTGGCTGGCTTCTCGCAGGCATTTAGGGCTCCCCTGACACCTGAGAGCCTAGAAGGGACAAGAAGGGCAAGGCAAGGGGGAAAGAACATTGTGCGAGAAACAAATCTCAGTTCCCTCGATGCCATGAGCAACAAGGATGAGGGAAAGTTGGACCATCTGAAAGGACAACCAGCTGTGTTGGCTCAGGGTGCAAACAGGCCGACACTTGTGGCAGAAATGGTTTCCAGAGTGACACGTGGCTGTGGTGTCACAGCATGCTGTTGCCCTGGTTTGTTCATCATGTCTTTCTTTGCTTCCCCTGCAACACTGAGTACTGGCAACTGCTGACAGATGAGGAAGGTTTCCTGCAATGGTAAAAATGTAAAAATATCTTATGTTCTTCTTCCACTCTCCCTCATCCATCACACTCACTTGTCCACAGGGTGCAGCTCACCAACACTCAAGTTTCCCTGATCTCCATCTGCTCCCAAAACAGTTTGGGTTTTTTTTTTTGTAAGCGTGTCAGTGGTCATAACCAGAAGGACATCCCACAGACAGCTCCAGCTGTCAAGTTGTGGCACAGGAGGGATGGGGCAGTGCCAAGGGATCATCTTATGTTGTCTCTATACCAGAGGAAAATTTAACACGACGACACCTGAGAGAAAAATTTCTGGCAGAGCCTGCCTTGTCTTGCCACACCACTGGCTCTGGCAGGATTTTAACCTTATGGAAAATGTTTTCATAAATGTCATTCACTGGATTTTTAAAAAATATATTTAAATATTTTTTAAGTTACATTTGTTCTATGGGTACACAATAGTTTTAAATAAAACTTTTGTGATGTTAGGCAGCACCTGACTGGTTCCTTAGAGAATGTGGGATATTATTACTATCTGCTAATGAAATGTACCCAGCAATGGTTCATCACTTAGGTGAGAAAGAAGATTTAAGCCAAAGAACATTCTCTGTGAGATTCAGGGTTGTTTTAATTTCTTTCTTGCCAGAGTGTGAAAGTATTTAAAACCAGCTATAGATCAAGTTTTTTAATGGTAACATTATAGTTTTTTTTATGTTCCTGGAAGAAGATAGGAGTCATGCTAAATTCAGAGTACTGATAGCAATTTTGGATTTCTTCCAACTTCTGCACATCTTGAGAGTCTATCTATTAGACATGGGTAACATTCGTAGCTTAATTGTAGACATTTGCTATTAATATTAGTCTGTTCCTGCTTATGACTCAGGGTACTTTGCTGCCAGAATACACTGGAAAAACCCCAAAAGGCAGTGACAATGAGTGCATTTATTACATTGTGAAGGCAAGGAAGGGAAGGGAAATGGTAAACTCATTTTATGAAGTTATGGCTATTTATTAAGAGTTGTTTTATTGTTTGCCTCACTGCATTACCTTGCTGGAATCTCTGCTGAGCTTCACACTGAGAGATAGCCCATGACCTTGGGAGCCTTCCCACTCCAGAGAGGCACAGAGTGCCTCTGGGGGAGGCATGCAAATCCTGGGAGGGGCTGCTCTTGTGTGGCTCAGCCAGGGCAGTGGGGTCTAGGCAGGAGCCCCAGCTCACTCCAAAAGCACACAGACAGTGCTCACACGTTCCACAGGCTGCTTCAAAGGGGAAAGTGGCCCAGGGAGAGGAGTAGGAACTGCTCGAACCCAGGCTGGTACCTTTTAGAACCAAAAGAAGGGAAAAAGAATCCTTCTCCTGCTATAAACCTCATCACCCTCCCTCAAAGACTATTCCCTCATTTACTTGTTAGGGACAATTCCAGATCTGTGTCTGCAGTAAGCATGAATGAAAAATGAAAATAAATCTATTGGACATCAACAAGTAATGTCTCCTTCTTTTCTGGCCACACCTCATTTGAAGGAGCAGGATCTCTCTAGCAAGCTTCAAAATATTACAGACATCAGGAGAAGCAAAGGAAACTCATTTCTACCTTTTAGCATCAGTGTGGATTGCTTGAGACTCTGTTTCCCATTCTTCTGAGGCAGGATTTGTTTTATTCACCCCGAGGGCAAGGGCACAGCATGGCCACATGCAGCAAGAGAGCTATTGGATGTTGAGCTCTAGCAGGATTTCTACAGTGTCCGCAGTCTGTTTTCCCCATCACAAACAGTGATTTCTTCCTGCATGTCCTGAAATAAAAAATCTGCCCCCAAACCTACACAACTAAAGCTGCCTTCTGTGCCTTCTTTCTCATTTGCTTTCCACACTGGCCTTTACAGACTTGGAACCTTTATCTCTCCTTCAAGCCTCATGGAATGCCAGGTAGCACCTCACAGGAATTTCCTCAGCTCAAGCAATTC
The DNA here is from genome assembly GCF_041296385.1 of Aphelocoma coerulescens. Classification (NCBI taxonomy): domain Eukaryota; kingdom Metazoa; phylum Chordata; class Aves; order Passeriformes; family Corvidae; genus Aphelocoma; species Aphelocoma coerulescens. The sequence goes on from NC_091016.1 coordinate 49,770,098, forward strand.
TAATCTTAAAATATATATATAGAAGAAAGAAAAACAAAGAGATCCAAACAAATGCCAAAATATAGCATAGAATCATTCAGATATTACTGAAATACGAGCAAATAAAGCAAGCAAATGTGTCCACTTGACTGGAATGGCTTGCTGGTTACACAACCTCCAAAGGACTGGGCTGAGGATTTCGACATGTTTGTTTCACTGAGTCATGAGTGTATCAGGCTCTCTGGGAAAGGCCAGCCAAAGGAGATTGCTGTATGTCTTCCCTTCTTCTTCATTCCACTGGTCATAAGCAACTCCCGTCCGTGTTCTTAAATGGCAAAAAACAACAGGAATTGGATCGGGTTCGCAGGGAGAGCACCAGCATCCTATAATTCTCACTGCTGTCCTTCCTGTCAAGTTCATTATCTCAGCATGGCTGTTCTGCTGTCTTCTGTTTCTATTTATAGGATTTTTTTTTTTTAACCAGATCACTCCTTGCATTGATCCAGAGATTTGGTAAGTATAAATGAGAGGCCTCAGACACAGAAATAAACATACAATATATTTTGATATTTTAATTTTTCTGCAGAATATTAAAAAAATGTCTTCTTCAAGAGAGCATGAAATTTGCAAATACACCCTGTCCCCATCTTTTACCTGACTGATTAGGGTTCTCAGAGTGTACTAGGAAAGGCAAGGCTGGGTACTGCAACACTGTCATCCTTAAAGTTAGACTTTGCACATGTCAGATCCTTATGGTTGCTGGGACAGAGGGCACCTTGCAACCAAACTGTAGCTCATGGATTAACATTCCTTCATCAAAAACTTGCTGTTTTGATCACAAAGGTAATCTGAACCTCTCTTTACTTCCAACTTCTAGATCTCACTGAGAGAAACTAGAAGTAATATTATTTATTAAATGTCTACATTAATCATGTCTACATGATTATTTATAATAGCTGTACTTTGCAATTTTAATTAAAAAAAGACTAAAACCATCCACATTGCAATCTGCCTGTAGTTCAAAACTTAGGCCTGCAAGTGTATGCTGGAAACATGTGAGCATGAGCACATAATCTTTGTGTGCATTTATAGGTAAAGAACTAAAGGCCAACAGACAAAGAGAGAGATAAGCAGTTGAGAACATCCTCTGCATATGTTTTAAAATAGATCTTACACCAGTTCATAGGCTGCAAATTAATTTATTCTACAAAATGCACATGTACATGAGTTATTTGCTTAGCGATCAGCATTGTTTTTAATCAGAAATTAAAACAGTATGACGTTAGAGTGACTAAAATGATCTCGTCACAATTTTTGTGAAGGAGTCAGTCTTTCTTGATTAAAAACCTTTTCTATTGAGACTTCATTAACTGGTCTCAGCCACTGACCCGTCTTGGTCTTAACTCTCTGTCTGATGTGTTTTAAATTTTGAAAGAGGCTGAAAAGAAGTCAATGTATCTGCTTTCTCCATTTCTACTCTGAAAGAAAATAAATATCACGTAACGTGCTTACACTGTATGATGCCAACACAATGCTGCAATTGTTAGGTCCTTTCGGAAGAGCACAGCCAGCCTTGTTTCATGCCAAGGCTGCCAGCAGCAGCACAGTGTGTCTGGCTGTGCCCATGCCTCCCACAAGGCTCATGGCAAAGCTCACCTGTTGTCTTCGCCCTCTCACGCACTGGAACTCACACCTGGACTGTGGTTTTCCTGCAGAAAATGAAATACATGCTTCCCCAACATCCTGTTGCAAAGCCAACCAGGACAAGATTGAGCACTCAGTCCAGCCTTGGGAATGCAATCCTTTTGTTTTCAGCCCCAGTGCCAAGGGAAGGTAGGAGGTGGCATCTAAAATAGATGACACCTCCCACTTTTAGGATTTGAGGCTGGAATTTTGAGGGCAATTGCATCTGTTGCCCACGATCATTACAGGCACTGCATGGCTGAGGCGTCTGTGCCTCTAGTGATTCAGTGGGAGAATTTCCTAAGCCACTGCTGAGAGTGGAGATTGTTCACTGTATCTCCATACAGCAAGCCATGTAAGCTGTCCAATATAACAGCACTATTCAGTGTCCGAAAGATTTCTCTACACTAATTTTTTTGTTTCAACTCTCCTTGAGCTGCAGCACCTACATCTGCCTCATTAAAACATACTTTTTCACTTCCTGTGGTGAACCTTAAAATCTGCAGGGGCAGGATACACACCATAAAGACGCACACATTCATCTGCCCTGTATAAGTAATTCCCAATTCAGATGCAACTCCTGACTATAGGGATCTTTGTTCTGAGTTTGCCTCTATTTCCACTTCCACAGAACATTTCCTGGTGGAGGAAAGTTATCACCCCAGACTCACTGGATTTCTTTTTATTACAGCTTATACAGAGCCACAGATCTCTCAGGCATCCCTCACCCGAGGAAAGAATAGAGATTGCACGAGTCCATAGTTCTTACAGCAACAGACCCTAAGTTCACAAAATCTGGACTAGAAATAACTCTTGCTTTCTAGCAAGAGTCCCAGGGACAGGCACGCAAGCAGAATGATCAGTTTCCACTTTTGTTGCTATCTCCACAGCAAAAAGAAAAGTAGAAATCTTCATTGCACACATGTATGCAATGCGAGCAGAGGTCTGCTCTGGCACTTGATGTGGTTTCAGAACTGCAGAAGCAGTCCCTCAAGACCTCTTCTACTTGGCAGGCAATACGTTTTTCCTGCATGAAGTAAAACCAGATATAAGTATGGGACTTGTAGTGGCTGCAAAAGAGAAGCCATGTACCGCATAGTTCATTATTTAGGGTTGATCAAAGTCCCCTCACCCCGGGTTCTGACTAACCTTCAAATGGGTTTTCCCCTTCTTGACTGGAAAAATAATGCATCAAAAATCACTCCTGAAATGGTCTTCTCACAAGATTTCTGACCCATTCCTGCAAACTCCAGTAGTTTGGATGGCTCAAATAAAGGTAAGCTGAGCATTCAACTTTGTACCTTCCAATCATGGAATCTTGCCCCTCCACACTATCATCCATCACTGACTATTGTATGGTCACATTAAATTAACTACACTGCAGTGGTGACATTTGCAGGTTGAACAGTAAAATTCAGGTTTTCAGTGGGAAACAATAGGAAAATTCCCTCCAAGCAATATGCACATAAAACCTGATCATTTTGCACAAATTCTCTTGAAGGTTTTACAAGTGCTTTTCCACTTTTTATTTTAGAAAATATTTCTTCTACTCATTAAAAAAAAATTATTTTTAATTAATTTATCAGTAAACTCTGGATTCAAAGATATTATTAGAATGGAATTAGGCAGTACAAAAGAATCTGTACTGTGCTCTTTTCAGAAATGTAAAATGATAAAGAGTAAAAAAGGGCAATATTTTTTAATGTGGAGCATTTGCACAACTAGCAGAAAGGAACCACTATACTACTGCATTTGACAGAAGACACTAAACTTTTGTGCAACTTCCGGGTCTTCAAATGCTTTCTTTAGTTGCAGAACAGCCTCCAAATATAGATTAAAAATGTTAATCCCAAATTAACTAAGAAGGAAAATATGAACAATATATTCCTCATGAGACTGTCCCAGCCTATTCAGCAATTTGTAGCACAGAAAGAACCTCATGCAGGTCTCTGAGCCTTTGGCATGTTCCCTAGCAGCTGCCTGTACCAGCTACTCTCACATTGCCCAAGGCAGAAGAGTTTCAAGGGGCAGAAACTTCCAGCTTTGCTACTTTTATTTGTACTTTTTCAAAGATGAACAAACAAAAGAAGTTGCATCCTACATTGAGCTAAAAAGAACCCATAGTTTCTTCCTGAATTTCTTTAACTGCATCTGATTTGTGTCCTGATAATATTATGAAATCCTTTTGATTTTAGATGTCCAGGTCGCCTTTCATCCCATAACCTGTGGCTGTGTGCTCTGAAGGATCAGCCAACAGCAACAGCCATAATGCCTCACTCTTCAAGGAACAGCAAAAACATATCCACCTCCTCTCCCCCCAAGTTCTCCTTGCAGGAGTTGCAGCTGGACGTTCCTGGTGCATATGATTTGTCAGGGAGACTGAGGTATCTAGAGAAATAAGCCAAAGCTTGGCTATTTCACATATATATATATATATTTTTAAATCTCTTTTGACATTATTTTGACAGATTTCATTATGTTTTGCAAATGGGAGGTTTGAGGATGGAGGAAACTTAAAATTTGCCTTTTGTTCTTCCAGCTCTTGCAAAACCAAAGCAAACAAATATAGGAAGGGCACTGTGACTCAGGAAGGGTTAAGATGTAAACATCCACAGATTCTGAACTGTGAAGTATATTCTAGCTTGTTCATGGCCGGGAAAATAAACACATTTGACCACAGTAGTGCTCAGCAGCTGGGTGTTGGATTAGAGCTGCACAGCTGAAAGCCTACAGTTAAAAAAGAGTTATCTATAACACAGTGGTAAACAGAAGGATTCGCTATAAACGTCTGAGTAGCTGAAAACTTAAGAAGGAAACACAGGAACAATAGGAGACAATAAAAATAAAAAGTAATAACTCGGTTATTTACTTTGTTAAGTCAGATAGGAGAGTTTGAACCAGACATTTGGGTTATTTCTTACTATAAGTCACATCCGAAGTGAATGAAGGAGTTTTCAGCTTTAGAAGCATAAAGTACATGAGAAAAATGCTTTCTTAGATGCTGAGAAAAAGCAGTACTATTCTGTAGAGAGTTCCTCCTGAGGTATCCTCCAGAACTGGTGACCATGTCCAGTGCCTTTGTGCCTGCTTAGAGTTGGGTTCAGCCCACATAACATTGAACCTCCAAACCATAGACACCCAAGCTAAGTTATTTAGTTACAACTCCCACAGGCAGTGGAGACTGCTAAACATCTTCCCAGAATAATTCATTTCACTGGTCTGAGCCATCTATCCCTATCCAAAAAACTCACAAGATGATTTTGAGAGCTACCAGTATAATCAGGTGCTCAACACCTATTTTAGGGCACGGGACTGTTAAATATCCTCTAGACCCTGCCTGGACATGCAGCACACTCCCTTTGAGCAGGTTGGAGGGCAATAGCAAGAGGCTTGGTGCAGAGTGAGCATGAAGTCTAAGAAAACTAATATGGCAGACTAATATGAGTGTTAGGGAAGGTTTTTCTGCAAGCTTAAATAGCATTTCTTATACAAAGTAATCTCATGGCAATCTACACAAACTGATCATTTTGTTTGTGTTGTCCCCATAAGAGAGTCAAAAATACTAACCTACTCTCTCTAATAATACAAAACCAGAAAAAGCATAGATTTTTTTATTATTCTTATCTGATTTGCTGATTTGTTTGGCTTTTTCAAATTAAAAGATCATGAAAATGTACTGAAAAAAAAAACTATACAAGAACTAACACATCAACGTAATGGAAACACATAAAAGTGAATGCACACTGTAGTACCTGCAGACTTTTAAAGACCCTCTGTATTTTTAAAGCTCACTTAGAGGTATTTCAGGAGGTAAAGTGTAGAGGCATCCAGTTCACTACATTCAGATTTATTCACTTATGGAAAAATCCTTTGGAATGTAATGAGTAAAGCCCAAAAAGTGCAATAGAAATTTTATCCAACATCCCTCCTATACAATTATACAAATTGACTTTTGAATTCTGTAGGAAGACTATCACTCTATTAAAATCTATCATATTTTTTTCCATAAGGGCTATGTGCCAAGGTCCTTATAGCTATTCCTGCCTTCTCCTGAAGCAAAAAAAAAAAACCTCTCCAGCAAAACATGTGACCTTCTACATATCCATTTTTCTAATAATTGATTGATATTAGAAAAGAGAAGAATTTCCTTTTCTTTGGACTTAGGGGTACTTAGAAAGAGACGCCCTGCAATTCATCCAACAGGGTGCAGTGATGTGAGAAAAGAGACCACTAACACATGAGTGCTCTGTAATTTTGGAAGGGAGACCCCCTTTTGCACTGAATTAACGCCTGGAAAATCTGCTCCCCTTATGCTTTTTCCATGTGATTTTCTGAAGCTCATTCTTTCTCCATTGCTGTGAAGGCCAGGACATATCCCCTGGCAGTTTTTAAAACTTTTATAAACTGGAAAGTATTTTGCTGGCTTGAACTTAGCTTGCCTAGAATCTGTGAAAGATGCTGCTGTTATTGTTGGGGTGTTAGTTGAGTTTAGTCATGTTATTCATTCCTGTTAGATAGGTTGGTTTGGTTTCCTTTAAAGCTTTGTTGTTTATCTCAGGATGTCAATTAATTAATTTGCCAATTGCTTACTTTTAATTCATGCCTCTGCTTCATTCCTGTATGTGCAGAAACTTACTGTGGAGAAAGGGGAAAAAAATTATTGTTCCAGCTTGGTTTCCAATTTGTTATTTTAGTCGAGGTGAGAAGGCAAATCTATAGCGATTCAAATACCTGCAAGGTGAGACGGAGATGGGTGTTCTGGTGCCAAGAGAGCAAGACTTTTGCTGAGCAGTCAAGTGTGTTTTAACAGTTGCATTTTCAGCTTCCTTGAAATCTGAGGAAGCCATGAATGGGGATCCTCAATGTTTCAGGTGAAAAAACCTGTGGGTTTGTGATTAGAATTTTCATGTATTAAATATTAGTCCAGTGGCACATCACAGTGTTTTCCTCTAAGATGAAAAGCCATGCCTCCTTGAAGTTTAATTGGCTGAAACACTGACTTTAAATCCTGGAAATGTGTGTGTGTGTGTGTGTGTGTGTGTGTGTATTAAGAGAGTATAGGTGAAGATGAGACATTCTAAACAATCCTTCCAGTTTGCATAAAAATCATGTAAATATCTAAAAATGGGAATAAAATTGGGATCATTAACCATTCCATGCAGTCAAAAATTTGCTAGCAGTTCATTCACTCACTTACTTGGCTCCTTGCCTACAAAATTCACTGTGGAATGACTTAAACAAAGAATTTCACAGAAATGGGAGACCAAGTCAAGACTATACTCCTGTGCTGCTGAGGAAATATATCTTGAGTAAAGTGAACATAATATTTAGTGTGCCTGGAATGGAGTTTTAAGGTATAGTTTTAAACTGCTAATTTGTGTACTTTGAACTATATACTGGAAATAATACCAGCTGCTGGTTTGGGTAAGATTAAATCCTGGGGTGGCTTTGGTCTCTATGGTTCATTCTCATAACACAGGGAAAATTATCAACTCTGAAGGCAATAACAGTGGAACACCATTTGGGGATCATAAGTAAGTCTCCTTAAACCAAACCCTGAGTTCACTGAAAGCCAAAAAGGATTAGAAAAACATCAGTTCTGGTATTTGTATTTATCTGCATGCTTATGTTATCATAAATGCACCACTTCGCTGCAGATACACAGAATGTGTTATGAAATACCATGGCTAGTTCCTGCCATCAGCATGAATAAAGACTTAATTGTAGGAAAAATGCAAACAAACGTGTACCACGCATTTATCAGGGCTGGTAATTAACCTTAAATCAGCTAAGGAAGGGTCTCTGGGACCTCACAAGGTCATTACACAGCAGACCAAACAGAGGGCTGCAGTCCTGATCCCAGGGCACCCTTGGTCCCTGTCAGAGTGGAAATACCAATCTGCTCATGAGCAGTTCCAATCTGATTGTCAACTACCCCATGGTCTTCTGCTGGCCTTTCAAAGCACACAGGAAACATTCCCAAGGCTCCATACTGACAAAGTGCTCTCCCACTGTCCTCCATCACCCATTGTCCAGCAGAAGGGTGCAATATGAGCATGGTATCAGGGACATATAGGGAATGATGCATGCAAGAAGTTTTGGAAAGGTCATTTTAGTCTGTGTCAATGTAAAGGGTTTGAAAGAGCCATGGCTTAGACAAAAAGAGATTTCAACTGTACCCTTCAAATGTGGCATTTCAAAGAGTCCTGGACCTGAGTTCCATGATTCTGATCTCTGGTCTCATAAAAACATAGAAAAGGCAGAGTGAATCATGGTGAAATATTTTCAGGCCTGGCCTGAAATAGCCCATATGATTGCCAGTGTAGCTGGAATGCATCTCAACGGGGGATTTTTTCTTCCTCAAAATAAGCATATGTGCTCAGCTCTGCATACAGCACATGGATGGCAAACCCACAGGGCATGGTCAGATAGGCAAGAATACTGGGATGTCTGTAAGGAGAGAAGGGACTCATTGAATTAGCTGAATTTCTGTAGATGTAAACAGACCGTGCTAAGCAACATAACGTAACTAATGAGCCATAGTTCAGTGAGAATCAATGGCAAAATGGCATTACCTCTGGCTTCATTTTTTTGTTATGAAATTATAGAAAGTAAATGAATTTGTGTACTTCAATTTCAGTACCTTTGCTCTGGGCAGAAATTAACTCTTCCTCTGCTGTATGGACTTTTCTCCCCCTGATACTGCAATTCTCACTCATTTTTCATCCTGTCTAAAACTAATATTACCTAACAGAGTGCTCTTGGACAGCTTTCTCACCCCACTGAAAAGAGAGCAGAAATCCAGGTGGGGTGGAGAACAAAGTTCAGTATTGCCCCCAAATATGTTGCCAAGTTAGTGCAGTAGTTGTTTGCTGTTGGTTTTGGGCACACAGTGCAGAATAGAGGGTTAGTGTTGAACTGTTCCTTTCATCAGGAATGACCCTGTGAATTGCAGGCACAGCACACTGCCTTAAAATGGTGTGTGCATCTTATTGGCAGTAAAATAATCTGTGCTTCACAACAAGTCTATCTATTTATTGCTTGGAAAACTGCACAATGTGCAGCATTCCCTGATGCTGGCACATGAGCTCTGGCAGACCACCCGCGTGCTCTCTGTGCTATGTCATCCGTGGGACAGAAGCAAAGCCCTGCTGAGATCTGAGGTTATTGATACACATCTCAGAGATCATTTTGCAGAGAACAACTAGATTCTCAGCCAGAAAAAGGGTGAGTCATATCTTTGCTAGCATAATTCTGAGTAATAGAACAAACTCCTCAAGGACAAGCTTCATTTTTCACAGAAACAGCTAAAACCAGCAGCAAGTACCTAGTATTTAACAGTTTTTTAAAATAACCCTGCCATTAGGAGGTGGGAAATACAGTCTGGTTCTCAGTGTTTATTCCCAGTTCTGACCAAAAATGTCCCTGTAAGCATGCTGCACAGAGACCAAAACCCATGAAGAGCCTGTAAATTGTTACAACTGGACAAAAAGTGCCAGCTGACACTGAGAATTTTTTTTTTTTTTTTAAATAACAGCACTTCATGAAAACATATTTTAAGTGGCTTTAAAAACTCTGATCCTTTTCTGTTGTCAAGAAAGCTGTAAAAGTGAAATTTACTTTTCAGGTACCCAACATAAGAAAAGGATAAAGCAGATGGCATTAGTGACTCACATATGCTAGAAAAAAAAGGAGCAGACACCGTGAGCACAGGTCTGGTATCCCACAGTAACCCAATTAAATCCCAGTACGAAGACTGTTCAAAAATTTACCATCCTCCTAAGATGGGCTCTGCTCAAAAGAAGACCCCAAAGTAGATATGATCTCACCATATAATGTTCCCATGACATCATGGATTGCAATACCCAATTTAAGTTTGCATTTCCTCAACACCAGAGGGATATGTTTCGCAGCAACTCCAAAACACACACTTGAATAATCAAAGGTTCTTTGCACCAAGACAAAGCTAACCCAGGCCCAGGGCTTCACAGCCTCACAGGCTCTCAGCACGCTCACCTTCAAATCTGTGCACAACCTCCTCTGAAATAATGGCCATCCCCAAGATATACCCTTTCTATCTTCCCCTGAGGTTCTGAATCCCTTTCTTCTGAATTCACCCTTCGACATAACCACAACCTTAGTGATGAGAATGGAGTTCTATTAGCATTCATCTCCCAAATCCAATTAACATTGCTTGTCCAGGTGAAATTTGCCCAGACCTACAATTTCCCCATAAGTCTAAATTGGCTGTCAGGCACAACTTTGGCAACTGGTTGTCTATTTAAAAGAAACTAATAACACTTATTCAGCAATTACCCAACACTCAATAAATACTCTCCTGCTTGATTTGCTTTTAAGAACAAACTGAGGTGAGTTATGAGGCAATTGACTGCCAACTGCAAAATACCCATCCCAAGGGTACCTCCTGAGTTTTAAACATTAGCTAGCACTCAAGCAAAATTTTTTTGTGCTTCTCAGCATCTAGCTGGTTCCCACAACTCTGTCACTTTAAGAAATGATCACCTCTACACCTAAATTAACATTTTTAGACACACCAGCCAAGATGGGAATGTTGAATGGGAGCAAGGAAAGACCATCTGGAGCTTTTTCTGGTGTCATGCAGAGTTGCAGAAGATGCCAGTGGCCTTGTAACTTCTCCTGGATGACAAAAAGATTAAAGTAGATGCAGGTGGCTCACAAGTCCATTGTCTGCCTTATCTCCTGTGCTGGATTATTCTGCAGACATGTGATGAATGTCACCAGCACCCAGATCTTTGTCTTCTCAAATATAACTGCATTCTGTTAATGAAAACCAACACCTGGAGAGCCAAGGATGTGGGAGCAGACAAAAGGTTTTTTGCTTCAAACTTTGTTACTAATCTACCACTTTTACTATAATTTACAGAAAAATGAAGAACGACTTTGGGATCATTGTTTAAGGCTTTTCCAGAGCTCACTAACTGCCTCCTAGAAAGGATCTGAGTGACGCAATATGGCCAAGCACCTTTCCTATCAACACTGGGTTATGTTGGATTTAAAGGATTCAGGTTCTATGGCCGTGTTGTGGAGGAGCTCCTTTTCCCCCATTCTTGTCACTTCATTCATTCTCAGTACTGTCAAAGGCACCCCTGTTTGGTTACTGCATGGGATGATGAACTCACCACTTCCCTTGATCATTTTCCTTCATTTTCCTTGAGCACTACTAAAAATATATGGCTACAGATTCTTGTTATCTTTTCTTGTATGGATTAAATAAAAATGTAATATTTGCTTTGCCCCAGACATGAAGGTGTTCAAATAAAACAACCAAGACCCATCTTTTTGATTATCTAAACAGTTGAGGCAGCTTAAATGCTGCCATATAAATGATTTCTCCATCTCTTCAATTTTTTCTGGTATTCTTTTTTACATGAGCTCTCTAATTGTTTTATCTTTTTCTGGTTGACAGCAGCATTGAATCTTCAGTGTCTGATGAGTTCAAAGCAAAATCCCTCTGCTACACTTCTAGGTCTCCTCAGATGTGTCCCAGTTTTGTATTGCAAGTTAATCACTCTCTGTAATCCTTCTCTGACCCCTTCTCCATCTGCTGTGTTTTCATTTTTGCATAGGACCACCAGTTTTAATCCACTGGCAAACTTTATCTATTTTATATTTTCTCCTCTGTGTTATGTATACATTGAAGATTGCCAGCCAAACAATAGCTTATCGAAGAGTGCCCTGTTAATTAAATTGATAATAATTCTTCAGTGATATTTTGCACAATCCTTAATTCACTTAAAATGTGTCTCTACAGCTCAGTGCTAACTTCAAACACACATTGAGCAAAATGCTTTACAAAGTCTAAATACACTCCATTATGCAGATATTTTTCATTGTTCATTAGAAACTTCAAAGATATATTTAACTTCTGTTTAACAATAACTTTTCATCCATTATGCTATCAGAATTTATAGCTTTGTTTTTCAATCATCATTTGATATCTGTAACAATTTGACTACTATTTTACCCAAGACCTAATTCAGATCAAGTATTTTGTTTGTCTGAACACTGTATAGTACATTTCTTAAATATTGGCAGAACATTAGCAAACTTCAGAACAAACAGCAGAACTTCAGTTTTGTGAAATGTTCTCAGTTTTCAAAGATTTATTTAAAATTACTATCAGAAGGCCAAAGATATTCTCAGCTTCAGAATGTCAGGACAGAACTTAGATGTGTCTGATGCTACAAGAATGCAATAAAAATATCTTGACTTCTTTCTATTTTCTCCTCTTAAAATTTCTGTTGATCATATTTTTCCTCTTTAGTTGGTTCTGTGAGTTTGCTACCATGGGTTTAAGCCAGAGACATCCTTTCTTTTCTGACAGGGCAAGTAAGTCAGTAGTCAACACAAATCTCTCCAGGGACTACATTTAATTTCTAAAAGTACCCTCCTGCTCAGCAACACTGAGTTCACCCCCTAGGGGAGCTGTGTACAGGACTTAACAACCTCACAGACACCTTTCCGTGTTTTCATGACATTAAGGGTATATTTACCTATTCAAAGTTAAGAGCTTCAGGATGGAAAAGTTGCATTTTTAATTCTTGCTCTGTTAACATTGAACTTTTTTGTACATAATTGTTTGTACAAGTCTTCATCATGGCCCAGATGAGATATATGTTTAATATGAGCTGTTCACCCACTGCAGGTCTGGTATTCGCCTGGTTGGCCTATTTTTGTTGAGGGTTTTATAGAAAGAAGAATCAGTTCTTTCAAGCTCTAAAATTCTTAGTCCAACATTGATAGGAAAGAATGGCTCTGAGGATCAGAGTCCCAGTCTAGTTATTTTATTTATGTTTTCCTTTATGGTTTTAAATGCAATATAAGATTTTAAGCAACATCAGTCTGGCTTTTAAGGCTAATTTGCTGCTGGTTTATATAGCATGGCTCATCCAAGAGTATCCATTAAATAGAACTTGATTCATAATTCAGACCTCTAAAAATCATAATTTTTATCAATACTCTTTTGTTAACTTAAAAGATGCTGCTCCATACAGGACTCACCATTGTGAGATCTACTTATGCCTTCAGTCACTAAGGGAAAACAATAAAACCCAACCTCCTTCTGAAGGCAAACAAGCATTTTCAACTGACTGTCAACATAAGGAGAAAGATGTCTCAGAATAGAAAGAAAATTTCCAAAGAGGAGGGAATCCTCTTAAATGTCTGTTATAGAATAATCCACTAAACTTTCCCTGTAAGGGAACAGCTAGCTGCTCCAAGGGAATACAACAGAAAGTGTGCCGAGGGTGCTGGGCAACAAACCTGTCTGGAAGCACTTCAAAAAATGCAGGAAGGAAACCAACAAAGACAAAATAATAACCATGATGAAAAAGTGATAAAAGATGGGGGGAAATTTTTCACACTGTAAACTGCTGTAATTCAGAACATCATTTGCAAGGCAGAATGGTAAGGGTGGTGATTACCACAGTAAAGGACATATGTCGTACTAAAGGGGTCCCTGATGCCCTTTCCCTTGATGTCTCCATTTGACCCTGGAATGGTCCCACTCAGCTGGGAAGAAAACTGATGCCATCTTCTTCTAGCTCGAAAACAAGCTGTACTTAATGCAAATGCATATCTCTACAGGTAACTTGGGTGTGACCAATGATCTGCAAAATTCAACCTCTGGATTAATTAGCCAGTAACCAGTGCAGGTTTGCTTAATTTAATATAGTGGCAAAACAAAGCCCAAAGTGTGCCTTCACAGCTCTTACTTAGCTCTCTTGGGAGTCATATGGGCTCACAAGCCCTCCACCACCCATGGCTGCCTGTTCTATGCTTTGCAAAAGACCAACATTTCTCTGTCTCCCTTGGCACTTTTGCCTCTCTTTGAGTCCCCTTGGATTTCTGCTCACAATTCCCACTCCTGCTCTTGCACATCCCAAGCAGAATTGGCCTGTCTTCTAGGAAAGTGGCGCCTGGAGACCAGTGGGGATAACACCTTCACCCCCTCCATCATTTCTGGTATCACTGCACGTCAGTGGCCCCTTCCTTTCTCTTAGGCTTGCCCTGGCTCTAAGCCTGTGCCAGGACCGTGGCTCTGGGAAGGATCTGGTAGGCACAGAGAGCAGCTTGACAGGACAGAGTCAGTCACCTCTAGCTTTTGGCTGTAGATGCTCTGCATGAGCAAAGACAAAGTTTCTTTGTTTCAGGAGCTAAGGACTTGGCAGACAAGATAAAACGTCTCAGATAAAGAACTTATGTCAGTCTCCATTTGGCTGTTTATGATACTTCTGAATGTTTTGGCAAACATAAGCCTTCTCCTCAGGACCTGGAAAGCAGCTCCTTTGCTTTGTAGTACAACCTGCTTTGTTTCCACAGGTTGCCAGTGACCTAATCATGGTGCAGGCGAGTATAAATCTCTGACCTGGCCAGCACATCACTGCAGCCTGCCAGCTAGATGTCTGCACTTCATACACAGCTTTCTGTCTTAGCAGTAGAACATTTTACACTGAAATGAGATTTCACCCAGTGAGCTGGAAAGTTCTGGGCAAATTGATCTGCTGCCTCACCTGCAGCCTTGCTTTTACTGTCAGAGCCAAAACTCTGAGCTGGGTTTCTGTCTATCTGATAGCTCTTAATTCAGATGATAGCACAGAAGAGATATTGCAATGCTCCTGTGGGTCAGCATGACTGATTTCAACTGAGAGCAAAGCATACCTTTCAGTACTTTTCAGACAATCAAATGTTTACATTTACTCAGTTTGATTAACAGCTGCAGCCACATTCAGCCAAGCTCAGCTTAGAAAAATTACACAACGTGTCCTGTTTACAGCTTTAGCTGAACAGAGGCAGGAAAGATAAAAGATTTTCTTTATAAACTACTGATACGTTGCCTAAATCTGGCTCAAGAAGCAAAATATCAACAGCTGTGGAGCATGGGATTTTTAATTCCTGGTTGTTTTCCCAGTGACACGGCCAACTCACAACCCTGCAGCTGAGATAGCACTGAGCAGCTCATGAGTCGGCTGGAGGGAGAATAATGAATCCAAGATTCTCCCCCAGCCTCTACTACAGGTTTGTTGTGCAAATGAAATAGCTCTGCACCTCCACTTACACCTCTGTGGAGGAAGTTAAATGCCATAGTGAGGGAAAGTAAAGGACTTAATTAACTCTCCAGGGCATTCTGAAGGCCAGTAACTGAAAGCATCAGATTAGACCGATTAACAGGAACATACTTAGAGCATAAGAAAAAGATTTGAAAAAAATAATGCCTTAATCAGAAACTGTTGAGCATTACAATAATATTTTTGTAAACTTTCAGATTTTTATTTTATGACACCTATGTTTCTTCCTGTACAGTTAACAACAGACTAACATGGAAACAGGTACTTATTTATTCCTGCTAAAATCCATATGTAAATCAGTCAGGAAGACCTCTAAGACAGAAGAAGTATTTACTGCTTGTGCCGAAAGAATTAAATTTACTGAAATTTAATTTTTCATCCAATCTAAGGATTGAAATAGCTGCAGGTTGCTCAGTTTATAAGTGATCTGTACTATTCACATATTCAAACATACTGTTTATTTACACACATAAGTGGTGCAAAAAAGAAAAAACCTATTACAATGCCTATATTTAGATAAAAATACTTCAGAATGAACAGTTAACAAAACGGAGACAAGACTTGTGTACAAATTGTTGTGCAAATCCTGCTAATCCAACTTTAATTTGAAAAAATGCAGCAATGTTTTCACGCTGCTTCAGGTGTTAAAAATGCCTGGAGAGATGGCAACCTGCTACAGGAAGGAGAAAGGTGACTCCAGGTTTTGGGTGCAGTGCTCTGCAGCCAGGACTCTGGTATAGCCATCCAGGCAGTGACTCCTGCACACCTGGCTTGGCACACTGCTCCCTCTTGGTAGGAGATTTCAGTACCTTTGCACGCTTACTAACAGCATGTTTGTCGGACCCTTGCTGCCATCATTCCCATGCAGGAGGGATATTTCTCCTTCTCTGCCCCAAGGACCTCAGAGGACCTGCCTAGACTCCTGTACCAATCATATCCCTCCTACCTCTGTGCTCCTCCACTCTGGTGGAAAACAGCAGAGCCCACACATCTGCGCCAGGGTCCAGACCCCTGAAGAGCTGCCAAAGGAAGAGGAAGCACGGAAAGAGAACTGTGGGAACCATCAGCATCCTTCCACAGCTCAGCAAATTAAAGGTTTCCTAGTTGCCAAGCAGGTCTAACAGGAATTATAAAAAAGAAATGTATGACATAAAACAAAGGTAGTAAGAAGAGAGGAGAGTCCAAGAAAAGTGAAATAAAAAAGTCCTTGAGAAGAAGCCAAAACAGTAAGAGGATGCAGGTTCGAAAAGTCTGTGTCTAACATCAACAGTATTTCTGAGGATTTGTATAAAACAAGGCAAGCTATTCTTGCCCCATCCTTTATTTATTATGTTATGAATGAATTAAATATTAGAAGAAAGGCATCATGCAAACAGGATGAAAAAAATTTCACTTTCAGCATTGCTGCAATATGTCATTATTTCATCCTTCTATCTGGCTTCTTAGATCATCAATGCAACATGGAGTTCAAAGTTACCAATACGTGTAATTTTGCTAATAAAGATCCTAAACACAGCTGGTAGTAATGACTTAAGCTGAAGGGGAAAAAAATCCCATTAGAGTCCTCATATTTATATATCCGTCTCTCTGTTCTTGAGGAGATGTTGCCAGAGAACAAAACCGGGGCATCGTGAGTCAATAATCTTTTGTATTCACATAATGTCCTTTGGGATTGTGTACGTTCTAGCACAAAGCCATATGTTATGTGATCATGGAGAATAAGTATTTAATCATTAGTATATATGGCCATGATTTTGTTTTGATGGATCAACTGAGCATTGTTTGCATAGCAAGCACCATGGAGTCTACATTTCAAGCCAAGTGGCTAAACAGAGCAGTACTGTTTCCCATATGTTACGTGAACTTCATTATCACCCTTTGCATTTGGAACTGTAAGTTACATTCTTATTTTTCATGCATTGCTTTTTTGGTGTTTCGTATTTAAATCTTCACACAGAAAGTCATGGCAAAAAAATTTAGGAGGGTCTCTTCTCATCAGCCTTTGAGGACAGAGTCTTGAGAAACAAGATATTCTCCTAAGCAGAGGGAGCAGAGCCCCACTGTTCCAGCAAGGAACAACACAAGAACTTCCAGAGAGCAACACCAATCCATTGTGTTTTGCCTGTACTTTGGGGCAAATCTCACGTGACATATCTGGACCTGGGACATCCAACAGACATCCCACAAATCTGTCACAGCCACATCACCACTAACATTGCAGGCAGAGACCCTGCAGACCACCAGGGCAATGTGTCAGTGCTGTGGCTGACATTTCCCAAAGACTTTGGCTCTCTGGTGCATGGAGCATGGCAATGGGCTGGGCAAGCCCTGTGAATCCCCTGTGGTCTGTGATCTCCAGGGAGAAACCAGGGAGTGGATTCTGGAATAACATAAGTGACAGGTTTTGAATTGCAAGCAATTGACTTTAAAACTGCAGCTGGGCTCAAGAAAAGCCTCTCCCACTTCCTGCTTTGTTCAGCAAAACGAGGTCAATACAGTTTGAAGCTGTGGTTCTGCTACTGAATTTAGGCCACTCAAACATAAAGTGATTTGCCAGGTCTAGCAGCTGTCCAGGGGGTTTCACTGAGAAATTATACTTCTCATAGCCTGGAGACCCCATGCTGTTGCTGTGCATTAGGATGCATCCTGAATTTACTACTTTCACTGGGATTTTGCCAGTCAGTCTAGTCATAACCTCATCTTCTAATTTAAATCTCCATCAAAATGATAAACGGCTTAACAGAAAATGATTTATGGGACAAAAATACAAAAAACACAATCTCTTGTTCTTCTGCAAATACACATTGGAAGTGAGAATAAGTTGATGAGCATAGTTTATTCCCAGCCTGGAAATTCAGGGTTCCAGACCATCTAAAAAAAAAAACACTGGTAGAAAGACAAGCAATTAACTTTTTTTTTTTTTTTAACTGCATATGGACCAGCAGATTTTTATCCTCTGAAAGGGTGGAGTAGCAAGACATTTTTCTAGGCTGGATTTGTAAACACATCCTGTCAGAGCATATGAGCACTCTACTTCCTAGCCGTTCAAATCCTGTACATTTCTGGAGTTTGCTGATACAGGATGGTTAACTAGCTCTGGCAGAATTTTTCATGGAGACAATTTCCCATGAGAAAACGAAGAGGACTGGCTCCTTATTTGTCATTTCAGCCCAGCTATTCTTTGGACTCCTGATTTCTCTGTACACATCCTGGCAAAGGACCTGTTCGAGGTCTTCAGCTCTCTCTTTTTTCTCAGGCTCTCCAAGTAGATGCCAGGGATCTGAAGGCCTTTGGTTTTTTCAGGTGTCAGAGGCTACTCCAAGGTGAGTAAGCAGCCTCACCAGGTCTCCAAGCTCTTTTCCCTGACCATAAGGGCTGGCCCCAGGGCTAAGCAGTGGACTCCATGGTGAGCTCCCTGCCCATCCAGTAATTTTGATTTTCAGGATTCCAGGCTCTGCTGTTCCTTGCACTGCTTGGGAACAGGAGCAGCTATCCACTCTCTCCTGGATTTCACCTGGAACTTTAGGGGTCCCCTTCTCAGGTATCTGTCTTGTCAACTAACCATCTTCCTATGATCCTCCTCTTTTGAACAGCAAGAATATGGAGGCAGGCAGCCTGTCTGCCTGCAAACCAGACAGGAGCAGCAAGGAGAGCAAAACTTCATTTTTTCTTTCATGAAGTAGAATTTCCTGGAAATCCCTCCGTGTTGGGAAATAAACCCCAAAGTCTGCCCTTTGACTTTTGTCCTCATTTAGAACAAAGCCATTTTAATAATACAACAACATTTCCTGGGAAGAGATTCTTATTTTGTCAGCACCACGGATGGGGGTCTTTGTTAATTCAGTTTCAGATGGGAGCCAGAGACACATTCCCTCTCCCTCTGACGTGTGCACACAAAGGAAGGGCAAGGGAAACAGGAGCTAAATGTGACTGGAGCTTTGAATTTCTGCAGAGCTCTATTCCTTAAGGAAAAAATTCCAAGGATAAGTTCTGGAGTCTCAGGCATTTCATTTGAGTCTTCTTTTACTCAAAATAAAGGACTCTAGAAGTGTCCTTTTTTCAGTGAATGGCAAATTGCAAAAGCAGAGGCAGACAAGCATCTGGCTTGTCAAGAGTCAAGAGACCAAGGAAAGCTCAGAATGTCTTTTTCTGGCATTACATTTGAATCCAGACTCCTATGTTAAGAAGTTTTTCCAATTGAATACCAGTGAAGGAGTTACGATAGGGAAGAAGTGGCTGTAATAACTAATTTAATTTTTTTTTTAATTATTTTTTTGATATATTTCTTTTCTGTCACACTGAAAGCCAGTTTTATGGGGAGAACTCTTCAGTGGGTTACATGATGTCAGGGTCCTATGAGCCTGGAGTCAGTGTTATCAGCAAAAAATCCTTCCTGTTTTGGCTATAGCTTTTGCTATCACATTTGGCCTGGGCAACACCATAGGTCAAAATACATAAAATTAGTCACTTAACCAGGTTTTTTTCTGAATATCATTTCTTCTGCTCCATTTAGAGAAAATGCAGGAAGTTTATTCCCCAGGGAATCTTAGAGAAGGTTGGGAATTGAAGCGCTTGTATTTTTCACATAATTCGGCAACCTACTGGAAAGGAATTTGGAGAAAGCACTACAGGAGGAAACCTCACCCTTCTTACAGGTTTTCCTGTGGGAGAAAGTTATTTCCCTTCCTAATTATATTTTATAGGTGTCTTCTTAAGTAATGTACTAACTACACAATTAATATGAAATTCATAGGGATATTGCTAGGTGTTAGTTACTGTTGTCATTTATTAACTTCAAAATGTTTTTCCAGTCTGTCTGCCAAAAGACTGTGAAGGATGATGATGGTGTGTGTATATTATGACATATATAATGGGTGTGCAATTTCATTATCCTTAGTGGATGTCCACACTTGGAAGAAAAATGTCTTAAATCTCCAGTCTCCTCCACCCAAACTATGTTGCTTTCACATCATCCTTACAGTCTTTATTTTAATCACTGGATATTAGATTATTCTGCCCTTTCACAGCATGCAAACCATTTTAGTAGGTGCTTAAAAGTGAGATGAAGAAGATTGTTTGTATTAAGGTATCAACTGGCAACCTGGAAAGTGCAAATACATAAATATTTCTAAAGAAGAATAATAAAAGCATATTGGTATGGCTCTTAAATGAAACCTGAAATTATTTTTTACTGCCATCTTGTTACACAATATTGTTTCCTTTCAGTGCAGCTTACTATCCTGTTATTAAAAAACAAACAAACAAAAAACACAGTGAAGGAAAAAGCCTTTGGAGGAGTGAACTAAAAAGGTAATTTC
Source organism: Aphelocoma coerulescens (assembly GCF_041296385.1). NCBI lineage: Eukaryota > Metazoa > Chordata > Aves > Passeriformes > Corvidae > Aphelocoma > Aphelocoma coerulescens. Next base: position 49,790,187 of record NC_091016.1, read on the forward strand.
CATTTATTGAATACCATAGCTACACATCATGCTTCACTTGAATATATTCACTGTTATGACTTCATGGGTGGGAGCAAAAAAGGAGTAATAGGCAAAAGGAAATGTTCCACTATGTCAGACCCCTGATCACAATGGTTTCATCTAGAAAGGGGAAAAAAAGCTCCTTGCAACTGTATTTTTCACATCCCAGGATCACACAGGGTGGAAGGAATTTCATTCATTTTTTCAGCTTCTATTCCTTTCCTCAAGATGTCTTTTTGTCTATGATTGTGGAGAGTGCATTTTTTATTCATTAGGTCAAGTTCGCCCCTGGTGTAACCCTAGCCAAGTGTGTGGCTTTGGGCCAGGAACAATTTCAGCCTCTGGTCTCCTTCTTACTGGGATCGTTGCTACCTGAAACCAGCATCCTCCCCCGAGGCCTGGCTTTGGGATTGGCTAGTCACCGTGCACAGATGTGAGGCAATGCTTTCTACCCAGGGACTGGCAGCTGCCTGTGAGCCCCATCTACAAACTGGTAAAACGAGACACCTCTGGACATTGTGGGAGACTAAACTATACACAGACATCACTCTCTTCCAAAATGAGAGCTTAAATAGTAAATTTAGGGGCAGGTGTTGCCCTGGGAAAGCAAAAAGCAGTTCATCCAGGCATTTTGGCAGATGTCTGAGTAACAGCTTGAAGGCAGAACCACAGCCACATTACTATGTGTCATTACTCTTCACAGCTCATGTTACAAGATGGCTCTAGGAAAAGTTTGCCCTTACAGACCCCACAGACAAATGGGAAGTACTTAAACAATATTCCAGTGAACCCTTAGTCTGAGCCTTTATTTAAGATATAGCTGCCTCTTCCTATTTACTGTTTCCCTTCGGCTTAAAATAGTGGAATGTATCAGGAAGATCTGGCCATGAGCAAGCTTACTCCCTGTAATTGCCCACATCACAGGCCCCAAGCAGAAAGACACTGGGTGATGCTGGTGGATGATTAGAAGTCTTCTTTCATGTAGAGGCTAAAAAAATGTTGGATTAGAGCTTTAAGGTTAATGAGACTCAGAAATTTGAATTCCTGTTCTGTTTTTAAATTAAAACAAGGCACAGCAAAATCAGGTTAACTTTTATGCTTTGCTTTTATTCCTATTAATTGTCACATGAAGAGCCTGAAACAATGGGGAAATTGCTTACCTCACATAGTTTTCATTTTTTCTCTGGCTTCAAGGAAATTGCATAATTCTTTTTTTTCTCTTAATTCAACTGCTCAGAGACATATTACGCAATAATATCCAAGCTCCCTGTCCTTGACACAGCTAATGCAGCTAATGAGAGAAACAGCAGCCAGGAACCTCCAGTAGCTCCAGTAGGTTCCTGCAATGGCACAATGTGGCCTTTACAAGAAAGCTGCATAAAACATCAGAAATGCTGTCTTTAAGATGAGAAAAATAATAGTTGTTTTGGGTTTTTTCCTATCCCTTCTAAAAGAAGATAATTCTCTGAGGCTGAAGCAACACAGCCAAGCAGAAGCATTTAGTGCTACCTCACCACAATGACTTTGGAGGGGAGTAAAGTTAGAGATTTAACTCACCATAATTCTATCAGTGAAATTGAGGCATCGCTCTTTGAAAATTATTGCAGAGATTCAATGTAAAACAATCATCAAGTCATTGTGGCCAACACAGGTGGTCCTAGCACCAGTTGTCTTTCTCATGGTAGGAACACTGGGACTGGTCACCCAGAGAGCTGATTAATGCCTCCACTCTGGAAATACCCAAGATTAGGCTGGGTGGGGCTCTGACAAGCCTCATAATAGTTGAAGATGTTCTTGCTCATGGTAGGAGGGCTGGTCTAGGTGATCTCTAAAGTCCCCTTCAACACAAACAATTCTATGATTCGCATGAACCTCCTTGAATCTAAAAGGAGAGTCAGACCAACAGTGTTTCAAAGTCCATGCCTTCAGATAAAACTACAGTGTGTGCACATAAATGTGTGCATGATTGTTTTTTACAGCAGAGGACTAATGCTTCTACACAAAGTCCAGAAGGAATAGGAAATTTGCAACGTGACGCCGTAAGGTAACAATGACACGTTGTTGACCTCAGCAACATCAGTAAAAGCTGAAGTGCCCTGCCTTCACTAGGGGCAGTAATTTCATGTAATTATCTGCTGAATGTCTTCTTCCACCAGCCCCATGTAAAGTAAATGAAAAAAAAGACCACCTTCTCTGGCAGTGAATATATAACCTACGAGCCAAATCATCAGGCAATCCAATTTCTCTACCCTCTGGAATAATTACCTATCTGATTTACAGAAAATAATAAAACGACAATAATAATGATGATGATGATGGAAGGGCTGGAGGCAATTTGGAGACCAGGATCAGAATTCAGATTGATGGTGGCCAGTTGGAAAAATGAGCTGAAATGCAGGATCCAGCAAACCTAGGAGATGAACATGAGTCAGCAATGCCACATATCTGTAGACAAACTCAATACCGCAGTGGAATGCTAAATTATGACTGCCATATTTAGGAGGCACCAAGCCATGCCTTCAACCTTCACAGCACTGGGTGTAACCATGCAGGGGTGTAACCTTTGAGAGCACTGCACTGCCAGAAAGAGAAACATGGAACGGGAGGAAGTTCAGAAAACAGCAAAAATTAACAGAGGTCTAGAACACACGACATATGAAAACAGATTGAATGACTTGGCTTTGTTTAAAGTTGGAAAGAGAATTCTGAGGGGAGACATGATAACAACTGTCCAGTGTGTAGAGGGTTGCTACAACAAGAAGGTAATGAATTATCCTCTGTACCTAATGGATTAAGACAAAGAATAATGGGTTTAAATTGCACCAAGGGGATTTCCCACCTGGGGAGGCTGTGGAATCTCTGTCACCAGAGGTTTTGAGGAGCAGTTTAGACAAACATCTATCACGAATGATTTAGAAGTAAATGCTTTGGGCTGGTGGGCTGGTCTTTGGAGATGACTTCCCAAGGGTTTATCTGTGACTGGATGACAGAATCAAGCTAATTGGCACAATATTTTACAGTACCTTTATACTTAGAATGTATTTTCATCCACCAAAACTAAACCCAAGAAATCACACTGTATCTGGTTTGGACAGAAGGAAAGGCATGAGTTCATTTGTTTACATTAACTAAGACAGTGGAAATATTTCATTGTGGTTCATTTCATTTCAGACACAAAATAAAACTAATCTGGAAGGTCCTTATCTGGGAATGGAATGTATATTGCTTTGTTAAATCAAATTCATGATAGCTATAAATCTAATTTATGCCACATCACTTACTCTGTTTGGTCCAGTATCTTTTGCTAGCAACATTCAGTTTCCATGAAAATATATAAGACCTTCAGTTTAACACTAGTTTTTGAATGAAGGTGTTGGGTTTTTTTTTAGTTTAAGATACTATATTCACATCAAAAATAAAGATTTAACATAAACCAGTAGACATAGGACTAGCTTATCATCAGTGACTTCTGCAGGCCTTCCCAGGTGTATCCAGCTTTCAGACCCTATACCGTTTTGTCACCAAAAATTTGTCATTAACACAAGTATACTGTTCCCCCTTCAAAGTTATTAAAATGCCAGAGACAGAGTCCACTCCTGGCAGCAGCTTGTTCACAAAAATAAGCAGAATTACTCTGGCTTTAATTAAATGCAGAATTCTGAAGAGCACAATTTCGCTTAAGTGATCATGGGAATGTTGGTGGGTAGAAGCTCCATGTAGACAATAAAATAAGAAGCAGTATCTTCCAGAACAACATCTTACATTGTCCTTAAAAAAGATTTCACTTTCAGGCCTGCAAGGATTTCAGGGAAGGTCCTATTTTAGTCTTTAATTTCTGTTGCTCCTTGTTTTTGGACTGCCAATCGTGAATTGAAGCAAGTCATCCTAAATTACATTTTAACACAAATTCCCTACCACTTCTTTTTTTTTTTATTAGGCATATGCCAATTTTTTTTAAACGGTTTTATGTATTTTTATTGATGTTTTCTCTTTCTGCAATAAAGTATCATGAGACAAATAGATCTATTCATTTTTTAAAAGGGAAAATACAAGTCACAACGCTGTTCTGAAAAGATAATTTGCTATGATTAAATGAAAAAGTAGTGGAAGAAAGAAAATAATAAGTACTGCTGACTACCTCCAGATATTCCAGGATTACATAACTTTGTATCTAAATGCAATCATGTATAATGGAAAGCAAAAGCTTTTTGGAGAATACATCCAAAAAGCACTTATTTCATGGTGAATTAATAAAATAGAAAAGGCCAAGGGAAAGTAGAGTTCCTTTGTGGGCTTGCTCTTCCCCTCCTCCCAACAGTGCAACCCAAGCTTGCCCGTATATTGGATTCTATATGGAAAAATGGGTAGTACCTGATGTTTTGCAAACCACTTAATCCCAAACAGTTTTTTACAGTATCTGCTGTAAACAAGAACAGTGCTGGTCACCCTGCTGTGCCTTCTGACCTTTACAGCACCAGAAAAATGTGCTGTGTAAATCCATTTTAAGAATTCTGTGGCATTTGGTAGATGTTCAGCTGGGAAAGTCCCCCACATAACAGCACACAGAAAGTCACAAAAACACCACTCCTCTCCCCAGCATATGGGACACTCAAGGACAGATGACACAGCAAATATTTAATGAAACTAGACTATTCTTCTGCCAGCTGTTTTCCTCATGTATTGGTACATATTCCTTCAAAGCAAGACTTTTACTTTTCTTAAGCTATTTGGGATTTATGTTATAATCACTTTTTTTCCTAAAAGCAGTCTCAAAGCACACTCAAAATTCCTTGAACAGACCTATTAAATATTTACACTTTCAGCTGTTTGTGTCAATTTTTTATAGATGAAACATGCTATCCACCTTAGCGAACCAGGAACACTTCCTATCTGCTTTTGGGACTTTCTAACTTCAAATAGTCTTTAGAAGAGAAACTGAACATATAAACCCTCTGGTTTGCCTGTTAAAAACACAAAGGTATAGATGGTGCTTCTGTGGATACACTCTTCTGTTGAAGATTAATCTTTTATGACTTTAATTCTTTGGTAATTAAGTATGCCCTTCTGTGTCCTTCTATCAAAGAGATCTCAGAATGAAAACCTAGTGATTATGAAAATTCTAAATATAATATTGCAGGATGGTAACACCATCCACAACAGTTTTTTCCTCCTATTAGCCATTAGAAAATCTTTCAAGCACTTAACTTTGCCAAACTTGAAGTGTGTCAGCTAAAGTTTTCCATTCTCAAAACCACAAGCATTCAAGCATTTATGAGGAGTCCAGGGGGGATTTTTTTTCAAGATGGAAAAAAATTATAGTGAATTTCCATTTGAAAAGTTCTAGTGCCTGTGTCGTAGGGCAGATTCTCTCTCTCCCCTGACAGAAATAGGGGTTAACAAATTCTTGGGCTATGGAAGAGCTGCACAGCTGCGAGGGCTGAACAGATGAATGTCTCTATTCAGCATGGATTGATGATGCTGTGGTCACAGCCAAAATGCCCCAAAGGGCTTTTCTATCCAGAAAAAGGCCTTGATAAAAGTAACCAGAAAGCAGCACACAGCTGAGTCCCACTTTAAGGAAAGAGAGATAATACATTAGGTTTGGAAGAAGAATTCCTCCTTCAGAGATCATACTTGCTCAAGATTAAGAGGGGTTTGGGGGATACACACTGACTGGGTAAAAACAGCAGTTAGTCCTAGAAGGTAGGAGATCTAGAAAATTGAAGTATTTCCCTTTTATTTCAGTCAATGGGGATTGTGACAACATCCATGTTTGCAGCAAGAATTCATAGCTTTTCTAAGTGTGTCCACTGCCTTAAGCCTGAGAATATCATTCTTCTATGTAAAATATATGGTGCTTTAAAAAAATAAGTAATAATTACAGTTCACACCTCTTCAGCAGATGTTTCAACCTCCCTGAAGAGTCAGTCACTACTAAGTTGTAACCCATGGTTCAGAAACACTTGCTGATACAGCTATGGGCCATCTTCTGTATTTGATAGTGACTCTTGATGTGTAGTTCAGAGCACACAGATGAGAAAATTAGCTAAATTAAGCTTGAAGAAGACCATCCTGACAATCCCTGTGGTGGAAATTAAATTTAAACCTTGCTGATAATTTGTGAGTGTAGCATACCAGGGTGTAGGCCCAGCATAGAAAATGATTTCTTGGTTAATCTGATTTTGAACTGAAAAAGTGTTTAAAAGTAATGAGGTGGGTTATTCCACATTTGCTTTGATCATACAAAACCTGATTCTGATATTCAGAGTTCTGCTGAGTATGATCTGGCTGCACTACACTTCTATAGTCATTGATGAGACCACCATGTTCTAGAGGATACCTGGACATGATACAGCATATCCTACCTGTGTATGATTTTGCTCAGCAAAACACTGCTAAATCCTTTACAAAGGAATGTTTGTTATGGAAACTAAACATAATAAAAAAACTTAAAAAAAAAAAACAAACAAACCCTAAACATAAAAAAAATGTAAACATAAAAAAAAGTCCCTAAATTATAGAAACAATTTGATCTATTTATACTAAATATTACAAGCATAAATTAGAGACATCTATTAAATATAACATTCTTTACAGTACTGAAAGTGATCTGGCTTTACTTATTGGTGTTAAAGTGGGGAGAGTAACTCAAATTTTTCACTTTTTTTTTTTTTAATAATCTGATTAATAAATTCTTCTTTGGCAAATTTAACTGAAAAGACAGCAAAAGAAAAACTCCATCTGCTTTCACCAGTCACGTACATGCTCTCTACTCTTAGCTAAAGTCAATGAATGGTGAGAATGTCTAGTCTAAAAAACAAAACCAACTGTCTAAAAACTCTTTTCTAAGATCAAGTAAACTAAGAAGAACACAAGAACGAACATTTTTTTTCTGATAATTTTATTTTCACATTACCTTAACATTTTTGAAAATATTTAACAGTTTTTTAAAAGACAGAAATAGTTTCTTTTGAAGAGAAGATATTTGTCACTTATTCCCTAAGAAATTCACAGAATGGAGTATGAATAGTAAACCAAAAAAAATCTGCCTTCAAACAACATCCATGCTCTCCATGGTTACTCCTGTAACTAACTACTGGTTACTCCAGTAACCCCAAAGAAGTATAACAGAAGGACTCTCATGGCATTTCAGAGAGACATACAGTCCTTCTTTCTTTCAGAATAATTTAAAAATTTGTCACAAACAGATCTAGTTTAAAAATGGAACACTTGTTATTTTCCTTGCATTTTGTCTAGACTAAAGTGGTCCCAGTCTAGAAAAGCACTACAGAATGCATCTAACTATAAGCACCCAAGAAGTCCTTTGAAAGCCACTTCTGAGGTGATTTGCTAGAATGAAATCAGATTGAGCAGTCTCCTTCTTTTCTTGATCTGTCACCTGTATTTTTGTAATAAAGGTAACAGATTGTACAACAGAGAAACTTTGAGAACGGCTTGAGGAACTTCCAGAAAATAAACTCAGAAGAAAACGGTAGTTTAAAAGGCAATATTGTGCCACTTGCTTATGGCTAGTTACCAGTCTCCTTTCTCTCAGCAAGTCATTATTCTCAGAGTAACACGGCCAAAGCTCCCCAGGCTGGCAAGTGTCAGGGTAGGAACAATTGGAGTTTGCCATCCAAGGTGGCTGTGGTGAGCTGCAGTTCAAAAGAAAAGAACATATGGCTTTAATGAAGATCTTTCCAGTAAGCACAGTTTACTTTAGAGCAACAAACCGAATGAAGATCATTAAGATGATATTTAAGTTACTTCTATGTTAAGAGGTCCAGGATTCATTTAAAAAAAAAAAAAAAAACCAAACCCATAGACTCCTCTCAACCAAGCTAATCTGAGAATTCCATTTCACTTAGACTTTTATTTTCTAACTATTTTCAAATTTGTGTCAACATTCGCTAACACATCAACAGTCTGTAAAACTGAAGCATATGTTAAAACCACATAGAAAGTCAAACAGACTTCACTGTGTATGACTCAAGAAGGGAATATGGAAGAAATAAGAACAAGCTGGAATAAATGAAGATGGAAAATACTGTGAATTAAATCAGGCATACCAACAAATACAGTTTTCTGATTTTTATTGGTGTAAAGTGTAAAGTAAGAATTTCCTTTGTAAGAAAGTATGTTGAAAAATTTTACAAAGAGGCAAGTCTTGAAGACGTGCATAAAGAGCCTTCAGTTGCATGAGCTTTCTTTCACCAGTGTCAGAAGATCTTAACTATAAAATAAGAGGCAACACTATTTTCTGCACTTACCCCTACAAACAAGCACTTGAAAACCTGCTGTATCTCAGAAAGGGACAATCTACAAATGACACCACTCATTAGTAATTAAAAATTCAAAGTGTTTACTCCTTGCATGTTAGGATTTACAGTTATTTCACAAAAGTGATAAAAAATCTGAAGGGCTGGAACCAAACAGGCATCTCATGCTCTAACCAGTTCATTTGGTTAATTTTTGCATCCTCATTTTTCTTGATCTGTTCTTTCTTTGACACTTTGTCTCATTTGCTTTCCTCCTTTGGAGAAAGGAACTCTGTGATCAATGAATTATGCTCTTGGGTTTGTATTCCCTCCCTCAATATCTCCAATGATTGATTCTTCTAATTTCTCATAAGTGTTATCTCTCAAGACAGTGACTTATATTCTCTTATTTTCTTTTTCTTACTCTCACGTAACCTGAAATAATTGTCCAATCTAATTTCTCCAACTCTACTTTTTACAGCTATCCAAGATTGCTACATACTCCCAAAGACTTCTAATATGGTTTTTATCTACCTCTGCAACTTATTATTGTGTTGTTATTTAACCCCAGATAGCAACTAAGCACCCCACAGCTGCTTGCTTACTCACTCGCTCCACCCCAAGGGGGATGGGGCAGAGAATCAGAAGAATAAAAGTGAGAAAGTTTACAGGTTGAGATAAAGACCATTTAATGGGACACAAAAGGAAGAAAATAACAATAATGTTAATGATAACAATAATGATGAAAGAGTTATAATATACAAAACAAGTGATGCACAACAATAACCACTCGCTGACTGATGGCGAGACACTTTGCAAGCAGATGCACTAAGCCAGCTTTCCCCTCAGTTTACATACCCTGAGCATGACATCATATGGTGTAGAATATCCCTTTGGCCACTTTGAGTCATCTGTCCTGGCTGTGCCCCTCACAACTTCCTGTGCCCTTCCAGCCTTCTTGCTGGCAGAGCAGGAGAAGCTGAAAAATCCTTGACTTGGTATAAAAGCTGCTTAGCAAAAACTAAAACATCAGTGTGTTATCAACATTATTCTCATACTAAATCCAAAACACATCAGCTGCTAGGAAGAAAATTAACTCTATCCCTGCCAAAACCAGGACATATTGGAAAGACAATGTATCTATAAAATGCATAAGTAATGTGTCCTTTCTAAATTTCTGTAGCCATTTATCATGTGCGGGGGAAAAAATTATTTTATTAATTTATTATTATTATTATCTCATGTTATCAAAAGAAAACTGACCTAACCTGAGAAATCAGAGATTAATTCTACTCTATTACAGGAGATAATATAGAAATCTTATTTAGCTTTCAATTTAAAATAAAATAATTTTAAATAAACTGGAGTTTTACAAGACCTAAGGATGTCATCTTGACCATCATCCTGCTCCAGATGCAACTGTGGAAAACATTAGATAAGTTTAGCTATGGCTTTTTCTGGCTAAATCTTGAAAAATGTCAAGGAAATTTCACAACTCATTCCAGTGTTTAACTGCCTTCTTAGTGTCTTTCTATTTTTTTCCCTAATGTCCAACCTGAAGCTCAAAAACTGAAATGTGTGGTCAATCCTCCTATGATATCCTCTGACAGTACTGAAACACAGCTTGGCTTCCACCTGCTAAATGTATTCTCTACACTGCTATTACATTCTGCTTCCAGGGACCTTCTATTTTCATTAACCATAAAAAGTTATCTTTCTACTCCAACTATCCACCTCCACATTTTGGCAACATCAAACCAATCACTGAATGGTTGGCTGAACTAAAAACGCCCACCTTCTGGCTTTAAGATCTCTCCTTGTTGGTCATGTGCTCTAAACTGCTGTCCCTCAAGTCCTTCTCCTTCCTTTTCCCTTTCTTTTACTTTTTCCACCTGTTTTCCTTGGCAGTTGATAAAATGAGGTTGGCCTTTGGCTGCACCATTCTCCTGAGAGGTGTTACACTCAGTATCTTGCCATGAACTAAAGGAATATACCCTATATACAGAGCCAATAGTTTTTATTTAGCCCAATCAATGCTTTAAAAGGCTAACAAAAATAAACTAATTACTAGACAGTTAACACTCATAATACAAAAAAATGCCTAATTATTTAAAAATATTTCATAAAAAATAGAGGGTTTGATGGGGTCAATTAGTCATTAGCATCCTGAGTTCTTTCAGTGTTAAGGGTGATTTTCCTCCTTAGAATGAGTTTTTCTTGGGTTATACATTTAGACATTACATGGGTTAATGTAAACTAGCTCTGCTCTGCTTCAATGGACTGAAAGTGTGTTAGCACACTGAGTCCATTTTCTGGTTTGACTTTGTCAGAGACAAGCCTAAAATGCATCCTCACTAAGTATACAGCAAAGAGAAGTGAAGTAGGATAAGTAGGGACAACTGAGAGATTCAAAAGCAGATTTCTGATCCAAACTAAATTGCTAATACACACTTACAGGGAGTCCAGCTCAGCCTTCAGATTTTAGAATAAATTCCTATGCCTGACTGCTGAAAAAGCATATTCACTTATGTAAGTGGCATACTACATAGAATCACAGAATATGCCGAGTTGGAAGGGTACCACAAGGATAATTGAGTCCAGCTTCTGGTCCTGCACTATCCCAAGAGTCACACCATGTGCCTGAGAGCATTGTCCAAATGCCTCTGGAACCCTGTCAGGCTGGTGCTGTGACCACTGCCCTGGGGAGCCTGTTCCAGTGCCCAACCACACCTTGGGGTGAAACCTTTAGGAACCTTCTGCTAATATCCAGCCTAAACCTCCCCTGACACAACTTCAGGCCACTCCCTCGGGTCCTGTCCCTGGTCACCACAGAGCGATATCAATGCCTGCCCGCCCCCCCGCCTCCTGCTCATGAAGAAGTTGTAACTGAAATGTGGTCTCCCCTCAGTCTCCCCTTCCCTTCTTTTATGAAGGGACTGAAGATAAATTCACAACATCCATAACAATAGTTTTAGACTGTGTTATATTTCAGGCAATATAGAAATTTTGGTTAATAGTGTAATAGCAGTAAAATAACTGTATAAAGCTAATTGCAATTTGTATTAACATAGATAATAAGAGCTACTAAAAATCTGACCTGTAGGACCCTTTAAATTCCTGATTTATCACACTTAAGAGCTATTAAAATTTATTAATAATGTCCTCAACTATATTTAGAATCTATAGAAATCTCAATAAGATTTTTTTTAAAATATTTGACTTATAATGATATTACATCTCCAAATAATGAAAGTATGTTACTTCATTCAAACCCCTCATCTCCCAAACATGCTACTCCAAAACTGTGTTTTACATTTGATTTGAAATCTCCATAGTAGTTAAGTCAATATACTACTTAAGATTTTAAAAAAAAAAAAACCTGAACAAACCAAATGCCCAAACTAATTATGTCTTACTATTGCATATTCAAATCTTGGCATCAGTTCTGTGAATAATTTGACACCTATGTAAAGGTTTCCTATGGGACAAACACTAGAACATTACGGAATATTATGAAATTGTGGAGTATTTTTTATATCAATGGATATATGAGCAAAGAAAAGACCTTCAAGTAGGGTGGGGAAGAAGATTGAAGTTCTGTGCATTCTAGAGCTTTTTACAAAAAATTTAAGCTTTAGAAAGTACCTATGACATTTGACACCAGAATGGGGAGGAGAACAAATTCTTGAACACAGCTCTCTTCTACTTCATGATCTGCACAACATAGAAAAGTTTATCAGATATTTAAGCTAAACCAGTGACATGCAGTGTTGGAAGGCTATCAGCTAACTAGCAGCATGATTTTCAAGACACTGTCTACTGCATTACCTTTTATATTAAAATAGTATATATATTTTTCTAGAATTATCTTTGGTTGGAAGGAAATATGTTTCTGTAGTGATATCACACCAAAAAAAAACCAAAAACCATGCTGCAAATTAGAGACCTGGATTTTTTTAAGCTACAAACACAAATGGTTGAATTTATATAGAAATGCATCAAACTAATATTCTGTTTTAATATTTCACACAACACACATGTGTGTATATATATTTGTATAGAGGGCAGAGGCTTCAAGACACTGTACTTTAGGAAATAACAAGAATCAAAGCAATTTCATCTGGTATTACATTACAGGTATATAGTATGTTTTTGCTTTCTTTTAGTTAGTGTAAGTATGTGTAATATGCAAGTAGAGACACAAATTTTAAAAAAGTCCATTAGCTGCACAGCAAAAAGTACCATCTTGCCAAAAGTCCAGTATCTAAGCAGAGCAGATGGGAATGTAGTTTTTAGGGGGTTAGTATTTTCAGCTTTCATTATTCAAACTTTTCTATGAAAATAAGAGGCCACAGGTAGAACCAATGCTCTTGAGTTTTGCATTTGTTTCACAACTAGCAACAAGCAAGAGCAACAGGAAAAGGAGGCACTATGGAATTGGATTTTACTACATTTTTCCTGTTCAGAAAGTGGGGTCCAAAGCAACGCAGAATTCATCACCTTTAATCCTGATGATCTATAGTGCATGAAGGCTTTACCAACTCTGATTTTGTGGTTTAAGCCAAGAACAGAAGACATGTAAGCAGCACTTTGGAAAGATTTGTTCTCTTGAAAGATGAGTGTTTAATTTGACAGCTGCACTCTTAAGCATTCAATCAGTTAGATCAAAGCCACATGGGTTTTTTTGCAAACAGAAGTTTTTATTAAGATAGCTCTCCTGTTGCAGAAATGAGAATTGAGGAGAAAATATAAAAAACAGGTTGAGAGCTTTTAGCCATAATCCCTTGAGGTGTATCATACACACTTAACCATCTAGGGGTAAGTACATGTAACATCACTCGAGCTGAGAACTTCAGTTTTTATAGTACTTGTATCCTATACATGATCACATTTTTCCTCCCATTATGCATGGATAGGGTAGATCGATTTTAGTGTCTCTAATGCCTGTATTTGATATGCTTTGCATATCAGAGATAGCTTGCCTATTCAGAGGGACTCAAGTTCAGAGGCCACCATGAATGAGACATTAAACAGCTGTTAAAGGACCCACTGGTGATGTTTATATAGAGATGCTCTAGGTAGGCTTTTGGCCTTAAAGAGGAGGAAGTTTTTTCTAGAACAGATAGGAAGGATAATTGTATAGAAAGCCAGATTATTCAATAGATTGAAGTTGTAAGAGGCAAACAATGTCTCAAAGTTAGTAAACTGGAGCTGTAGAGAGGCCAAGGATTAAAAACATTTTTCCAGACCACCTATATGTGCAGAACCCCATCAGAAAAATACACCATATCCAGTATTTTCACTAGTCACATAAACAAATTAACAGATACATTTAAAGATAACTAAGTATAAAAATATTCTATTCTTCCCATAGGGGACTGGAATTTCATCCTCTTCAGGACTCACTATTGTTGAGGTTTATTAATTTGCCTCTCTTCTATGCTGTCTTTAATGCAAAGCTTAAGTCCACTGCCAGCAAGGTGCAGTCTGTGTTCCCTATACATTTTGTAGCCTTGTACTGGAGTGCCTCCACTGATTATCCTTCTTCCACCAAATATTTCATAAGCCTACACCTTCCCTCAGTGCTGTCCACTCTGTTTCCCCATCATATATCTTCGGTTTTAAAACCTTTTGACTTTCCTTATGACTCAGATTAAGTTTATCTCTTCTGGACAGATGTTCCTGGAGCCTCCTGGGAGGCTTCTCTAATGCATAATACTTTTAAATGCACTACCTACTTCAGCACCTACATTTCTTTGCTGTCAGCCTTTAATAAATATTATTTAAGTGTTCAGTAAAAGCAGAATTTTCATCTATTTAATTTAACATGACATTTTTATAGGCAAGTAAAACTAGTAACACACAATAATTCTTTTGATGTGTTAAAATTACTTGATCAACTTGTTCTTGGACTCTTCATTACATTTATGTAAGATCCATTTCCAATTATGTTCACAAATCTGGAAATACTGAGTTTGGCTGGGGGTTTTTTTTGTCTTCTATCAATTCCTATGCACCCTAGATTTCCTCCCTATCATTTTTTTTCTCAACCTAAATAACTAGGAAAAAAATTTACAGCAAAGTATTTTTTCTTTCTAATAGATAAACTGAGTTGCCTGCTGAACAGTTGCTCCAAATGCAATCATGCTAAATGTCTTACTGCATGTCTCAGGTCTAAAATTAAGAAACTACAGTTTTGAAAGTTCATAAGAAGGAACTAGAATTTAAAAGATCAAAACCCATTAACATGGAATAACTTATGTAACCTTTTCCTAGGCTAAGGAACAGAGAAGAGGAATAAAACACATCAATATTGATAAAAGTATTCAAGTTAAAAAGGAGAAGAAATTTGAAAACCAGACTGAGCCATTTATATTGAATTCCTGCTCACATCTGAGGTTCAGGCAAACTGTAACTGTTTTACAATGCATTCAGCTTTATTTAAAATAATAAACAGGCCCCCATATTTAAGGTAGGGATTTTTTCCCTTGGCAAAACTCCAGTTGACTTCTTGGGGGCCAGGGCTGTAATTAAGATCTTTAATTTACAGTATGTGTATGTAAGCCACTTCATCAGTTGTTCTGACTTCCCTTGCCAGATTACAGAGGTACAGAAAGCTGACCCTTACTTCAGATTACTTAATTATACTACCACTAAGTTAATTTGCAAGTTTCCTATCAAATTAAGAGTTTTGAGGTATTTTGACTTGTTTGAAAAGCAGAGCTGATGTGGGTTCAGAATACAAAGGGAAACACATCTCAGACACCAAAATCTTACAGCAAGAACATTTCTAGTTTCTGCATTAATCCAGCATTCCATAAAGCCCCCACACCTTGGGAACCCAAACCCTCCTCAATGAGATGGTGGGATACCCTGTCTTATGTCCAGTCCCAAATTACACAATAATCCACACTGGTTCTTACATCAGAAGTCAAATGTCAATGTGTCTGACTGTAGCACAGCAACACAGCAATACTTCCTGCTGTGGGAATTCACACACACAGCTAATTCATGGACAAGGGAAAAACTTAGCCTAGAGTTAGGGCTTCTGAAGGGCCACAGAGAAAGTAGCATAGTATTACCAATGCTTGAGACACAGGTGCTGCAGACAACATAAGAATCAAAATTGTTTCCCTCATAGCATAAGAATTGACAAGTGATTTTGAGGTTTTACTCATAAGTGATGCAATTTGTGACATATTATTCTTCACATATTATTCCTCAAATTGCCAAATATGGTTCTTGGCTGCCTTGTACACAGAAGTTTGGCTTTCCTTGGCAAAGGCTAAATTGTGCTTGCATCAAGCCTACTGGAGTCAATAATAGATACCATTTCTCGAGGCCCCTGGAGCATTTCTTGAAATGCAATGTTCAAAACTTGCTACAGTGTTCCACATGGTGACTCAACAGCACTGATGTAGATTGGATAAACTACAAAAATTGTTTGATGTCTCACATTCATGTGTTGCCATCCCTCATTCAATGCACTTAGTGCAAAACTTGGCAATTGACAGTATGACTTAATGTGCCAATTATGCCTGTATTCCAAGAAATGGGTTTCTAATTTACCTTAATTAGAGGTACCATGATAATCACCTGAAGCTATTTCAATTTTATTTCTGTCACAGATAAAATAATTTCCATTCCTATGTCTCATTACCACTGCTAATTCTTCTTTGGCTTCCATTTTCTATTACAACATCAATAAGAAATTAAAAACATACCATCAACATTTCCTCTTCTACTATAACCTTGCTTTACTCCCCTTGTTGGCAAAATCATGCCATAAATTAACAATGCAAGTTTATATGGGCATTTATGCATGAATTCATATCCATACACATACATAGAGTTCATTGTTACTTTCTTCAAACTTTAAAAGTTTGTTATGTATTGGTTGTGTTTCAGATAAAGAAGGGGTTGTGTTTCAGATAAAGAATACCTCCAAGCCTTTCTTACTGAACCCAAAAGAGTGCTATGTTAATATTACTGTGTCTTTATAAATACACATCAATTAACATAAAAAAACACCCAACACAACTTAAAAAACAGCTGGCTAGCCTCAGGATATTACATTGAGGAAACGTAAAATGTCTTTTACTTTACTGGTTCATGTACATAAAAACAGTAGAAGGAATAAACCTATCCATTGTTAGACTAACCCAACCTAAACTTTTCCAATTTGTTCTAAATTTATGGTATCTAAACAGCCTGTGAGCATTTGTATCTGGAATTTCCTTTGAGAGTTCATACTCAGAGTCAGCACTTCCTTGCTTTCTGATAAAAATGCCGAAGAATTTCCATGTTCCTGGATGAAGCCATGCTCCCATTGGAATTGAGAGGAAAGTCACCAGCAACTACAAAGAGCTGGAAATAATTTCTTGGGGTTTGTGGTTTATACCACCAACAAAGATTACCACTTCTGCTTTATGTATTCATATTGACTGCTTCATCTGTTTTGTTATCATAAAAGAGACTCACAGAGTTTTAAAATCTTGTGGAGATTGAGATGTGGAATAGGAATCCCACAAAAATATTTTCAACTGTAACAATAAAGAAAGACCCAGAAGCAGATTCTCATTCCTGTCCAGATTTAAACTGGATAATTCTACTGGTTTTGATGCTGTAACTCCACTTTTTCATTGCTTTGACTCATATCATAGTCAGTTACATCTCAGCTGCAAATGGTCCTTCTACCAAAAAATTTGACCATGGTATTCATTCTTTATATGGCCACCTCAGCTCTCCATAAAACAGAATAACTAAGCACCTCAGAAAGGAATCCAGAGCAGCACACAGAGTAGGAAGATGTTTGCCAGCAGAGACAATAGAGGAACAATGACGTCACAGAATTGTCCTTGCTTCCATCCTTTCCCAGGGTTTGGCTCCTTACCATGGACGAGGCAGCAGGAAGCTCATTTCACTCAGGATTCATGGTCTATAACATGTTCCTGAAAATGGTTTTTTATGGCCTGAATTGCTGTAACTATTTGCTGATTTCTGCAATTTATGTGGGATTTTTTTTTTCTTTAGCTTCTGAATATTCTATTTAATATTCAATTTATACATACATATGTATGTGTGTGTGTGTGTATGTTTATATACTTCAAACAGCTAACACTTTTAGACCAGGACCTGCATGGTTTTGGGTACTACCAAAGAACTGAGGCGCACAAGAGGAGCTGATACTAGGAAGAGAACCTCCCATAGATGTTATGGCATGTGGCTGCACTTATGTGCAGGAGTTGGCAGTGTCATTCATTTCCACATGAACTAAATAATAGCCTGCACTGACATTTCACCATGAAGTAAGTATAGGACATGGAATTAAAAGAATATTCTAGATCAAGGAATATTTATCTGTTTCATATATGATCAAGATCCATTCTGCAATTAAAAGTCTTTCTATCCCTAAACTTCCAACTAGAAGTCTGTTCCAGGTCCTCACTCATTTGATTACTAGGCAGGAAACTAAGAAAGAGATTTTAAGTTTTTCCACCATTTTTGTTTCTCAGAAATACTTTTTGAAAGTTTCATGGATGAAATAGAGAATTCTCCTAAGAATTCCCCATTATATCAGTAATTCAGGCAATTCTCTGTTCTCCATAGTTCTCTGCCTCAAGTTCTGTGTAGCAGACAGAAGTTTGCACTATCAGAAGACAGTTGCTAATCTGGCTGCTGATTTTTTCAGATACATATCCACTTTTAATGTGGGTCACTGTAATAAAGGGGTTGTCATGATTGCAGCCTATTGAAGGCCATCTTGCAGTCAGATTGCTGTCCATTTGCCCAGAGAGATTGTGGAGCCTCCATTCTGGAAGATATCCAAAAGCTGACTGGACATGGATCTGAACAACCTGCTGCAGGTAGCCCAGACTGAGCATAAGTGTTGGACTGGATGACCTCCAGCAGTCTCTTCCAACCTCAACCTTTCTGTGACTGTGATATTAGATTGGTGAAGCAGGAATCTGAAGATACTGCATGATGAAAAACAAAGAGCACAGTGCAGTTATTTGGCTCAATCACTATCATATGAGAAATAAAGTGCTAAGACTAGTCAAACTTGCATAGAATAAAGCAAAATCCAATTAAATAAAAATGTAAAATTAGTGGCATTTGTAATACATTTTTAATGTAGAAAACACTTTTATGATAGTCTTACAATAGTAATTTTTTCAAAGTCTGCAAAATACACTTGGAACTCACATGGCTGGACAAATGATCAGGACTGTTTTCCAGATCATTTGTTTTAATGATGGGTTTGAAACAACTTAAATGTAATATCATACATTCTTCAAAAGCCTGCCATAATCTCTGAGGCTACTAATGTTTGCATGACATCATTGTCATTACAATCCTGTCTCTTCACTCAGTAACTAAATAAACTGAGGAAAACATGAAAAAGAGTTTTTACTAGCATCCTACTCAGGTGTATAATTTCAAATTCCACTTCAAAATCTGGACATTAGCTCACAGGAAAAATACAGTAAAAAACCAAAATTCTTTCATGCAAACCTTGCCACACAAGCATAATCAGGCATTCCTCCTCAAAGAAGTAGCTTTACACCCCTAATTATCCTTGAAACACCAGACGAATGGATCTTTCTTTCTAAAACTGAAGCTTGTATCAGAATTTAACAGCCTCACATTTCTTCTTTTATTATTCCACATTTAAATGACTGAACATGTTTACTCAGAGTACACTGTGGGGTTTTTTTACCAAAACCCAGATATTCTCATGCAATTTCCATATTTAAAATAGTCACTTCATTATGAAATAGTGTATCACAAAAGACAGAAAATTATCAAAAGAGTAAACCTTCTGTATGAAGGTATTTCTATTACTTCTTGCATTCAACATTTTCAAAACAAAGAGCAGGAGTAAAAGGAAATTCTCAGTATGATTCATCCTGAATAATGTTGTTTCTATCCCCATATGGTATTTACAAAATTTCTTCAAGTGGCATAAAGTCTGTGTTACAAAAGCTTTGAGAAAGAGCAACTTTTTTTTTTTAATTAGGTGTTAAGTACTGATCACAGAGGCCCAAAGCAGCATAATGAAGTCATTTGTGCCTGGAAGACCTAGACCCAAGTGATGGTAACTGCAGGTGGATGTATTTCTTCAGTGTACCTACATATACAGTTCAAATAGTCACCATAGTTTAAAAGATTTTGAAATAAAATGTATCAGATTAGTTGCCTAAAACAAAGGGGTATAAAAGCAGACAGATCATTAAAACATTTTGCAATAACCTCGGTGGCTGGAGGCATCCTAAATTTTGCTGGGTAAAAGTAGAAGTAAACTAAAAGTAAAAATAGTAGAAGTAAACTAAATTTTAGTTTACTTCTGGGTTAACAATTTAAATAAAGAAAATAAATAATTAATAGTTACTAATCTTCTTATATGCTTATACCAAAAAATTTACTACTGAGATGTACTGAGTTTATTTGAACACTTTTTTTAAATACCACCAATGTAATTTTTAAAGAACTTTAAATTAATGGAAATGCTAAAAAACCCTCAGCTCTGGCCTACCCTACAAAATACAGCATGATCTTTCTATGTAAGTTAAACTTTCTGAAGCCTCTTAACATTTACTAATGACCTTTAGGACATGTATTCTGAAATTTATTAAAGCAAAAGTACAGTGATTAAATAAAAATAATTCCAAATGTCTATTAATCTCATCTAAAATGGTAGAAAACAATGAAATTTATATTTGCATCATCCATAAACATATAGATGAAACAAAGTTTAACCTGCGATTAAAATTCAACCTTATACATGAACTGCAGAATTGTACCTTCCCAACCACAATAATAGAAATGTAATTTCATAAAAAATCATTGCACTAGTATTATATTATTCTACTCTATTCTATTCTATTTTGTTCTATTCTATTCTATTCTATTCTATTCTATTCTATTCTATTCTATTATTATTTCCCAAAGGATGAAACAGATTCCACTTTGTTAAAAATACTTCTGGAAGCAACTACTGAAAGTAATTCTTAAGATGAACTTTGAAGAAAAGGAGAAGCCAAATGTGTTTTCCATATAAAATGAAGTACAGGTGTTGGCAGTCAAAAACCATAAAACATAATGAGATGTCACCACCTGAAAAAAGTATCTTCCCACTCCTTAGTGACAAATTACAACTGTCTGTACATGAAAGAGTCCAGGTGACTCATTAGCAGCTGTGTGAGTGTGCCTTTATGAGCCTCCACAGGCTGTATTCTGAGAGACATGGGCTACTGTCACTTGGAATCTAACACATAAAAAGCATGGATAAGTCCTAAATCTGAGGGCTTTCCTGCCTTAAAATGGGAAAGCCCTCTTGTCAAAAAGTGGAAGATGTTTTTTTACAGTGTGGGCAGCTAAAAGGCATCTACAGCTGCATGGCATGAATTTTCCATTCATGATCACCACAGTATGTAAAATCATCTTGAAGGAGAAGGCCATCACTCATTTCACTTTTGCCATTCAACAGATGGTTATTCTAAAATTTTTCAAATAGTCTTAATATTTTGAGATTATAATTGTTGACATCTGTAATTACAAGTGTGCTAAGATGCAAACTTTTAATGGCAAAATAGGGCACAACTGTGGACACATAAAAGTAAATGACTCTTGCTAAGCAGAACTTCTCAAAGAGAATCAAAGACCTGGTATACCACTCAGGATATCACAAGAGAGAAAGAGGTAGAATTTACATGTGCTATACAGGTAAGATATTCCTAAAAGTATTGTTTTCTTGAACTTATAAATATATTCCAAGTCACATAATATAATACAGAATATGAAAAAAAACTCTAGTCCTGTTGTGATCATATTTAGTTTTATAAAGAAGTTTTCAAGATGATTGAAATCTTTTTCAGTTTCACCTGTAAATCTTTTAAATCCACATTCTAAGTCTTAATGATACTTAAATATGTCTCTTCAGTAGTTTCCTATTCCTGTGCAAAATATTTGATGAGAGTGTACATATTTTTTTACTCGTAACCTTACACTTTTACAAAGAATAGGTCATCACATCTGGAATACTCTTCACTTCTCCACCCACAAAAGCAAGCAACAACAGAAGGAAAATGTGAACTGATTTAGCTTTTCACTTTCCATTTTAACTTCATTAAGTTAGGAAGTTTAATCTTTCTGGTAGCTGAAATCTGAAATAAACTCATCAAAGGTGCAATTTCAAGATTCTTCACCATTGCAATTTTATAATGCAACACTAGACTCCAGATGTGGAATTATTTCTTTCATAATATGAAGATTATTTATACACAAATTATTTAATGTTGCTTGCTGCCATTTGGGAAATAAGGACTATATCTGAAGTTCCTACAAGTGATAAAATTTGCTGTTTGTCATTTCGTCATTAACCTGATACCTTTCGGACAGTATATATAGTATAAATGTATCACAATAGAAAGTTGAAATGAAAATATTTTTGTAAAAATGCAAAATATTTTTTTTAAATCATGTTTTATTTTATTTTCTATTATGCCATTGGCAATCATGCTGATTTCTATTTATGTTTTGGACTAAAATCCTATAAAATATGAAGGGCCCTAAATATGCACCATTATAAATATCCCCTCTAGCTAGCAAGTCACACAGAGAACACACATTTTCAATAATCTAATTTTCAGAGCACTGAGTATTTACCAATTTCTGTTAACTTTTCAAAATTGCAAATATGGAGAAATATTCTGCAGGAAAAAATGCAACACCACATTGCAATTTGGAACAAAACCAATTACTAAAATAATATACACTCACAAAACACTCAGAACACTAACAGCAGTATAACCAGAATTAGTTTCCTGGAACTTCTTAGCTCACAAAGGAAAAACACTAGAGAAACTAGATTAATAGCTTTCTTAAAACATGCTTTTCCTAAGTGCATGATTTGTACAGCCAAATGAGAACTTTAAATGCAGCAAGTCAAGTAACAAGGTCATTCATATTCATTCAACTATACCTTTAAAAACATTTGATTTAAGTAACTCAGGGTGGTTAGACTGCATCCATTAAATTCAACCCAAGTTTTAAAACAACTGTAAGTCTTATAAGGAGAAGTCTGATTTTTATATCTTCAAAGAAACAAAAATTAAGAACTTGAAGGCATGAAATTTAGGGCATGCCTGTACTGTGAAATGGACCATGGTGTGGTTGTCCTTCAGTCAACAGAGAAACAAGGCAGTATGTCCATATGGTTTAGCATAGAGCCACACAGTCTTAGTTATGTGAGCTCACAAGCAGTGAAGCCATGTTAGTTTGGTGTGACCTTCCAGAGAGTTAGTAAGGCTGACAAGAGGCATTAGCTCATTTACAGTGCTGGAGTAAAACAGTTTAACTGCCCCAGACCACAAACCGGCTCATTAGAACTCCACTGATGAGTTTAAGTCTGGTGTGACTAAAACAAGGCTAGATCCTTCATGCACACCTACGTAAATATCACAGAACCACAGATTCCCAGAATGGGTCAGTTTGGAAGGGACCGCATGGGGTCATCTGGTCCAACCTCCCTGCTCAAGCAGGGTCATCCTAGGGCACATGTGTCAGTAATTTTAAAGTGGAGTAGTCTGCACAGACATTCGTAGTCTGTGCACCCATGTGCAATCAAGCATCTAAGACTAGGGATATCCATAAGGTTTCCCTGTCTCGCTATCTGAACCTGAAAGAAAAGATGAAGAGAGGGGCCCACCTTTTTGATTACAAAACCCAACTTCTCTCTTTGAAAAAGGGCCAAAGAGAAGGAATGCAGCTGTGAATACAAATAACAATTTACTAAGAAAGTCTCTCCCACTATCCCTCTGGTTTTTGAGGAAATCATCTTTTCTCCCAGGTGATTATCACTGCATACTCATCCTCTGGATGGCCCCAGGCCATATAATTCCTAGCCTAATAAATTAGACAAATTCAGAGATACTAGACGAACACATTCACTTTAGCAGTGGCATAATTTGCTGTAAAAGCATGGGTCAATCTTCAGACAGTAAGTATGCACATCACTAGCTTAGAGACACTTCCAGAATTTTCTTGGGAGTCCCTTCACATTGAGCTGACATCTTGCTGCTGAAAATTCTCTCCAGGACCTTCACAGCAGATATGCACAAAGCTGACACTACTTTGGAGAGGAACTCAGTGAAAGCCTCAAGAGTAATCATATCAGGAAAAGCAAATAATATGCAGCAGCTCTTTTTAAAAAGACTGAATCTTTATATTTTTCCAGGAAAGACAGTGATTACCAAAAGGCCACTGTTATTAAAAGAAGATACCAGACTACAGACAGAAAGTTTCACAGCAAGCTGGTACCCCTTTCTGTGATATGGTCTCTAGAGGGCAAAAATACCAATTGCTGAAACTTACAGATGTCAGCATATGGAAAAATTAAATAATCTTCCACAAGAGCACTGAACAGACACTGATGCTAAGTGCATCTTCACACAGTTCACAGAATTCCTCATGTCAAATGGGGAAGAAATGGGTCTTCTGGGATTGAAATGCATCTGATTACATTCAGCATTGGAATGCCAGTCCTCTTTACTACGTATTTTCAGTTTCCTTTACATTATTAATTATGTGCCAACTAAACTTGCATTAACCCTCAGATTCATACAATAATCCTTGGAGCAGATTTATGAAGTTTGCACCAAAAATTCATTTCAATCCATTAAACAAGTCTGGGTTGATAAGCAGTCCTGAAATCATGACATCTCTACCATGCACGTCAGCTAATTTTCTCGAAAACATGCTGCCTTGCTTTTCTCTGTATTTACCAAAGGAAAACAGCTTGAAAAAGCAGAAACAAAAGGACTGTATTAGAGCTTCAGATAAAGACAAAAGATAGATCCTGCAGGGAACCCTAAACTTGTCCTGGAGAAGAAAAGTTGGCATCTTCTTATAGATGGTCCTGTTGGCAGAAGAGATAGCAATAGAGGAAAAATGGGAAAAGGCTGATTATGGTCAAAGCCATGGCTAGCAGCAGAGGCTCCTGGCATCAGGTGTTTCAGGGGAAGAACAGCTTTGTACTTTTTCTTTCCTTTATACTCCCTTGAATGATTAACACATAATATACATAAGCACCAGGGTTTGATCCAAGTTATTAAGAGCTTCCTGAGCAACCATGCAGAAGGTGAGAATGCCTGGACCAACTAATCCTTGAAATCTAAAACCAAATTCTCTACTAGAAGCACCCACATTTTTCTCAGTAACTAAATAATAATCCAAAAATGAACATACATGAGCTCCTAAAGAGACAAACAGTGGAGAGAATGTCAGTTTTTCCTGATACTCCTGCCTAATTCAGGGTTTGGATACCCAAATGCTTAGCTGTATGTGTTCCTTCTTTAAAGGGTGGAACTGGGCTCCCAAACCAGAAGCACAGGTGAAGCTCAGTCCATTCATTTAGGGGACAATAGGAGGTCAACAGTGAAATGTCAAGACAGGCAGCATAATCAAGACCCAGCAATTAATGTGGAAGATGAACATGCAGAATATAAATAAAACACTACATAAAAAGAACTTTACCTCTGCTGGATAGTTAAGAAGAGAGGTGGTACATTCTCTAAGAGTTTCAAAAAGTAAACAATGGAAAATTAGGAACACGTCCTGTTGTATTTCAGAGGCTAGAAAATCCTGGGATCTTGATTGCTGCCAAAGTTTGCAGGTAAGTTCCTAATTTTAACCTTACACACCTAAACCTGTCAAGTTAATTGGCAGATACAGAGATGTGCATGAAAACTTATGAAAGTCCGTTTTATTCACCTCTGTGAAATATTTACAGAGAAAATAACTACAAAAATCTTCTTCAGACTTTCAAGATGTTAACATTTTCTTGACTAGGTTCTGAGAAAAACCCTATTGTACATGCACCTTTTCACAAGAAGCTGTGTTAGTGGTTTTGGGTTCCCCATTTAATATGTTATATAACATCCTGAGTGTGGCTCTAGGTATTACTCCAGTAGGCTTTGCTACTATTTGTTATCATTTCATGACAACCTCCAGACACGACACTGCTCCAAATAAAACAGATAGCTGCTGTCAGTCAGAGCAAGGTCCACCATTTTGATCCAGTACTTTGAGCACACAAGACACAAAACCACACTTGGTTATATTTTAAAATCAATGTCAAATTAAGTACAACTACAGTGACTAACCTTTAAACAAAGTTCTGTATTTAGAAATAGATCCTGTCTCCAAATATCAATATTTTTCACCATACAGGCTGCATAATGTCCTAGTTAGGCCAATCAAGCCCCAAGTTCTTGGCCTGAAAAGCAGACTCCACAGCCAAATAAAATAGCACTGGGGATCTGATACAAACATTTCATGAAAAATTTTCAAACCCAGAGTTTTCAACCCTGTGACTATATTTCATATCATAAAGGACTGATATTCTTTTTATAATTAATTAAGCTATTTTCCAGTTTTTCTCTAAATTTTAACAGGTGTTTGAAAATGGCCCTGGTATAAATTAATAATATGCTATATCTTTTAAAAATAAAATACTTACTAAAAAAATTTCCTTCCCAGAACACTGGGACTTAAAAATATATTTTTATAAGTCTGGAAAACTGCATCCACTCACAAAGGTATGTGTGACACTACAATTACTATTAGTCCGTCCTTAAGTGCAGTGATCAAGAAAATCCTTTGTATCTTACATGAAAAAAAACATGAGAAGCCACTGCTGCATAAAACAAATTTTCTCCCATACAGCAATCAGAGCAAATTCTTTTTCTGTTTAATTAATTTTGCTATTTTTTATTTTATGTCAGTATTGTTATCAAGTTAATATTTAATTTTTAATTAATTATTATATCTAATTCTTGGGGAAATGTATTACATTTCTAGTGTCATTATCTTGCAAGTATAAGGCGTATCTCTTTATTATTCACCTTGTATTTACTGATGTTTTTACTACTTTTTTATTATCCTTTCTTGTTTTAAGAATTTTCCATCTTATAAATATAAATGTTCATTCTACCCTTTCGTGCAACTTTAAAATTTTCCACTAAAATTGTGTGTGAATACTCCATTTTTTGGTTTTTTTTTTTTTCTTTTCTTCTGGATTCTGCTCTACTTCTTTTTCTTTTTGGTTTTGTTTGGTGAGTTTAATTGTATATATCTATTTTATATAATGGTTTAGTACTCTGGCGGGATAAATTGCTACTACTTTTTTTGAAGATTAATTTTTACGCAAATCACTGTCAAGTATATTCCAAAGAACAAGCTTTTGATCTTGGTATTTTTTTCTCTGTAGTTTTGCCTGAGTAAGATTTCTCCTTTAGGTCATAGACAGATCAGAAACAGGGAGAAATCTTTTTACATTTTTACCTAGTAGATGTATTTCCTTCAGGAACAAAAGACTTTTCAAACAGAAACAAGTAATCTTTTCTCCTCTTCTTTTTTCCAAGTGCCAGTACAAAGTCAAAGCCATTCAGCTGCCTAGGTTTGACAGGCATGCTCAGTGCTAATGTGTCACCTTCCAAAGGTACCTTTTGAATAAACACAAGCAACCAGATTAATAACATGTTCCATATATAAACATAGGGTAGGATGGTGCAATTAGCCTTCTGAGAATCTAGTATTGCACATGGGAGAACATAAAGTATAACTATTTTGGCATGTAAATACCTAGACACTAATGGCATAAGCTCACACAAGTAAGAATTGTATCCATAAAGCAAATCATTTGCCTTGGTTCTTATTTCATTTGAAAAAGTCAGAACTTAAAGGAGTTGTAAGACTGATGGGTCACTTTGAAACAGCATATCCTTGAGCTGCCATCATTCCTATAAAATTTAGTCCATAAGGAATATTATATTGCCCTACACAGCTAATAAAGAAACTTTTTTTAAGAGACTCAGACTGATGTATGTTAAAATTGAGAAGAAAGAATTCTAAAGACTTTTAAAGAAGACAATTCCGTTCCATCCTTTTCCCCAAAAGCATGAGTTTCACAGCACTTTGCATGAAGATATGTAATACCCAGAGAGATTAAATAAAAAGCATTTGTAAAGATCTATCTGCATTTTTCATGAAAGGTTATCTTTTACACATTTATGAGTACAGATCTCAGAGACAAGTTCTACTGAAGATAAAATATAGGTTACCAGGAATGGTAATTGAAGTACCCAGCAAACCCTTGCCCTAATGACAGACTAGGTTTGTTTATTATGTACGTGGGTGAAGGAGTGACCTGGCTAACTGTGATGCTTCAGCTGAGCAGATGAACTGAAAAGGTTTACCTATAGGAATGGTCGGCACGAGTTTCAATACAGAATCTGAGATTCTTCTTTCTCTGCTTTTGGTGAGGTTACTACCTTGGCTAAATAATATTTCTTTTCTAGCATGAAATTTCATGTCTGTAATCCCTACAGTTTCTTTCCTAATCACCTTTATTTCTCCAAAGTATTTTCTACATTTGTCTTCTTTTTCTTTTCACCTACTGCAGTGCTTCCTTGTAAGTTGAGATATTCCCCTTCTGTTCTCCTTCCTTTGCCTCAGAGGCCCAGTCCCACACATTAATTTATTTCCTTTATTCTCTCCATTACTTATTAACATATCAATGTCATCTGACTCTTCCTCCTTCCAGTGTAAACACTCCTTAGTTTCTGTGTCCTTGAAAGGCCTGCTGGCTGTCTGCATTTCTTTCTCCAGTTACAGATCACCTCTCATTTACTTAATAACAAAGCATGCACTGTTTGCAGTCAGGTTTGGTAAAGTTTTTTTTGCAGTCCTCTTGTCTATCATACCTTTTGCCCCTGAATTTGCCCATGAAAAGATTCCTGACATTCTTTCCAATGATCTGTTCCTAGACATAACTGACAATAAACGTTTCATCCGTACTTGCTTCCATCTATCAAGCTGCCTTCAATACAGCTGATAATGCTTTTCCTGGACTTTAGATCTCTCTTGGATTCCATGCTTCTTCTGTGTCCTGATTATCTTTTATAAGTCCCTCAGAAGAGCATTCTTATATCCCAGTCAGCTCTCAACAACGTTTCACAGAAGTCTGTCCTTACTTTTCTCTTTCCCCCCACTTACACATTAACTTTAGATAATTTCAAGCCACTTTTTCTCTAAGCGTGACTCACAGTTAAGCCTCTCTTCCAGACCAATCTCCATACCAGGCTAGTGATTCACCATTATTTCAACTCCAACAAGATTAGAACAAGGATCCTTATTTCTCTTTCACTGTAATTTTTGCTCAAACCTTCTCAATCATTGTAGTCAGTAACTTGTCACTGGGACAGGTAAATTGGAGATTATCTGCAACTTCAATTTCCTTCTACATTGTCACCTCTAGGTTATGTGCTAGTCCTAAAAAATTTTCTGCTTAAGATCTCAAGCATATGGTCTTCCACATTAATTTAAACAGCTAAAACATTTATCTAGGTCTAGGACTCATTGCAACCATGTCCTTTTACCTCAGCTGGTTAGTTGCTTTTATCCTTCCTTTCTTTCACCACTGTCACCCCTTAATTCAAAACAAAACTGTGACTATGCACCACCTTTCCTTTCTTTTGTTCACTGCATCAGACCTAAGCTAATAATTTTCACTATTAAATTTCCAAAGTTTGCTCCTGCACCAAGCTTTGAGCATCTTGCTTACAGGAGCACAATTCCTGTGTCAGACATAAGTGCAACCAATAATTCCTTAGCCTGCCGTAACATTCAAAAGAACCAAACCGTTGTGGAGTGCTGCAAAGTGTTAATTAGTACTACATCAATGTATTTTTACTTGCATGGAATGAAATTTGAAATTCAAAACTATATTGATAGGTAGCATGGGAAAACCAAAAAATGATGCTTGAGTGTCAAAAAAAATTACTTCTAAGAAGTTTATAAACGTAATTGTAATAATCTTTGGGGTTTCCTGTCAGGGTAGTATAAAATAAGTAAGGTATACTGTTAGTCTTCCAAAGTATTAAATCTTGAAGGTCATTAAGAGCAAATATCCATGTTTAATAGAGTTTTTTTCACAGAACAACCAAAGCCTCCATACAGACTTACAGACAGAGAAATCCTTACATGTTTACTCTGAGCAACATAAAGAAGACTCACAGGCAAGTGGAGAAAAAAACTGTGATTTAAAAATTCAAAGAGACAGGTATTATTCTTTAATATCTCAATTCTTAAAATTGAAAATATTTAATATTTTCAAAATATTTCATATATAGCTATACATAACATACAGTCTTTATATAACCTCGCAGTTAAAAAAAGGAGAGTATTACACCAGCAATAATAATATTACTTGCATGTCTTCAAAAAACAGCTCAAAATGGATGTTCAATAAAAATTGCTAATACCAAACACAGATTAAATTTCTTTGGAATATGGAAGATTTAGCTTTGGGCATGCTGAATGCAGTACTTATGTGAAATTCCACTACTCACAACTGCCCACACATTGACCATAGAATTTTTCCACAAGACAATCTGTAACAAGTGAGGGTAAGCAATCTCTGAATGCTGCGACAAGCAAACACACATTGAATTCTCATGAAATAATTTTTTAAAAAATATATATGTTCTTACCTTGTTGCAAACTCTCTGGCTCATCTGTTGGAGGTTTAGTAAATGTGCTAGCGCTTGTGCAAAAGAAATACATCCTTAGCAAATGTCTAGAATTCAGACGAAATAGGTAATTCTGTCCACTTTCTTTTTCCTGTGGCTTCCTGTGTTTTCTTTCCCTTGCTACACCTTTCTTACCTACATTTAGTTCACTGTTGTCTTTCCATCCCACTTCCAAACCACTTCACCTCTGACTCGCCACCCATGCAGTTTCCAAAGCAGTTTCTATGCACAGTTTCCTTGCAGATCCAAAGTTATGCAGAAGCCTAGATGGTGACTGTACTTCTGGCAGTACCACTGCCCTGTCAATAATTTTGACAAGCATGCAACACTTGACAAATAACAATTTCTTAAGAAAGCTGGCAACTTGAAAGTTTTCCATTTTCTTTTTTTTTCATAGAAAATCATTAAAAAACAAACCAGCAAAGATGGAAGTAACAGTTTGGTTTTGCTGCAAATACTTTTATGACTGATCTTGTTCTCTTACTTGATATAAGGCAAAGAATAGAATTAGAGAGTGTTGATAACATCAGGCTACCACTCAGAAGTCATCTTCAGCATCCACAGTCCATTAATATGAGACTGAGACACATGAGCTATTCTGAAAAT
Organism: Aphelocoma coerulescens; assembly: GCF_041296385.1. Classification (NCBI taxonomy): domain Eukaryota; kingdom Metazoa; phylum Chordata; class Aves; order Passeriformes; family Corvidae; genus Aphelocoma; species Aphelocoma coerulescens. The sequence continues at coordinate 49,820,665 of NC_091016.1, forward strand.
ATTTCACTTTCTGAAACATTCATTTGCAGGACATCTTTTAAAAACCTACTACTGAGCTGATAGGTTTCATTAACAGTCCCTGACGCAGTTACACCATTTCACCTTTGTATCACTGGCAAGTGATTTTCAATATGGACAGTTATAATCAGGAGCTGTATGGTTAACTAAGCCAATATAGACTTTCTTTTCAAACTGTATGTGGGAGCATTTGCATGGACTTACAAAAGTAAGCCAGAAATGGCATATCATCACTGCTGAATTTCCAAAGCAAAGTAGTATTAGGTACTGTCCAGCTGAACCATCTCCCATAAGAGATTCCTTGAAATTACAATGGGGCAGTTTGGATAAGGACACATGGAAATCAAAAAGTGCTGTCAACAGTTCCACAAGATTTAATTATCCACACATGGTATCAGATCTAGATGTGCAAAAAATATTTTTTCAGCTGTACTGAGAGGAAAAGATTGCTGCTTAATTTTACTCACATTTAGAAATATTCAAGCATGTAAAAGCACAAAAATATCATTAATTTGCTTTCATTTACTTCAATCCCACAAAAGACTTCTTTGCCATTTTCCATCAGAAAAAAATGTTTTCATTTTGCTCAAAGAATTAATTAACTTTTATAAAATATCTGCATTTCTTTAATAGTATGAGGGAATAAATGTCTTCAACGACAAGTGACAGTGTTTATAGCATCACAATTATAAGTAGATTATAATGGCACAAATGTTTCAAGGTACTGAATACTAGTTAGACCTGAAGATTTCTTCAGAATAAGATGGGAAATTATAGATTTTCTGATGATCTCTGAAAGTATGTGTACATATAGAAAGTCTTACTTATTCATGTACCACACAACAGTGATGTGAATTCAAAATCAAAAGGGGATAATTTACTCTCTCATCAACACTAATATACAGAGGAGTGACCATACCATCCAAGAAATCAATTGTGAAATCAACCTCCTGCGAGGTAATAGTTGGTTTCAGATTCACATTATGAATTTTGGAAATAAATGAAACCAAGAGCTGATTTTTCTGAATTCTTTATCAAGCAAACTTGCAATAAATTCAAATACACTGTCAAATTTTAGCTTGCAAATTCAACAATCAACATTGATCTAGAAACAACCTTTCACTTTTGTAGCTTCATCAACTATGGTTTTCTAAACAGCAAATGACAAGGAAAAAAAAAAAAGAACACTAGTTTCAGCTAAAAGACTTCACTAGTCTGTCTCTATTCTCATATTTTTAGGGAAGTAGGGGTATAAGAAAAAATGAAGACATGTTAAAGATTTCAATAACTAAATGGACTGGTTTATATGCTTGCATAAATAACCATAAAATTACTAATAGCTCTCTCCTAGCTGCCCTTAAGGCCACTTTGTGTGTCAGAATTAACCAATACTAATGCAGTGTACTTTCTTGTTTCTTTCTTCGTGATGCCTTCCCCCACCACCCCCCCTTCCAAAAATATTGAGCAGTTTAGACTCTTGTCAGGTTTATTGAAAATATACAACATAATGCAGAGAACTGCAAGTGTTTTCTCATAAACCAATGAAAGATTCTTCATGAAAACACTATATCCTTGCTATGGTTTTAGCAGCTCTTTCATGACACTATAATATTTTTCAAGAGAGACAAGAGCAAGCACACAAAAAGTGCAAAGAAGACTTTTGCTCACCTTTTACTTTAAAAATATTAAAACATTTTTTCTTGGCAGCTGAGAAAACATGTGTTAATAATTTGTCCAAAAAGAAAAAAAGTCAGAAATTAGTAAACAAATGACACTCTAAAATGAAAACATCCCCAAAACTCTAGTATGATTCAACCCTAATAGCTGTTTATAGCAACATGCTTTTTCTGTTTTTTCTGCATTTGTTTCCAATTAAAACAATTGTTTTTGCTATTGCAGGATTTGCATTTTATAAAAAGAAAGATATTAGACTGCATTCAATGGACAATAAACATGTAGTACCCAGATTAATAAAAAAAAAGGCTACTTTGCTGGTTTTTCATGACTAAATTTCAATTTGCCACGTCTAACATAAATATATTAATATAAACCACTAAGAATTGATAAGTGCATTGGCATATGAGGAATACATAGAAGGCTTTGAAATCAACAGACGAGATTTTTAAACAAAGGAGCTGTACTACTGGAAGTAGTATCATTCTTAAGAAAGAGACAACAAAAAGAAACCCTGCTCTAATAAGACAGTAACTGAAGTGATTCACTTCCATACTAGGAAAACATAATTCAAATCAACATTACCCCACAGCAGTTTGGCACACAAATTTCTTTCAACTTCAAAGTTTGGAAAAATTCTGTGGTTTAGCAATAGAGCAGCACAAGGGTGCAACTGTATATAGTATTGTGAAGTAAAACTGTGTTCTTTGAGAAGAATGCAACTATACCAATTAATGTAAAGAGTTTACTTATTTTTAAAGATATTGCAAGATGTGTAATGAAATATTCTGATCTCTCACTACTTTACCACAATCCTGGAGCCATACCTTCCTCCACAATTATAAACTAAGTTGTAAACTCTGATTTTCTTCACTGACATAGAACAAGCCAGTTTACTAAAGTATGCCTAAAAATGAGACTGTGACCTGTGAGACCATTTCATGTGGAATTATTATGTATGCAGTATCACCTTTTTCTATAACGTCTCCTTCCCCTATGAGTGGCTGTCACAAGCTTAGCCATGCTTAGCAGAGTTAAACAAAGAACACATCTATAAATAGAGAGCATTACTCTCCTTCAAGCCATAGTGTCTTCCTGAAACTGTCCCTCCCAGGAAACTCTTGGGCCACCCATGATACATCCTATTTAGGAGCTGTTTGCTGCTGGTGGAGTGTCCCAGACTGCCAACGTATTATGACCACCCATTGTGGGTTTGCTTGAGGAATGCAACTCAGGCCATTCGACAGCAACAGTAAGAGTGTCCATGAGTTGAGTTAAATGACTAAAAGCTCAAATACTTAATAAAAGATCTAACAAATGAATAAATGATAACTAAATAACTGACTCAAGAGCAGCTTCCAATTCCATCTTCAAAAAGGATCTGTAAGCTAGAAGCCTAAATCACTTGAGTGTTTTTATATCCTGCTATTTAGTCCATAAGCCAACATCTGTAGCAGATACCTTTTACACTCTTATGTATAAAATCCTGGAAAAGTACAAAACCTTCTGATTCATTAACATGGGCTGCCTGTTTTTGCAATCTACTTATATTTCCAGACTCCAATATCACTATTAATAAAGAGCCACTGTTGTCTTGAGAGCATCTTGGTCATGAACATTGCGGTATAATCCACCTACACTCCAACAGAATATTCCTCCCACCAACTACTGTATAAATCTCAGTCATCTTGCTGTTCTCTTACTTTTAACTGTAGCAGAATTTATTTTTACTTTCAAATCTTTCCAATTTTTAAATCTAGAAATTTGTAACTTAGAAGCATGGTAGAAATGAAAATGAAAGGATGAACATTGGACATGGTTTGAATATTGTCCATTAATGACCTGTAACTTAAATTTAGCTCTTAGGAAGCCCTTTATTCTACATCTTGACTATAAATCTGACAGACCCTCTCATTTGTTCTCCTTTTGAACTGTAAGACTATGCTTTGTGTCCATCAGGCACAAACCAGCAAACATTTAATAAATCAAATGTCAGAAATAAAGGCTAAGTTGAAAGGCACTTTGCCATCTAACATATAATTTCCTACTAAGTTAAAGTAAGTGATTTTCAATACTGTTTTTATATTCTCCTCATTGGCACCACCTCTTTTAAACCACTGCACATTAAAACTCCCAAAATAACTCAGTGGAACAGGAAGTGTTTACAGAAGTGGGACTTTTAAAACTATGACAGTTTTTCACTTCAGTTGTAAGCACTGTGACAGGCTGGCCAGCTGTACTTGACATTTGATGTCAGTCAAATGGATTTCAGATCTGATATCATACAGTTTATTTACAAAACTCTTCATTGAAATAAATAAAAATCTCTGGCTTCTTCAGAGTTTCCTATGTAGCGTAATACGTTAACAAAAAACCTCTTCCTCTTCTAGCGTAAGTCTTAACTATGCAATTTAGCAAATATATTAACGTTTGTTTTCTTTAACTTTCTCCTGGAGAACAGTCTCTTTCCCTTCAGACTCCATCACATTCTCTTTTGTTTGCATTTCCTTTTTAAAGAGGCCAGAAATGCTAGTTCTAGCTAATTGTATTACCTCTCCTTACATGCAAACAGGAGTTAATATGACTCATTTCTCTGTACAAAACTCCATCACACTGGTCAATTTTAATATATTGGTTACATATTAAGTATATTTTCCTGGAAGTTTAAGAATGATTTTTCCTTTTAAAATAACATATGTGAAAGATTTCTGCCATTCTAACACACACCATAGTTCCATAATACACAACCCTGACCTAGGTAACAAGGGGTTTTATTAATTCAGCGTTGCTTCCATTTCCTAAAGGTTCTGTTTTGTTCTGGATGGTACTCATCCTCTGTGGCTGAGAGATTTGCAATATCTCAGTGTGCCTGGGTGATATAGCCTGGGACTCAAAATATATTTTGGTCATTAATTATTCCATCCTATATCTGTATGCCTACAGAAAGAAAATTCATTTTATTGCTGGGTTATCCACCTTTTTATGGAAAATATTTGTCAGATAGCAAATCCTAAAGACAAAATATTTGTCAGATAGCAAATCCTGAGACATGGTCTCAAATTACATATTGCAAATTTTAATATTTTCAAGAGAAAAGGATATTCTGTTTAAAAATAATAAAGGCATATAAATCACACTTAAAGAAAAAGTGGAATCATATTTATTTCATACGGACCTTTGTATCTTGAAATATTGCATTTCCCTTCCATGAAGGACCTTATTATTTATAAGATGTTTTAAAGCTCTGTGTCCATATTTAAAGTAAAAGTAACAGGATCTGTTCAAGTCATGGGATAGCAATGCTTGCATAACACTTGGTAAGTCAGCAGGAAAACTAGCTAAACATGCCAGACTAGCAGCTTCCCAATGGAGAGTGTATCATATTCTGCAGTGCAAACAAAACATTTTGAAGTTGAGTCATTCATAGACAGAACTTGTTCCAACCTTCAAATATAGAGTAAGTCTGAAGTTTGGAAAGAGAAGGCACTTGAAGCAAAAAACACTTCTCCCAGTAAGTACCATAGCTGCTTACATAAATTATTGATGGAAAAACCTCAAAAGTTTCATTTCAGAGGCAATGCCAACATTTCAGGTGCTAGCTGGAACCTATTCAAAACATTCAGATCACATCTAGATTAGAAGCAAATACATAGTCCGTGTTCATATTTCACACTGAAAAAGCAGTATTCTGCAAGGCAAAGAAGGGATTTCAGAAATCCTTATGAATTCTGTAATGAACCTCAGCTTGGGTGTCCCTCATTAGGTACTTTTTTAACCTTAAGATGAGTACTAAAGATATTTCTCTAAGACAGCCCAATTAAAAAATGTTTTTTCTAAAACAGCACTTTTTTTGTAACTATTATTTCTTGGCATGACAGGCATTTATGGGAATCTATTGTTATAACTGGTGTATTCCTATAGACTTTTGGACTGCTTCTCAAGGAAAACAAAAAAATTTCTCAATTTTGTATCAAACTTCATATTAAAACAGTCCTGAAAATAGAATGGAAGGAATTCAACTTCTAATTAGAATCACAGGAGAAAATGTTACGTGCTCCAGATACAATAAAATGCTGCCATGTATAGTGTGACTTTTAGTTTACGGTACATCTTCTTGGAAGTCCTCAAGATTTGTCTGATGGTTCTATGTGTATTACTCCTAAGGAATTCTAAATATGTACCCTTGAAAGGGTAGCATTTATGTCATACTCTTTGTATAAACTTTAATCTTGCTATATGCCTTTTCTTAGAATGATAGCTCTACAATTTCTGTTTCCCTTTTTTTATTATTATAGTATTTATTATATTTGGCAACATACACTTATTTTAAAAATTCTTTAATATAGGAAGGTTAGCTAAAACCTGGTAACTGGAATCAGATGTTGCTTTTAACTGTTACAGACTTCTCACCCTCAGTGTTCTGTCCAAATTCAAAGTGGGTAATTAAATTTCAATTACTCTGCTCTACCAAGGCTCCTACACTACACTCATCATCCTATCTCAAACCTAGAATTTTAATTGTGAAAACCATAACCTCATTTTGCAATGGCACGTGTTACATTTCAGCATGATGTATTTTAAACGAGTGAAGACCAACTTCACTTGACTTTGCAGGCCCACTGATGAGACAGAGCTAATAAAGGCTAATGGACTCAAACTGCCTACACCCGACCAGCATTTGTACAAGGAATCCCTTGCCTAAAATAAAAGGTTTAATATTATATATAATTTTTCATTGCTTTCAGTATGCCAGACTGTATAGAACTAGGGGGAAAAACAGTATGGAAAGGCTGGCTTTCAAAACTTTTAAACTGCCACAGATATTCAGGAATAATTCTCCCTGTGGACTCCATCACTCATCCTGGGAAATATGCTGTCAGCATATCAATAATTTTTCTTTTAACATTTTTACCAGTGAAGAACATTTTCATATTGATAGTAGATCTACTAATTTTCACCTTACCCATGAAGTTTCTGAATGCTAAAATATCTCCAGAAAATGTCAACATTCTGAAAGGTCCCTCTTTTTTATTTTTTCCGGTGCTTAAAAGGGGAGAAAACCCAAAACACAAACTGACAAAACACTCAAAGATGAGTGAAAAAAGAACTGCAAAATGGAAGACAGAGAAGAAGGAGGTTCCTTAAATCTTTAGATGATCCACAGAGTTTATGTCTGAGAAAGGCATACTTTACAGACTTATGCTACAACTCAGGAAACTTCCTATCACCTAATTACAATGCAAGGTCTATTCCTAAAAAATACTGCTGAATTTATGGCCATGAGTTATGAATATATATTGTGAGACCATAGATGATTCTGTCTTGACTGTAAGCAAGGGAGAAAAAAAATTCTCTATTTCAGCTGAATATACAAATTTATAATTTGAGATTTAAAACTATGAGCACTCTATCTGCTTTTGGATACCCTAATAAAAAGCCTTTGCCAGAAATTTATCTTGGCATAACAGTGAGAAACAAGATTCATATTTCACTAGTCAATTTTTAAGACCTGTGTTAGTAAAAGTTGCACAACAAAGTAATTATATTTTCCACTTGTTTCAAAATTTCATATTTAATTAAACTGTTACATTTGAAAGTAAACAACATATCATAAATGTATTAATAAAAAACTGTTCTCTCCAATCAAATGTCTGTAGAAGTAAAAAAGCCAACTTTTTTTAAAAAAGTTTTTCTGGCCCTATCAATTCAATGTAGAATTTCATAGCTTTCACATTTTATCAGCAAAGTGCTTTTTTCATTAGTTTTAAGTGCATTTTTAATGTGTCTAGGGATAATGGATATGGTACACATAGATGATAAATATATACACCTATTCAGACAAATATGGGTAGAAAACAATTCCAGATATGTCTTTAGGATGTAGCTATCCTTGTTTCTCATAGTCTCTGCGTCACAGCAATTGTACTTCCCTTGAGCAAGTTCAGTAATTTTCTAAATGGACGCTTGAGTTCCAACTTGTTCATAAGCAGAGGGCTTCACTTTGTCCCAAAAATTCTAGATAAAAACATAGCCCTTTCTTCTTTAAGCATTTTTGATACAAAAAACATCCCTTCACTTTAGAAAGCCACATGATAGAGGCCTCATGAGAGCAAAGTCTATAGAGTCATGCCAAGAGAAAAACTGGCTTGTAAAATAATTTTTATCTTAAATAAAGTTGTACTCAGTAATCCATAATAATGAAAAAATAGATTTCAACACATTATTGGGATTCAGAAAAGACCACTAAATGATAAGATTTGACATGTCTGCATTAGCTGTGAAAAAGCTTGAATAATCTGAAGACTGTGAGACAGTTTTAATTCTTGTGAGCATTGGCTGTGAAACAGATTTAGAAAGACAAAAAGAAAGAAATAAAAATCCTGTTTCCACTTGTAATCTTTGTGACGTGTCCTTGAAAGTGGTTTTGGAGCTGAAAATCCCTGGCATTTCAGGCAAATGACAGTCCCATCTTTATTCAACTCATGGTGATCACAGGAAATAGAATAAAATAGAATAATTATGCTACCTTATGCCTGGCGTTATGCCTAAGAAGCTATGACCTAGTTTGAGGGGTACATAGAGCAGCTGTCTGCAGTGTGCAGGTCCCAGGCCCACTAGGAAAACCAGGTCAGAAGTGGACACAGCTCAGATGGGACTGAAGGTCCCAGGCTGAGCTGAGACACATCCCCTGGGTCCTTGGCAGGAGACCATGTGGTTTGAGGCTCCAGGGAATGCTGGTCCCAGCCATAAAAGGCCTGCACTCCCAGAACCCTGGCAGGAGCAGACCTGCACAACTCATAAGCTTTCCTTTAAACAACGATGGCTGACCACTTTGAAGAAGAGTATTGGGCCAATGGACCTTTGCTCTGATGAGCACTGCTGTTCTCAAGCTCTCTTGTTTTAGCATTTTTTTCCACAGAAAACAGGTCAGGCATTTCTAAAATTGTTTACAAGGAGGAAAAAAATCCACAGGGAAATGAACAGGTATTGCTCACCTCAAAAACATTTGCAACCATTTAGTTCAGGAGCACACCCTGCTTCAGACTGAGCACTTTGAGCCTTGTGAGTGTCAGAGATGCAGGGGTTTGACATCCTGTGGAAACCCAGCTGAACTTGATGAACACAGACTTTAAGAAAAAACACTTCACACATGCTTTTTGAAAATTTGTTCAGTTATTCAAATCATCATAAGATGGTCCACAGCTCTCACACCCATCAGAAGGTACATGCCTTCTTCCCACAAAGGGGCACAGCCAACACCTAGGCTGGAACATGATTAGTCATTCAGTCCCTTCTACTAATGCAGGGCTGGGAAGAAATCTGAGAGATTTCCTCAGCACGTACCGCTAGGGAAAGGTGGAGATAGAAAGAATAAAATTCAAATTTGAATTTGGATTATAAATTGAATTAGAATTACAATTAAATAGAATAGGACAGAATTCAACTGGAAGAGACCTACAAGGATCTTCTAATCCAACTCCCTGATCATTTCAGGGCTGACCAAAAATCAAAGCATGGTATTAAAGCATGGTACATTGACCAGGAAGCCTGTTCCACAGGATGTTTCACCATCCTCTCTGTAAAACAATGTTTCATCACATCAACTCTAAACCTCCTCTAATGGATGTATCTTTGAGCCATTCCCACATGGCCTGTCACTGGACACTAGGGAAAAGAGGTTAGCACTTTTCATGTTCCCTCCTCATGAAGCTGTAGAGAACAATGAGGTCACTGCTCAGCCTCTTTTCTCCAAACTAGACAAGCTCAAAGTCCTTAGCTGCTCCTCAAAGGATTTGAAGGCCTGCTATGATGGAGTGACTACAACGGTCCACAAGGGAAAACTGACTGTTGCCATCTACCTAGACCTTTGTGAAGGCCTTTGACAAGGGCCCACATGACATCCTTATCTCCCAACTAGAGAGACATGGATTTGAAGGGTGGATTTGAAGGTTGGATAAGGAATTGGCTGGATGGGCACAGCCAGACTGTTGTAGGTCTGTGGTGGTGGCCAGTAATGACAGCTGTCCCTCAGGGCTCCATCTTGGGACTGGTGGTCTCTAATATCTTTGTCATTCAAAAGACAGTGGGATTGACTGCACCCTCAGCAAGTCTGTAAGATGACCTGAAGCTGAGTGGTGCCATCGACACAATAGAAGGAAGGGATGCCATCCAGGGGGACCTGGACAAACTTGAGAAGTGGGCCTGTGAGACCCTCATGAGGTTCAGTAAGTCCAAGCACAAGGTGCTGCACCTGGGTCAGAGCAATCCCAGCCATGAGACTGCGAGAACTAATTGAGAGCAGCCCTGCAGAGGAGGACTTGAGGGTTTTTGTGGATGAGAAGCTGAACATGAGACAAGAGTGTGCACTCACAGCCCAGAAGGCCAGCCACATCCTGGGCTATGCTTAAGAAGCATGGCCAGCAAGTCAAGGGATATGATTCTCCACCTTCACTGTGCTCTCAAGGAGACCTAACCTGAGATAATGTGTCTAGCTCTGGGGTCCTCAGCACAAGAAAGATGTGGACCTGTTGGAGTATGTCCACAAAATGATCAGAGGAGTGGAGCACCTCTCCTAAGACAAGCTGGGAGAGCTGGGGTTGTTCATCCTGGAGAAGAGGTGGCTCCAGGAATATTTTATTGTGGACTTCCAGTACTTAAAGTGTTTTACAGAAAAGGAGAGTGACCCTTTACACAGGCAGATAGCAATAGCACATAGGGAAATGTTTTTAAATTAAAAGAGAGATTTAGATTAGATGTTTGGAAAAAATACTTTACTCAGAGAGTAGTGAAGCAATGGCACAGATTGCCCAGGAAGGTTGTGGATGCCCCATCCCTGGAAGAGTTAAAGACCAAGTTGGATGGGGCCTGAGTAACCAGGTGTAATGGGTGGCAACTCTGTCCATGGCAGAGTGATTTGAAATAGATTGTATTTAATGTCCCTTCTATGTCCATTCTATGATTCAGGTGAAAGACTGACACACATATCACGTTGACATTTTAAAAGAGTCTTCATAATTGCCATTCTTCTTTCTCCCAATCTAGCTTCTCTCTGCAATGAACAGTGTTGGTCACTCATTACCTGGTTACCAAAGAAAAAGTCAGTGGCAGAGTCAATGTGATTCTCTCCAGATGCTAGCAGAGGAGCAGAAATGAAGGTATTAAATGTTGGAATAAGTCCCATATTTGTGTTTGTTTCTGGTGTGGTATGATATGGTATGGCATGACATGGCAGGATATATCAGCAGGGAAGTTATCTATTTCTTTCAAGAAATTTTCTTACATGAGTTAATAACTAGCTGGATAAAATACAGCTACAGTTTTGTAAAAAACCATGTCACAGTGTGTCTCAGCAACTACAATATTCCAGATAGATACATTGTGAATGATTTATGAAAAAACATAGATTAACCAGTCCCTTCAGGTGTCAATATCAGCATTTTAATGCATGTATTACCATAATTTTTAAACATTTCAAACACCACTCTTCAGAAGCACAGCAGCAAGGAACAGTGGTGATTGCAGATGTTGAATATTTCTATAAGATAGGAAAAAAGGACACAGGATCCCCTTATCAACGTGTACTTTTCCCTGCCTACTCCAGCACACATCACAGCCCTGAAAGCAAGAAGGCGAAGCAAAAGTCCCCCCAGTTGCCAGATCAGCTCACAAGGAAAACTTGTTAGGGAGTGCAGAATCAATCCCTTCTGAGACTGCTGTACTTTATGCAGTGGACTGGAAGAAAAGAAGCACAAAAGGCAGCTTTAAAGAATTTCTGCTTCCCGCCTTTCCCCTTTATGCTGAACACAGTTCAGATACAGCCAGGAGCTGGGCCAAGATGTTTGGTGTGGCTATATCATGCTCCATCAGTCAGCTGGAATCATTTTATGTTGCTATTTTAATTTAAGACAGAAGTTGAGTCTGTTTTTCTTTTCATATTTAATCTGTTAGCTAAGACTTAGCTTTCCCTTTTCCAAAAGCTCATTTAGAATGCAGCTTATTCCACGCTTCATTTTGCTTATATTTCATATAAATATATTTTTAATGGCTGAGATCTGATTTGTTGTACATTCACTATACATTTGTATCATGACTGCCAATTAATTTGGCTTTAAATTTCTCAAAGACTCTTCTCCCAGGAAGGGAGAATCTTCTTGGAATGCAAATGCTTGAATTTTAATTGAAATGGAGGAGGAAGGTACATGAAAAGCCCAGAAATTTTAGAACTGGAGCTTCCCCCAGAATGGTTTCTAGTATATCAGCAAATGTTCAACTGCATTTTATGAATACTATCTGTTGAGCAAGTTAAATGCAACACTTTTCAAGAGAAATAAGGTACCTTGACAGCTTCCTTAAGTGCTACATAAGATAATTAAATTGTAATTCCTCCTTCTCTGTAAAAAATTTAGCTGAACAAACTCCTAATCATTAGTCCTTTAATTCTTTCTGTTTGGCAAAGCTTCCTTACTTCAGCTCCTCTGGACAGAGGAGGAGACTGTATTCAAAGTACACTTCACAAAATACTTTTCTACATGGCCCTCCACGGAGCATGAAAAGCAGATTCTCACTTGCTTATCCCTCTCAATACTGTATTATTGGCTCCTATAAGACAGTTGTGTAGTGTGTGAAGGGAGCAAGTGAGGTTTATCTCATCTGGAAGCTTCCCTTTATGTCCTTTGAAAAGCTTGGGTTTTTCTGAGGCATTCAACACACCAATTTTCAGAACTGTTAAGTAAAGAGCAACTTCTTGTTCTCAGCATCTCTGAAAACCAAATGACAGGCATCTCAGTCTTCCTATCTTTTTCAAAAAGAAGGCTTAACTAGAAGTGCAGAAAATATAAATCTTAACCTTGCAGCTATCACCTCTTACTCAGGGCTTTCGTTCCCCCCTTCTAGACACTCTCTTCATCTCTCCAACATCATCACTTCACTCCATATACATGTTCTTTCCCGCCAGTTTCTAGTCTCCACCATTCTCTCTTCCCTGTCTATCTGACAGTTTCCAAGAAGCTGTCTGTTCTCCACATTTTCTCTATGACTACACTTAGTGCCTTTCCTTCCCACTCCCAGCCAATTCTGTCTCTTTTCAGTCCACAGGGAACCCTGTCTAGATACTTGGTAAACAAAATTCACATTGAACAGCTGAGTAACCACTTGTTTCATACCAGCCCTTTCAACTTCACAGTGCCATTCAATAAAGTATCTACCCTTGTAAGAAGTACCATAAAGATTATATGACAAATGTGCTATGAATTGAGAAGCTTACCTCTGCAAGCATATTTATCTAAAATCATGTGGTGTACAGCTGTTGTTTGCTGGCAACACACTTAAAATGGATGGAGTATTCAATGATTAAACTGAATTATATTGTTCTTTCTAGCTTATAGAAGGATCTTTCTTTCTCTTTTAAAATCTGCCATCTTTTTTCATATGTTTTCAAATATACTTGCAAGAATTTTTTGGTACAAATGATTTTTTGCACTAAACAACATCAACTCATATTTTGCTATATTCATACACAACATTATTGGAGTTTGTTAGAAACTGCAAAAGAAATTATCTTTCTGCTATAAACAGAGACACATATGTTCAGTGATGAACTTTTAATTCTGAATTCTCAGGGATTGGAATAAACTCAGTAGGACTATCTGCTGTGTCACACTAGTAGGTTCTCCCCTGGCTCAACTACCCTTGTAGCAGGAGTGTGGGACAGCCCAAAGCTCTACATTCTTTTCTGTCAAAGCAGTTTTTAAGACAGCAAGGGCCAAGATCTGCAAACATAACCAGTGGCTTAAAGACAGCAGCCAAACAAGGCACTGTAGGAAACCAAGCCCACTTTGAGGATTTCCAGAGGTGGGTAGACTTGAAGATCCTCTTTTCCCTCGAGATACTTTGACTAGCACTTCTCTGCTTCAGCTCAATTTCTAAATCCATTTAACTGTTGGAAGTTTGAAAGTTGAACAGTTATGCAATTCTTCAAACCTGAATAATATCAAGACTTTTAACATGTTGCAGGCTTGCATGCTACACAGTTGTATCAGTCAATGACTGCTAACGACTTTTTTTAAAAGCACCATCTTACATTAAAAAAAACCCAAAGTTTAATTCATTTAATTCACAGTGATTTGTTTGCTCAACAGTACTCCAGGTGCTGTTACCTTTTGAAGAGATCTTTTTACCCCGATTTCTCCCTCTCATATGAGTCTCACAGAATAAGAAAGGGCAGATGCAGCTGCCTTGGACTGCTTTGCATGAATGTTTTGGTAACATATACAAGTTGATCTGGAACAACCCATGAAAGATTAGGACAAATTGCATTAACTGCCGTCCCTTTTTTTTTCATTAATACCATCATAATAAATCTGTACATTTGAGAATGAAAAAGAGAAGGATATTGAACATGATGGTGAATAAAAATAAAATATTAATAAAATTTAATCAGACTGATACTTCAGTAATTTGGATAGAAAAATTAAACTGGCATGTTCATTAAATTTAGGAAATTTCCACTCTATATTCTCATTCACTTCACTGAGATTAACCAAATGTGAGTACACAGATTTAGCTAAAAGTTCAAGAAGACAAGGACAGAAATACATTCAACCTCAGAAACCTTGTAGATGAGGTCAGTAGGAGGCTTTTTTTTTTTTTTTTTTAATGCAACTGCCTCTTTTGGCTGGATGTTGGTAAAGGAAATATCTTCTTACCAGACATAAACTGCAGTACAAGCTTTGGCAAAGACAATCTTCAAACAAAGACTGCATTGCTCTTAAACTGTACAAGGAATATTTAAGGAGAGAACAGGTTTGTGAAATGAGCAAAGAGTTTAAGAACTGATATCAAGACACATGAGAACATGCTGGCTTCTCATTAAATAGGAGAAAAATAGTCTCTCTCTTTCTTGATCATCTCTGATTTGTCACTCAATTTTAATCATAGTCTGCATCAGAAGGTTCTCAGCCAGGCAAGCTGACCAACTGCAAGTGCAGCCTGAGCTCACCAAAAGCATGAAACTACCTCTCAGTGTATCAATAGGGTGGTAGCAATGCACACCGATTTCCAAGTCATGATTCTGCCAGGAAAAAAAAACTTCCATCACAGCATATACCAATACTCAACTTCACAAAAAACAGCAGATGACAATAGTGTCCCCATTTGCTCTTATCCTGCTTCAAAAACATTTCAGAAATTATCTATTGTTCCCGTATTTGGAAGATAAGACTCTCACCTTTTTTAACTTTTAGACTGACTCAAATGTGTTATAGTTAGTAACTGCAGTTATTATAGTTAAACAGTATAATAACCCTTAATTTATATTCCCTAAAATAGATTGAAATGTTATTAACGATTTTGGTAAGATAAATATTTATCCCTATATAAGTTATGAACAATGAGTGAAAACCAGGAAGTGACAATAAGGAGCTAAAACGGAGAAATCATCTTGAAAATTAAGATAACTGCAAAGGCTCTAACTTATTCTCCTTCTCCAGCTTTCATAGCAATCATTTTATAAATCATTGCAGATTACCATATGATAAAAACAATGCCCCCTATAATAATATTATATCCACCCAGGGTTTTCCCCTCTTTTCTGGAAGAACACTTATGCAAGGGAGAGTTATAAGAATGGTTGGAATAAGCTACCTCATGGACAGGTGCTGGGCAAGCAACAACTGAACTGGAGCGCTGACAGAACACCTCACTTTTGGCTGGATGTTTCCACAGCAGAAAGCTTAGCTATAATGTCTGAACTTCACTCATCAGCCACTTTCTTTTTTCACCCATTTCTCTTTCCCCTGACAGTGTTTTCCATTGAATGCAATGGGGCTTTATGCTGTTCAGTGGCTGTTCAGAACCCAAAATAAATCTCAATTATATTCATTCAAACATTGGACGAAACAAGAATAGAGCCAATTTTAAATCCCTAACCAGTGGTAACAATAGGTACAAAAATCTTCCAGTACTGGAAACTCTGACTGCCTAATATACAGTCTTTCTTTCAAGGTATGAGATTATTCTTTTTCTGATTTATTTGTGGTTTTCTTCTTTTCTACTCTACAAGCTTATCATTGCATTGTTTAGCAGCTTCTCCTAGTGCCTTGGAATGTAACATCTTGCTAAACTCTGTGTTGGAAAGCCCAGGTAGGTTTTTTTGGTTCGAGTTGGTTTTTTTGGTTCTCTAACTCCCCCAAAAATGCTTACTTAGAAAGCATTTTGAAGTGCTTATTATGCAGAATTACTTGGTTAATTAAATTTACATTTCATTTGTAATCCTTCAAAGCAGCAGTTTTACACGTTCCTTGCTTTTTAATGTGCTCCTGATAACATCAAAATCTTTCCCCAGAACCATATCTGTGGGGAGATTCATCAGCTGGTTCAAGTCCACAGACTTTGTTTCTCAGGAAAGAGCTCTTCAAGAAAAGGGTTTCTGGCTCTTGAGCTTCAGATTAGGCTCTTAACCGTAATACTTAATTGACTGTGTCATGTTTCATAAAATTCACTATTGAAGGGTTTGTGCCCCAAGGCACTGTCTCGTACCTGTCTGGCTCGGAGCCACAGCCAAAATTTATTTTACACCATTTATAGATTCTGCCCCCTTGATCAATAACTGATTTTCCTGAACTTGGTTATTTCCAAGTCTTGATTCATAGTATTACTACAATTGAACTTCTAGACCTTTAACAGTTAAACTCTAATCAGACATTTTCCACCAAAATGCATTCCAACAGCTGGACCATAGATCAGGATGCTGCAAGATTAAAGTCAGCTCCATTCTTATAGTATATAATATCTTTTTTGCACAAGTGTGTTCAGTGCTAAACCTTGCATTGCTCTTAATTTGGCTGCAACATTTAAGAAACCATACCATTTGGTTGAATATAACATTGCTGAATCCAAAGACCAGAAACACATAATATTCACCATAAGACAGCAATCAATTATTTCTCAGTTCAAGAAATATATACATAAGGAATAAAACTTCCAGAAATTCTAAAATCACAGAAGTGCTAGCATCTTTATTTACAAATGGAAGGAGATCTGTAAATGCACCAATATTCCTACAAGTAAAAGATTCTATTTACTCCATAAATATTAATAGTAACAAGTATAGCCAGTGGTGAAGAGGTAGAAGCTACTGTGCACTCTTACTTAAATAGATATTGTGACCATTGTTGTGTCTTTAGAGTAAGGAAAAAAGTGGAAAGTATAAGGCTTCAATGCAAATTCAACATGAAAACAAAGGTACATCTTTAGGATTAAAACCAGTATACAAAGAACTCACATGATAAAATAGCTGCAGGGAAGCTTGGGTGTCAAAATAAAACTTAGAAAACAAACTTCTTCGTATATATTGCTTCACTGTAATTAAACCATTACATTGAAATAGAATGCTGTTAGCATAGTATAATGTTCACTAAAATAATAGAAACTGTAACTGCATAATGCCTAACTCCTTCGGAGTACTTTTTACCTATAGATATCAAAAAGGCTCAAAGCACAACAGTAACAGTTTTTCAAAATATTGTGATAAAGATATTTCAGTATTTATTCTGAGACAGCAAACTTAAAATAATGTTGCTTTTTAAACCTTTCAGGCCTTTGAATAATGACAGCAAGCCTGAGGCCCTTGTCATTTCCCTGCCCCTACTTATTTCTCCCTTACATTCCCTGAATTAACAGTCTATTCTGGTAATTCGACATGTATGTTCCTTTTCCCAACATTCAACAGGTACAGGTTCATATGAGTTCCCAGGCCAGAATTCTTCTTTTCAGGCCCTTAATCAGGGCATTTGTCTCTGCAGCATGTGGAATTTTGCATGAGTTTATAATTGGCACAATAACCTCACTACAGTGGGAAGTAGATGAATAGCCCTACAGATGCACAGCATATTGGCATGTAAATAAAAGAGCAGACTACAGAATAAAGAGAAGACCACAGAGAGGGTGTTTTTTTGTAATTTTGTAGCTTTAAAATTATAAAATTATAGTTATTTTACATGTTTTAATTATAAAGAGGAAAAAAGCAATGGCTTACCTGTGGAGATGAGGGACTAAAACTGACATTGATGACAGATTCTGTGTGTCTCCCCAGTTTATGTAAAAAAGTGCTTGAACGCATTTCATATATGTAAGCCTAAAAAACAGTGAGTTGATATTTTCACTATAAGAAAAATAATCACATTCTAGAAGCATTAAGATATAGCATAGAACATTAAATTTTCAGCCTACAGAGAAGTTAGAAAATTTTAATCATAGCTAAACAAATATAAAAGTCATCAATGTCTTAGATTTGATTTCTATCATTTGGGATAATTTAGACAATGCTTAAATTAACTCAAATTTTTTTTAAAGTATTTAGAAAGAATAATGCACTCTTTTCCCCATAAATAACTACATATTAGGTGTACTTCAAGAAGCAGGTAAAAAAATTACCCTTTAAAAATATATTTTAAATTGTTTTCTTTGGAATTTAAATCCTTTCTTTTAAGTGGAATCTAATACATTTCTAAATTTGATCACTCCAATGTTAAGGTAAATTTTTTCAGTTTCTACACAGGTCTTTGAAATTTTTAATTGAACAGCATAGAATTCAACAACAATTCAATAATATTACAAGTGCTGCAGGTATCATCAATAAGAAAAAGTATATTGCCTGCCTTTTTTTCTCAAAAGAAAAAGGGAAAAGTGTTTTCCTAAGAGAAAATTAAAATTTTACTGGTACAGCCTCAAATAACAAAAAAACTGCATCAGGAAACCATCCCAAAATTCAGTGAAAGTCATAGCCATACTGATACTATGAAAATGGAATTACTGTGATATTAAATCAGCATTATTTTACATTTTAAAAAAAAAGGTTTTGAAATAAATCCTGTAGTATAGATTTTCCACACCATAAACACTTGTGAGAGTCACGTGCAGACACACGGGATTGTTTTAGACTATTCCTTATATAGTAAAATAATAACTATTTGTAGGATAGACTATGCATAGGCAAGGCATATTAAAACAGACACATAGTATGTAGTCTTATTTGGTATATTATAAATAAAATTTGTATCTCAAAAGATAGAACAGATTGTAAAGCCTGCAAAAAATAGTCAAAGATGATAATCCAAACTCTAAAGTTTCAATTAAAAAAATTAAAGTTCTGCCATCTTTACTAAATCTCTGACATTAATGAACATGGAATTTAGAACACAATCTGACATAAACTAAACCAAACCAAACTGTGTAGAGACTCTGTTACAGAAGTGTATTACACTGTGACTTAAGTTTTTTGCTGATAGTGGCCTAAAATAAGTTTAGTCATTCAGACTCAAGGCAGCTGAACTTCCCCTATCAGACAGCAAATAGCTACAAGGTATGTGTCCCAAAAACGTGTGGACTCAACTGACAGTCTTCCCAATTTATGAAAATATTCATGGACCAATTCCAGTCCTGAAATAAGTTTAATGCTCCACTCGGAAAACAAATCTTAGCATGCAACACCAAAGATTGTCTAGTCCTAACCAGCACTGAAAAATCATTGGATTATTCTCAGTGTCAAATATTCCATTCATGGCCTTATTCACTGGGAGTCAAAAAAAAGAAGCTAAATGTAAATCTACTTAATTGCAGCAAGTTTATAAACCTCTCATATCCCAGACGCAGTCCTAGATATGGAATTGAAACCATCTACTGGCATAAATGGAATACCTGAAAACAGACAGAAATGTAGGTATCCATTTTTAAACTCTGGATTTTTGTAGCATTACACACAGATACTGCCATACTGAGAAAGTAGCAGAGTCTTTGGCAATGTGCTAAAATCATTGTCTCCTTCCTAAAAGCAAATGCTTGTTAATTAAAAATCCTTCTTTAAAAAGTAAGACCTTTCTCCCTATTCTAAAATATCTCAGGAAACCCTCTTCTAAAATAATTTAGGAAACCTGTAATAATAATGAGTAGTCATTGCTAATGCTTTAAAAGCAGCAATTTTCATTTGCTTGTTTTAAAATATATGGCCATAACATCGCTACTGTGACTTTCACCACTTGGGACACGATCATCTCACAGCAGAAAAGAACAGTAAGTGGAGCCCAAACAAGATAAAAGTGATATGACACAAAGGAAAGCATTCTGATGTATCTGTAGATATGAAATTATTTCCTCTAAAGAAAAGTACAAGACCATGTATTAGTAAAATCAGTCTATACACAGGACAGCACAAGTTTTTTGCTGTTACCATACAGAAAAGGGAAAAGAGCTTCTTGTAAATACCTCTAGTTGTTTTATCGACATAAAAGAATTAAGAGGCACTATTGGTTATTTACTTCACATCCTAAACAGATTACAATATTGCCAAGCTATTAGGCTTAAACAGAGAAGGTTTCAGAGTTCTAACACAATAGTATCCTTCCCTTATTTTACAAAGTGTAACCACATCCACATTCATCCATTCTCCTCCCTCTGCAGTGGCTTTCCATTCTTCATTCTGATGCTATCATACCCCGACTCAACTAGTACCAAAATTATCAGATGGTGACATTTGTGTGATATCTCAGTACCTGTAATATTGTGCTCTCTCCTTCCTACCAAGCTTTGTCACACTCTATATTGCACAATCCTATTGTCCAGACTTTCAACAGGTCTTCCTTCCATGAACAGTGTGCTGGAAATTACCTTTGTACTTCAGCAAGGATCAGGTGTAGAGACTGCAGTCAGGTTGTACTTCAGCACCACAACCACAGTTCCAGAACAAACTACAGCGGTCGTGCTCACACAATTAATTGGAACATGCAAGTGTCAAGAAAATGAGAGATAAAATGCTGCAGAAGTCCATATTCCAGGGAAACTCCAGAAAGGAAAGGAGTACACTGAGTGAGAGGTGAGCACAAAGTATTACAAGCTGCACTGTGCTTTCCAGGGGTGCTCCTACACATCTAACTAAAGAAAGAGTATATGTGAAAACAGGGAGAAGTCATTCTTACCAAAGGGCCCTCTGAAATCCCAAGGACATCTTGTCAAAATGGTTCAACAGTATCAAAATATTCAGTAATGTCATGACAGTTTAAAGTATTTGCATCATAAAATCAAATCCTATTACTCATAGCTATTGAAAATATCTATCCCCTTTGGAACTGTGGGAATGACCAAAACAGGACAAATATGTTGTGGTTTTTAATATATTACAGAACTTTGTTAGAAATAAGAACTTAAACAGAATAGAACTCTACTGTAGATAATGAAATCAAAATGCATGTGTTTGATACACACAATAAGTCATCTGGACTCTGCTTAACTGGCACATGAGGATCTAATAAAACAGGTTGCTTTCCTCTCACTTCTCCAAACCTACTCTCCTTCCCTTTAATGGAAGGAGGAACAAAGAAGAGGCAAAGTCAATGACAGCAAGAATCAAAAGCACAAAATGTTCTGATTCACAAAGAAACATGCTCCATTTTTTAACCAAGAGAATATATCACAGAGAGACATGGTTAGGGAAGCTGAAATTTTTCCATCGGAATCTAGTGGCTTACAGAACTTTGCCAAAATTATCCAATAAAAATTAATTTTCCATTCCAGGTTCTCAGTTTAATTTGGGAAGGACTATGTTCATTTTTGGCTTAATCTTTATGTCCCCGTTCCACTCTGTAAAATAGACGTGATAATAGTTCATTATTTTTTTTGAACAAGAATCCAAAGTTTGTTAAACCCAGGTATTCTAGTAATTTATGCTCTTCCACACAGTTTCTAAATCAATCATTTATCTCATACCTTTCTTTCAAAAAAATGCTGTGAAGCAGCCATGCAGCTTCATTATAATCTAGCAAATGTGTATTTGGTGCTGTAGTCACACTTCTCAGCCTAAAAAGTATTCAAACCCTTACCTCCCACCTTTCAAAAATTGATTCTTAGACCTGAGTTAGAGATTGGGCTGGGATACAGCACTTTACCAAATTGTCACACTATATAACAAGATTCAGTGGATCAGAGGAAGTAATGACAAGCAGCTACTGGTAGAAGCCCACCTGTAGCTAACCACTGAAGCACTGGAAGACATGGGAAAGACCAGACATGAGAAAGCCCTTTCCTCTGACCTTTACTACAAAGAGTATGTTCATATTGAACAGCTGCTAGACAAAACACACAGAACGTTGCTGGGAACACAACCTGCCCATTGCACTTCACTCTTAAAAATCTATCCTAGTGGAACCACTGCTAAACATCTTTCTGAATCTGTATTTCTAGTCCCATAAATCTTAAATATTTAGGTGTTATGGTTCAACTTCAACAGAAAAACGGGCAGAGACTCCAGCTACATAGTTTATTACATTGTGGCAGCTCCGCTTCCAATAACTGATTTAAGGAAAACTAATAGTAATTTTTTGAGTAATTATGACATTTAACACAATAAAATCTGATTAAAAGAAAAACATCATCATATAAAAGTGTATAAAACCAGCTTCTGTTTCAGTAGCTCTAGCCACAAATATTTAAACTAGCCAGTGAAAGTCTAAATTCTGAGAATAAAAGTTAAATATTGAAAGTACATTTATTTTTAACTTCAAAAGTTTCAAAACAAAACATAAACCCCAAAGAGAATTGTATTTTAAGAGAACTAACACTCATAAGAAGAGGAATAACTCCAGTATAAACATTCTTCCACTATAGTCAGCCATCATTTTAGTTTTGCTGTATTTTCTGATGGCATCCAAATGGTTTTTCTATTCTATACTTACTAGATCATTTTAGAAAAAAAATAAAAGAACAGTAACTGAATTGTAAATGATACCATAACACTAGCCACAGAAGAATTTTAAAAAAAGCTTGAAACTTTGAAATCAATGACAGAGGAAGAACAGATTTTCAGTAAACCAAATGTAATGAAAAAGAAAACAAAACAGTCTAGGAAGCACTCAGCAATGCCCAAAATGCATATGTGCATATAATGTCTTAGACTTTAGCCAAA
This sequence comes from Aphelocoma coerulescens, assembly GCF_041296385.1. Taxonomy (NCBI): domain Eukaryota; kingdom Metazoa; phylum Chordata; class Aves; order Passeriformes; family Corvidae; genus Aphelocoma; species Aphelocoma coerulescens. The sequence continues at coordinate 49,843,307 of NC_091016.1, forward strand.
GTCAATCCCCTTTTTTTATATTAAGACCAATTTTGTCTAATAAAAATACTGATCCAGTAGATATTGGTATTTCCTTTCCATTTGTTGCTGAGGGTCAGCCAAAAGTAAAAATAATTTACCTGTACCAATAGCTTCCAAAGAAGTTTCCTGGACCCATAACCACATACTTACTAGTATTTCCTTTCACTTGATATTTGAAGAAAATTTGGAGTAGTCAGGTTTCAGTAAACCAGAGTGTGACAGTGTAACACCTTACAAGTACACATAAGCTTCTGCTTTCTTCTCTAGATTTGTACCAAGAGACAGGGAATAAGGGTGAAGGCCCTTCCTTGAGTGGAGGAATTTGTATCCAAATGGAAAATTATTTAATTCTACTGAATTGGTAGACAGAGTGTGCTAGATAATTTGACACTTTATCTGCAGAGTTTCACTGTAAATTCTTTCCTCTGTTTTCTCACACTCCAAAGGAAACTTGTTCTCATCTGTTCCCATTGCCCCCTAGTCTAACCCATGGCCATATAGATTTGTGTCAAACTCCTTACACTCGTCTTGAGATAGGAAAGAGGGGGAAGCAAATCATAAACACTTGAAGAATAACAGAAGGATTCTCCTTGTTTTCAGCTTTTGCACAGAGATCAGAAAAGCAACACCAGTTTCAAGGAAACTGATTTTGTTGCTGCTGTGGCTTTAAGCTGAAGCGTGCATTTTACAAACAGATCACAGGAAAAGAACACAACTAACAAACAAACAAAAAGACATTGATATCTAAGATACCTAATTTGGTCTTACACAAATAGAGATGTTTTCTTCACATGTTTTGCATGGATAGGCCAATGTCATCACTTTTCTGTGACTATTTTTCCTAATAAGTCAAATGAGCTACAGAAGATAGAAATGTTAAAGCCCCCTGATAGAAAAATAAATAAAAAATCTAACATGTTTTTATAAACTATATCTCCAGTTATTAATAACGCATCAGTGCCATCAAACTTGATGCATAATCCCTCAGTACATGATGTAAGTGTTTGACCTGCACTCCATCATTCCCTATTTATACTGGGACACATATCCCATAGAACCATGTATTCCTTCCTCAACCTCAAGCTGAAAAAGCTCCTGAACTACTTATGCTAAAGAAAAATAACAATTAACCTGAAGCAGACACCGAGCATGGAAAGTTCCAGCCCAAAATGTTCTCACTTACAAGCAACTGAAAACAGAATTATAGTGGAAAGTGTTAGACTACCTTAACTATAGGTATCAGTGCCAAATCCACACATAATAAAACAGATTTCACAAGTATCCTAAGCACTGATTAATGTTCTTCAGTCCCAAGATATCTTAAACACTTACCACATGGTAGCATGGAAAGTCTAATCAAGCCTGGCACCAAAATGTTGAGTACAGTACACCCTCTGAGAGTCCCTTTCCCTTTTAATGACACTTATAGAGGCTGTCTTTCTGGTAGCCACGGGAAACTTCCCACTACTATAAGATCCCAGTTTCCATATGATTTCCTTTGACATAACTAAAAAATGAGTGACAGTAAATGTTTATAATGTTCTTTATTATTAAAATAGTTAATATTATACAAATCAGTCATCTTTCAAGATGCAGGGGGTATTTTTCAAATGTATCAGTCTTCTGGCAGTTACAGCTAACACATTTGAATTTTCCTCACTAAAAAAGATTACATAAACCATATCTCAGATTTCCCTCTCTAAACCACATTTCTATGAAGCTTCCAAATTGTAGTTTTTGCCAATTCAGTTTCTATTTCATTGCCTAATTTCAAGGCCTCATGTATGTGATTGTTTTCAGTTGTCTTCATATGAAATTTATGTAGCAGCACACACAACTGAATTTAGGTTGCCTTTACTTTTATAACACACATAGTGTTGTCAGGGTACAGAATTATTAGTTGAAGATTTTATTCTAAGAAAATTTACCTCATCTCTCACTATGAAGCAGAATGGTTTTATCACACCCACTTTGGCTCTTTGCTGACTGCTGCTATCAACTATACCAATAATTACATTTCCTTTTTGTGTGGTGGTGTTGACTGTTTGACTGAAGTACTGAAACATGCAGATGCTGCAAAGGACCTTTAATCAGATTTTTGTACCAGATGTACCAATGATACCTAAAATTCAGCTACTGTCAAGAATTGAAACCAAGAGGTACACATATTGAAAACACAAGCCCTGTGGATATAAAACTATATATATCCACTTTTATCACCTCACTGCTAAAAGTGTGATTCCACTGTATGCATTCTAAAATGAACATTGGGTATTCATATCTATTTCGACTTCCTTTTTTGCCTACAGTTGAACACAGGGTATTTTTTATGTTAGCTTTCTTTAGCAAAAAGGCTAATTTCTCATGCTTCCCCCTACCTCTCAAAAACATTACCAAAATTCAGTGTTAACACAGGAACAAATTACAGACTCACAAAATTCAGTTTGATTTAAAAAAAGGTGTTCTGTAGTAATTTGTCCGTTTCTCGCGCTTTCATGTGTCGGAGGAAAATAACTTTAAGGGATGGGACTATGCAACTACACGAATTTATTGTTTAAAATAACAAACGCATCAGTCGAGGCGTGAGATTTCACAACACATCCGAGTAATGGCGACTAGTCCCAAGATTTAGGGTTACATCGTAATTTATAACTTTCTAATCCAATAGATACTTAAAACGACACTTTGTTTTAGATTAATGACCTATCACCTGTGGCACTTCTCACTGCAATGCAGCTATGTCTTGACCAATAACTTCTCATGTCACGTACACACAGTTGTCTCTCTTATACCATCTACATTCTTAACTTAAACTATATAAAATCACTATATTATATTTTATATAACTATAACTATATTATATTTTAAAACCCTTCACCAAAACACCCAGTGTACAATTTTACTTATAATGATAGGAACACAAGATTGTAATCCTTTTGCTTAAAGTCCACAAATCTCTGTCAATTAAGCCAGACCTAGTCTCTTCCAGGGTTGTAAATCAAAGCCTCCTTTAATTGCAGGAGTTTCTACTCCTCTGTCTCCCACAGTAATTAAATAACAATACATCTATACCCAGCTGAAAATCCTCTACCGCTCTCACCTGCCAAACTGGTTTTGTGGTGGTCAGGTCTGAAATGTAGTGGCCTAGATAAGCAATAGCCTGAACTAATCAAAAAGCACATGAGAACAATTAATGTGCTCATATTCCTATAACTCCGTGGTTCATAAAATAATCTACCAAGGCCAAGATTTTCAGTCATCTTCAAAGATATACCCAAAGAGACAGTGAAGCAACAGCATACCCAAAGTCATGACTGTATGATTAAGAAGGCAACACTCATCTGTTCACTCCTAGGATAAGTGGCCTAACAGCCAACCATGCTGCTAAAGAATCCAAGAAACTCAGGTTCAAGAGTAAAAACAAACTGTGTTTTTCTTTGGAAAGGGGTAGATTTTCTCCATCAATAGCTGGCAGAGAGGCTGTCAGAGTCTGTCATTCATTCTCTGCTATGGATTTTGTTCTGCCAAGCAATGTCAGTTCTGCCTTTTCCACAGTAAACATTACTAATGCTGTTTTCTCCAGATGTTTCCTGTTAAAGCCTATCTTAGTTAAACAGTATGGACACATAAGATAAAACCTGAGCAATATATAATTGGAATACCAATCACACTGAAAACTAAAATACTTCAGATAGTTGCTACCACTACTTCATATAATACATTCTGTTCTGCAAGCCCTCTGGAATGAAGTGTAGACCAAGACAACAAATATTATGCAACAGTATATATATATCATACATTTCTAAAAGTAATTTTCCAGTAAAGAAAATAGCCATCTATTTTCTCCAAATAAAGTATTAAAGCATACTTTATCGTATATCAAAGATACCTAATTTAAACCTCAGTGATGCCTCCAAGATACACTCCCAAGAGATATGAAACAAAGCATTCTAAACTATTAACTAGTCCTATCTCTTCCCTTTACACACACCTATATCATAATATCTTTGCTAACTCACTCATATGTAGTCTTTTACCTACCATTATTAGTACCTAAAAAGTTCTAGTGAACTGGGCTCTTAAAGGGAGAACAATCAACCACATATTTATCATTCACATTTGGGGCTTCCTGGGGTGTTTCTTCTTTGATCTCTAGATCATTTTATGCAAGTTTTAAACCTAATCAGATGCAATTTTAAAGTTTATCACACCACAGCACACAAGGATGGAAGTATTTCATATAAATAAGATCAGAGCATCTGATCACAACAATAACAAAATGAGATAGGCCTCATCTAAACTCTTCTTTTAAAGACAAGAGGAGAGAAGAAAGATACCATTGCTAATCACCACTTTATAAATCAGAACTGAGCCATAGCAAGACTAATGTGACTAATAATATATTTATGGGGGTCAAGAAATATATCATAATCTTCTATGGCAATGATTACATTAGGAAGCAGTGCAGTGCAAGAGGAGCAGATGTACAGAACAAAAGAGTGCTGGCAGCTCAACCTCAAAATGTATTTTTCTGGTAGTAAAACATTAGAGTATATTGCTCAGCAGCACTGATATTTATTTGGAATATCTCTTTAGCTACTTAAAACTAAGGTGCCAACTATAAACAAATTCTACAGTTTGTATTATGCCTGATGCAGAATCTTGCATTTGAAAGTAACTGAGTGTGCAAACAATATCAGATCTGGGTTTGCATCCAGCCACCTCTCACAGATTCGCAGAACTCTTTGGACATGTCCCCTGACCAGCATCACTTTCCAGCATCACTTGCAAAATGAGAATTTACTCTGAAACCAATTTTGCATGAAGGTTAATATTCAGGGATTCACAACTGGTTATCAGACTGATGTCACCTATAAGCATCAAATTGCTTTACCTTGTGTCCTTCTACTCCTTTCAATGATGCTCCCCTCTGGACTACTCGCTCAAGATTTGGTGTCTTCACAGTTGGAAAGCATAAATTTAATCTTGGATTTTGAATGTGTTTCAAAGACACTGTTGTGAGAAAAATCCCAGATTTTGTTGAAAAGTGTAAATAAAATGGAAGAGAACGTCATACACTACCCATGTATTTTTGTTACTCATGTAGCAACCTGCTATGCTGAAAAACTTGTGGGTTTGTGATATGGGTCAATCCATGTGAACTATGAACACAGGCTTTGAGATTTGGCATGGACAGAGAGTTTTATGTTAGAAAATCCAATTTCAGCACTAGCGTCAAAATGTGCCTCTTAGAGTCTACAGTTCAAAGAGAGCCAGCAAGAATGAGTCTGAAAACAATTAAAAAGACAATTATTTATTCCTGCATTCCCTACTTCATTTCTGGAAACTTGGAATTTATTGAGAGAGCCCTGAGGCCTCCAAAGACAAAAATTAAGTGCCTAATTAGACATAAATTAAAACTGCTAAATAAAACTACATGGCACAGAAAGAAAATTAGTTCTTTTTTTTATAAAAACAGGTTTATACAAAACAGGTCATACACCCTCTAAATAGAGAAAAAACAAACAGAATTTTCACCTCTATTTTTTACAATAATGTATTTTGGTTTGCTGTTTCTATACCCTGTAGGAATGTGATTTTGCTACTAATCAATGTAGACAACATATTCCTCTCTGTCAAATACTTCAGATATTGTGAAATACAAAAGGCAGTTTAAGGTCAACACCTCTCAAGTATATTCCAATTATGCCTCTTTTGGCTTTTAAATCAATCACATTTGTTAACCACAGAGTGCAAGAATCGCACTTGATAAAGTAAACTCCAAGATGACTGAAGATGCAGTTGCTTCTCAGTTGAAGTTTCATAACTTATTCCCAGAATGCTCTTTTTGAAGATAATGCTTTGTATCTACACTACTGATTTTATGCAGCTTATTCCAGTAGACATTCATTCATACAATCTTCAGAAATATGTGACTTCTTGGTACTATTAAAACTCTCCCAGATGCACATTAAGCCATCTGTCAGGATGTTATTAGTTGAAAAATATGAATGGACTACTCAGTACCACATTCAATTTTCTGTTTAAAAAGGAAGCACAAAAGTATATCCAGTCTCAACATTTCAAAGGGAAGGCTCCTAAAAAATGCCCCAAAACTGCACTTTGTCCTAACAGTACAGTATAAGCAAGAGTCTAAAATTTGACTCAGTTTTCCTGAGGGGACAAGAAGAACAATGAAAGTTCTCTACAGACATAGGACATAAATTATGCAAAATTCCAACCTAAGAGCCACACTAAAAAGTATTGACTGGCACTGTGCCCGCCAGGGACCACATGCCAACTGGAGCAGGATGCATGCCAGCTATTCAGCTTCCTCTGATGACCCACCATGTGCCAAGAATTTGGAGTAAGGACAAAATCATGCTGTCTTTCTTTTCTTGTATCAGCACTAATTACAAACAAATACTTTAATGCAAAAGAGAAGACAAACGGTCTTGTGATTGCACCTCTTTTTATACAACTCAAAAGCAACTTTAATTAATAACCTCAAATATATATTAGTATATCATATAAATCATGACCTGAGATGAATATTAGATGCACTTTTTCACAGACAAAGTAAAAAGCCCTTCTTGTGTATTGCAATCTACATTTTGAAATGCTATTTACCAGAAACTTGAAAAATATGTTTAACATGTAAATGTCAAGAACACAATACCTATTGCCAAACCTCCAGCAATCTGCCAATAAAATCTCTAACCTTCACATGTTTTGAGCCAGTATTTCAAAACTAGCCACAAGAGTAAATTCCCTTTGTTCTGAATTTGAAGTTGACCAGAAACTCTGTGTCATGTTCTGATGACTAACCTAGTAATACCTAAAATAAATTTAAACAGCTTTCCTACCCAGCTGTTTTGAAAGGATGCATTTGCAATAAACCCAACCCCAGTCCAGTTTCAAAGGCCTATTACAAGTTAGCAATCATCCATCTCTTCACAAACAGCAAGAAAACATTTGCTAACAATGCAGGCATTACTGAATTAATTTAGGTGGAAACTCAAAAAGGTAGGAATACACGTGTAGTCAGGATTAATTTCTAAATAATTTAAATATGGTTGCCATTGATACAGAAGAGAACCTGTGTGGGGAGAAAACACACACACAAAGGGTGTGGAAAGTTCTAATTCCAGTTGAACGACTGGAATTATTTTATTCAGCTGATTGGTTCATAAGAGAGCCATAATGAAAGGTTCATCACCCCGTATTTGGGAGCCTAAGTAAATTAATGTGTATTTGCTACAGAGTTCCTCATGGTCGGATACGTACACAACACATAAAGCTGTGCTACAGGGAACACCATTCTCCTCATCTTTGATGGCACATGACAATTCAGAGTCAAATATTATGGAAGTCCATAGAAACAAGCTTTTAACAATTACTTTGAGCACTAAAATTTAGCTGCTCTGGGATTTTTCAGCCAAAATAATCATGAATCATATGTAACTGCTACATGTGAATGCACTATATGAAAGTATTATAGACCCAAATAATGCACATTTAGATGAATCCTAGAAACATGCTTGCAAAGACTCTTTTTTGTACAATATGAGTAGTTCCTATAGTTTAGGAAGAAAATAAGCAAAAACATTACTTACATATTTGTCATCTGATCCACTGGCTATGAAGCGTCCACAGGGAGACACTGCAATTCCACATGGATAGCAGCGGCTACTGTGCCCTTCAAAACGACGCTCACACCTACACAGAGAAATTTCAATGCTATTAACACCAACTAAAAATTACCTCTTTTACTGCCATTTTCATGAAATCCTGCTGAAGTCTCATCTGTTTCTCTTAATCTGAAAATTCACTAAGGCAAATCCACAAATTAAGTTTTAAATATCTCTGCAGTAGCATTTTGTCAAAACTGAAAATTTTGAAAATTAATGACTAAAAATAAAATGAACAGAAAAAACTGCCCCAGGACAGTGACCAAACCCATGCTTTGGCCTTGTTTAGTTTACAGGGATAGAAACATCATTAATAATTAGGAATGAGGAGCTGTGATACTTGGCATCTAAGGGGAAGGTGTTGTGAAAGTCTGCTCCATGAAGATTTATAAATCTTCCTCAAGTTATTTCTATCAAGTCAAGATGCAGTATGTGGAATCATAACATAAATAATTATTGCTTGCTTTTCTCACACCCAAATCTGAATACTTAAATCCTGTTGCCTATTTACATTTCTACTCCATACACTAATTTATTGTATATGGTAAACCAAGACAATATCCAAACAACATTCCAAAGTGAGAAATTGCTCTCTCTGTCCTATAACTGTTGATAATTTCTTACCTGTGTTAATACAGTCTAAAGGAAGGAATGGATTTAAAATTAATGCAAGGAATTAATTTCCTACTTTTCATGTTAATATTGCAAGAAGCATTGTAGAGTAAGTTTTAAATAGCTGAGCACACTTGAGCCATTTAAAAATAATAATGTTTTTAATGAGATGGAGATTAATATCCACCTAAAAAGCACCACATGGTTGTAAAGAACCATGACATGTTTGCAGTCACCACAAAACTAATGTTAAAAAAATATAATTTAGAGTTTCCTCAGTATTGAAAGACATTTTAATACAAGTTTCAACACCATTCAGAGCTGTCATTTACATATGTATGCCTCATTTCAGAAGTTTACATCTATACCTTTGAGGTATTATTGTAAAACAGACTTATAATAACCTATATTCTTATTTTGCCTTTATTATGAATGCTGTCTACCTACCCTTCTTACAAAACAAATTCACATACTTCCCCATAACGCAGCTGTCATATACTCTTTTTTCTTTTTTTTTAATGTATGCTAGGTCCAGGAACAAATTTGAAATAGTAAAATCTCCTGCCAGCTCCTGTGATATACACTTTTTCCTGGCCAGTGAAATCACAGGAGCTGTGTAAATTCAGTCAACTGAACCCATGTGCAGAAAGCTTTAAATTTTTATACCATGTTGTTCTGTTGCAGACACGCATGTATGTGTAAGAATGCACTAAATGCCAAGCTGGTTTCATTCACCCAGGTGAAACAGACATACTTAAACAAAAACATGACTGATCTAATTGCTATCACTTATTAATGCATAAAAGAGACACTTTTGAATGCATGAAAAGACAATATTTTATAGAGCCTAACTCTGAACTTTACTGTATTCTGTATAACAAAACTACTGATATTAACAGACATTTTGGCGATACAGTAACCAGACACTTCACCTCAGATGAGTTCTATCCTAAAACTGCTAAAATAATCCCATTTAAGAGAACAATACAGTTCAAGAGAAGCAACGTATGAAGAGAGCCAATTATTTTGACTGAGATGTAAAAATATTTTTAAACTTCAGTTTTTTTGCATGAATCTTCAGAGACTTTTAGTAACCAATAGCCACATTTGGCCTATTGAATAACCTGCCTCTGTTAGAGCTTCCTATTGACAGCAAAGGAGAATACCTCAGTCTCCACAGTATTTTCCTCCTCAGTTAGGCTTCCACCAAACATTACTCATTGTGTAGAGTAAAATTGTCCTGCAATTTAGCCTCGAGTCCCAGTTGCACTGTTTGCAAATTTCAGGGAGATTTTTTTTTCCCTTCTGAGTGCCTTTTGATAGAGAATTTGAGGAAAAAAAATTCTTTTTAATCTTATACTTCTAAGATACATCAGCATCACATGAAAGAAATTTCCTCATGAGAAAAATAAATAAAATTCATATCCACTGTCCCTCCTGAAGGTATCTTCAGGTTCACCATTCTTCCTTAAGGAGAGCACTGGTCATCAGGACTACTTCTAAGTGTTTATGATCTCATTGTCAGAGCCTGTAAAAGATAATTTCCTCAATGGGGTCTTCTTCACAGATGAGTCTCTTAATAAAATAATGCAAAAAACTTCCTTTCCAAAGAATTTGACTCCTCTCTATTTGTGACCAATAACTCAAATACTTCACATATAAATAGATACATAAGAACTAAAAGGGTCCCAAGGCTTCGACTGATCTTTTCTCTGCTACACCACAGCAATATAAAGCAATGTCCCAGTCATAGGACAGTGCCCTTTTCCTTGTGCTAGTACAGCCACAGTAATACCCAGCATCCTGGATACTATTTTCTTAATTGTTTTCTTGTTCAACTTTTCCATTATATCAGGATATATGTTCCATTACAAGTTTAACTACTTCCCCAACCCCTCAAAATCCTGCTCTAAAAACATGTTTAAAAAAACCAAACTGATTCCAATTAAACTTTCCACAGAATTAAGTAGAAATTTTGTTATGCAGTCTATTAACTCCAGATACCCACAGGTATCACAGCAATGGAAAAAAAAGTGGGCAAAAAATGCTATAATTAATAGTAGATACTATGTGTGTGATTGTAGCTTATTATTTTGTCTTCTTTCAGGCTTTGTTTTTTTTATTATATTTTTTTTTTTAAGTAGCAACAGGTGGTGATCCAAATTATTTTGGATATTGCAGGCTTTACATGGCCAGCTGGCATGCTCTCCAGCCTCCTAAGAATGCTTTTTGGGGGTTACCATGACAAACATCTGGTAATTGCATGGGACAGAAAACAGCCTATGTTCTCTATTGTACATCTTTTAGTCTACATTCCAAAATATGTATCTTTTTATGTTGGAAAAAAACTTGAAGAATATTAGAAAAAAGTGTTCCATGTTTTCTGCCTTTGGAAGAGAAAGATACTGGAATGTGTGTCTTTATAAATAAGACAATATTCTCACAAAGGAGTCTATTTCATTCTACTTGATGCATTAAAAAAAATTAACTGCAAACAAAAATTTTCTTTTTTTTTTTTTTAACCACTTTCATTTGTATTCTTTTACTTTGTGCCAGTGCTCTGATATTTGTTCAGAGACTCTTCAGTACCAGCAGATCTATTGAGGCTCTGCAAAATGCGAGTATAACTTGACAGTAGTAGTAGCTACCTTAGATGTACTGTACACATGGGTCTCATTTCATTGAAACACCAAACCCTTCACACAGGAGCTCAGCATGTTTTCACCATAGCATTCAGCAGGGACCACACCCCTGTGTTCCTCATCCTCTATACTTTCATGCATCTCCAGTCCCAAATTTGGAGGAACTCCAGCCAGTGTTTTATCCCTCAGAATCTGAATAACTAGACTCAAAAGCTCCAAGGGAAAAAAAAAATATGGCAAATCATGGGATCCTCATGTTCTGAAGAAACCAAGAAACAATCAAATTCTGAGTATGTGTATATTTGTATTTTGCTTAGGATGATGTCAAGCAGCTAGCTCACAGTGGAGATGCAAACTGAAAAGTATCTCAAAATTCAAACTGCATGTCTGACCCTAAGGTCTCAAAGTGCAATTGTTGGAAAATGAATGAGATGAGTTCCTGTGGCTGCAGGAATTCTGCTAAAATATGTTGCCAGAGGAGCTTATGATCTAGCTGCACAGCATCATAACACTAGTTGGAGACTTTGCCTCAATGTCTAATACTATCTTCATACAATTGGAAAATTCTTTCAGAGACTGAAAGAAGGTGAAACTGATTTTCTCTGGGATCATACATCAAAGCATTATCATGCAGCTGAGTATTTTGCTGAAGCAATTCATTATGTGCAAGTAGCTCAGTATTCCTCAAGTCTTCACTGTGGTCTGACAAGCGCCCAGGGCATTTTTTGTTTTTTCAGAAGGAGATGAAAAATGGCTATTTCAGCAGCAAACAGTGTAGTTCAACAGCTGAACTTCCATTTCTCAGCTGATCAGAGTGTGAGTCAGAGGCAGGCAGCTATTGCCACCATAGATGTTAGTGTGCTTGGTGTTGGGAGCTCCTCCTAACACCTTGTCCCTGCTATTCTTATTGCCTGCAACAGTAATCTAGCACCTACCACATCTACCTCTTCACACTACCACAGTAGCATCCCAGATTTCCAAATTGGGCTGTACTAACTCTTCCCCACTCTCCTCATCTCTGGGTAGATAATAAGCACAGCACATCTGACAGCATAGCACAACTCTCCCTTTCCTGCCTTCTAAATTAATTTTCAATTTCAGCTGTTACTGTACATCTTGCTCTCTTAGTCAATATTACATCAGCTCCCCCAGCTTCCCATACCCTCCCATTTCTGTGGCAAGTTAAGAACAAATGCTATTTTCATAGAATCACAAAGTGACATGGTAGTTGAGATTGTTAGGCAGCTCTGGAGGCCATCTTATCCAAACTCTCTGCTTACATGGAGCCAGTGTGGCTTCACCAGTGCTAAACAGAGGGGAGGTATCACCTCCCACAACCTGCTGGCAACTCTCTTCCTGATACAGCCCAGGACATCATAAGCCTTCTTTGCCTCAAGGGCACATTTCTGGCTCATGTTCTTCTTGGTGTCCTTTTCTGCAAAGCTATTTTCCATCTAGTTGCCTCCCTCAGCATATATTGGTGCCTGGGGGTTGCATTTGGTGCCAAGTGGACTTGCACTCCTCCTTGCTGAAGGCTTCTGTTGGCTCGTTTCTACAGACTTCTACAGCCTGGAGCAAGGAGCAGAGCAGGGTCAGGGCAATTAAGGCCCAGTGGCACAGAGAGCATCCTCACAGCGCAGCTCATAAATTGAGTAAAGGTACGTCTGAAAATCTGAGGTCAAGCCAGGCCACAATTACTGACACAAAGAAGGATGAAACTTTATTGTATTATGGGTTTAGCCATAATTTACTGATGAGAAAGGAAGGTCCACATCAGTGCCTAAAAGTGCTACAGGAGGTCTGAAATCCGCCTTGGAGAAGAAAAGTTACACTACTTCACATGCTAAAACCTCTCTTTAGGAAATGGACTCCTTGGAACTAACCATCCTAGGGAAGCTGCAGAAAGCAGGACACACGATATTTCTCATTAGCAGCCAGTCATGAAGATAGCTGTATTAATGTAACTTTGCTAGTGAATGTGAGCTGATGCTACTGTTTATTCAATATTCTAAATGCATTAAACAAAGAGAAGAGGGCAACATTATGAATTCATAGTGTCCTCCTAACAGAATGGATGAAATCTTTACTCTGGACATTTAAAGCACAGAATTATCTAATCTACAAGTGGGAGGAAGTGAGAAATTGAAAGGATCTAGACTGGTAAAGCAGAGTTTAAAACTGTCATATGAAGTTTAAGTGATATATGAACGTATTAAAGCAGCTGGTATTTAGTCTAGTCTGATTGCATTGTTATGAGTTTACTGTGTAAGGGAATGGAATGTTCATTAATTCCTAAGTTTCTACATTCTTTCTATGCATCGGTTTTACAGCACTGGGATGCCAAAGTACATCTCACTGCCCTACATGTTCATGAGCATAGCCACTAAACACAGGCAGGACTGGCAGACAAGGAGGCTTAGTGTATTGGAATTTTCTGATATATCTGGCTTTTGTAGTCTAAAGCAACTTGTGTTATTCCAATTCAGACTTTTCTGAGATACTAAATTTAAATGGTGGAGAGAACAGGTACAGGTGAGTATGAATCAATGCTAGATTCCTGACTTCAGAAAGAGTAGCAATGTCTCCAAAATGCATTCAATACACACAGCAGTATGAGAAAGAATGGTAAAGTTTCTTAGGTCTTACAGACGAATGAGAGTCTACTAGGTTTCATCACAAAGAACACTTAAACTCCTTCAAAATGTAAGAATGCATTAACTTTTTCTACCTCCTGATCATTAAATGTTTTTCTGAGTCTTTTTTGGGAATCCTGAAGCTGGTAACAAGAATGTTCTTCTCATTCAGATTTCCACAGCCTAACCCCTGTGTTCACTGCTTTCACCTTGGACACAAGAGAAAGCAATTTTACTTGTTCTCCAAGTAGTCATTCTTTTAGACAATGTAGACTTAAATTGTTCTTCAAAATGTCTTGGAAGCTGGTCAAAAGTCATTATCTTACTCTAAAGCATGTATTCATAAGGTCTCATAGTTCATTATCCTAATCTGGAAGAAGAGTAAGCATAGTTTTCTTCTTCCAAGAAAAACTATTTTCCTTGCTTCTTTATTCCTAAGTCTGTTTTGTAGATAGTCTAGAGCTTTTCTTAGTTTTAGTTATAAATGAGGAGAATGCAGGAGAAGTATAAAAATATTCAAAATCTTCAGATGAAACTTTACAAATCCATGCATTTCAAAGCAAATGAAGCAGGAATCTGAGTAAATCCAAAAGCCACTAGCAGTGTCCAAGATTCCCTCATTTATTGGCAAGATGACCTGGCTGTGTGAGGTTGGCTGACAACATCAGAAAGTTAAAGTGTCTTTTCTTGTACCACCTTCAGAGGAATCCATGAGACTTTCTGGCACTCTCTGAAGAAATCCTGGAATGCCTCCCGATCATCAATAGTGAAAGAGACAGAGAAACTCACAGCTTTATCCAGAAAAGATGATGAAAATTGAAGTTGCAAAATACTTTAACTGAATTCAAGAACATAAGAAAAGTTAAATGAATTTTCACTGGGGAAAAAAAATGTAGTTTGATAACACAGGTTGGATAGCAAAATTCTTATAGAACTCAGAGCAAAAATATCAATATATTCAAAACTTATAAACCTGTAGGCCAGGTTAACCTGTTTGAAGATTTAATCTAAGCAGATCAAAAAAGAACCTGAGAAAAGAATCCTGCTATGATTCTTCAGTCAATTGTGAGAAAAGAAATGCATGTCATAAGAAAAGGAACCATCATCAAAGAAACTGAATAAAAAACCCCCTAAGGGTCCTAAGGAAATTGTGCAGAGTTATTCTGTAAATTATTTCCCATGCTTTCAACAGCAGATTTGAAGAGCACAGTGCTGGAGGGATTTTTTTCCCCTTATTTAATCAAAATTTTGTACTTTAAGTATTTTTAAATAAAGTAACAATGGATAGATTCTCAAGGGCAACAAATAGATTAAAGAAAAGCAAAACAATTTTCACTGTGGATGTCTAGGGAATATATTTAGAACAGAATCAACAAACGGTAAAGTGGAGATCTTGCAGTTAGTGTTACTATCCACAACACTGCAAAGAGTATAAATGAGAAGGCAGACTTACCTTTGCTATATTTCAAGAACACTGGACAAAGATTTCACTAAACAAACCCTATTCTGGCAAACCCAAAGCAGAAACAAGGAGAGATCAATCCAGAGGGATTGGAAACAGTTGCTCATGCACCAACTTTGCAAATTAACAGCTTTAAGGGATTAAAAGTACTGGCCCACCATAAGATTGTTTAGGAACTAATCTCTCCTGTAAGTACTCAACAGTGCAAGGGATGGACTGGATTTGATTGGACAAGACCTATGAACAAAAAAAATAAGCAAATGTGTACAGTCTGTGTAACTATAGTAGACTTAACACTTCAGCAGAGACTTGTTCCAAGTTCAAGCAGAGCTTTCCAAACCTAGACATTTTAAATTTATTTATGTGAAAAACACCTGGTGAACACATAGGAAAAATTGAACAGTTTTACTCCTCTTGAGAACTCAAGAACAGATTTTAAAATATAGAAGACTTGGTCTCTGGACTGAGCAATGGCAGAAAATTTCATTTTAAAAAATTTGGTTTGTTCTTCTTTTTTCCTTGAAAATTGCTAACAAGTGAACAACAATGATTTATTTTTTTCTATTTCTTCTCCACAAGAGTTAATACCATTGATAACTGTGTAATGTGCAACAAACACACACATATGCATAGTACCTCACAAGCGCCCTTAAAATATCTGTCATTAAGGACCTGAATTACTTTTTTGAAGCTTGGCTAATAGAACACAGTGGACACTAGTATACACTGACCTAGCCAAATTAAATATACAGCAAGAACATACATAAATTAGTCCCTTCTTCTCAAGACGTATTTATTTAATTGATTGCCCAGATTTTACTCTTTAACTATTTTAACATTCACCAACTTTACCTATGTTAGTATTTAGAAACAAAGAGACAGATAAGTGATCTGTGAAAAGCTTTCTACTTTTTCATTACTCTTCAGCAACACAGTTTGAGCAGCTTATTAGAAAAACATAAGAAGGTAACATATTCCAACCCCAGCAGTCTCCAATTTCATTACTTTCTGGCATTGAGGGAAGGTTATACAGCAATGATTTTGGGAAGAACATACATGCCCCCTATAGATTTAATGTATTCTTACCACAGAAAGATGGAAATAAGTGAAAGGCTCATTAAGCATTGCCCAAATAGAAAATTCAGTACTAGAAAAATTATATTACATCTTTCCATAGATATGTTTACATACACAGAAAGCGAATAGAAAATTATTCTTTAAAGCTTAAACATCATCCTGCCCAAACTGTTTTTATTTCAAACATAATTATTTTGGCCTGCACAACAGAGCTTGCCCCGGGTATTAATTCTCCTGATCAATGTTTCCTCCTTGATATTATTCCTTTGTCCCAAGGTTTTCCCAAGAATAACACTGAAAGGTGTTTAGAAACAGTGTAGCATTTAATTCTGAGTTTAGGGTAATGTATTAGGCAAATTTATAGCACTACATACATGGTTTATAAAAATGTTGTTGCAATTGGTTTATATTTTAAAAGATAAATCATAGATTTTACTTATTTTAGCAGTAATGGCATGCTGTTTAGGAAATACCATTAGCATTCAGTTCAGTACACTATTACATATGTACAATTAGATCTACAAAGGTGGGTGAACATGGGTGATAAATCTTAAATATTTAATGGCTTCCACATAACTAACTATAATTGAGGAATGAGCATATTTTGGTCTCTAAAAACTAGTAAACTTCAATTAGTCTGTAGTTCAGATTCCACATCTAAATTTCTACTGATATATGAGAGCAAGCATGAGAATTCTGAATAAAGCATGGCTTTTTATTCATTCTTACCTCAGTGTCCTTAAATCCCACAGTTTGATGCCATCACCTGCAGCTGTGGTCATGAAAAGGTTGTAAGCTTCAGGTTGCTGAGTGCTGAAGGACGATCCCTGTAAAACAGTAAATCAGTTTCAAGTAACAATTCTCATGGCATTAATTATTTATAGAATCATAGAATATCTCGAGATGTAAGATATCCATAGGGATCATCGAGTCCAGCTCCCTGCTCCTTGCAGAATTATGCCATATGATTAAGAGCATCATTCAGATACTCCTTGAGCTCTGACAAGCTTGGTGCTGGGACTACTTCCCTGGGGAATCTGGTCCAGTGACCAACCACCTTGTCAGGGGAGACTTTAGTCCATCTAAGAAATAAACAGTAAATATTTGCTAGGTTATGTGAAAAAAAGCTCGTCTGCCACACACAAAGGAGCGAAGAGGAAAGCTGGTATGCAGAAGAAGTCCCATAACCCAGTCAGGGAAACTGAGCATGGCCTCAACTCGTCTCAGTGCTGTCCCAGGACAGCCATGAGCCCTTTGGTCCAGGGGTGACACACCTGGATGGTCAGTGAGACAGGCTATCTGGGTTATCTCACAGACAGATGAGGAATACTAAATACCAGGGCATGGATCCATCATGTGAAGCAGAGGAAGATCTTTTTGTGATTGCACAAGACATTACAAGATGTTCAGGGAAGAAAATAAGGGCAGTGAAAGGGAGGGAGCAAAGATTAGTTCAATGATGAATTATAACACATGTTTAGCCCCGGGCTAAGTGTACAATTTCCATTGACTCCAGTAGCAATTGCATTCATTCATAACAAGACTAATTTTGGCTTCATAGCTTTAAATAATTAAATCCAGTTTAAAACCTCTGATTTTTTAACATCCACATTGGCCTTTTTGCTGGCTACAAATTTCTTTCTCCAGGAAACCAAACTGAAACAGTTAAAACATTTTCTTTCCTTACCATTCACTTTCTTGATTTGGCTGAATACATCACAGAAACCTCAAGGTAATTTCCTGCAATCAGTATTTGACTGCCAGGAATCTTCTATTCATTATGAAAGCTGGTGCATAGCTTGCTCTAAGAGATGAATTAAAATGCACTGTGCAACAGATTTCCCAGCAAAGTCTACACATTCTCACATTAGCTATGTATAACTATAAAAAAAAAAAAAAAAAGAGTAATGCAAAAGACAAAGACAGTTGCAGTCCAAAGGGTAGTATTCATTAAAAGTTACAGAGCACCCTTTTTTGTGCTTTTGAAATGTTTGCTCACCATCCCTTGCTTCAGTCAGCACTGGTCATAGAGTCCAGAATAAAAGGTTATACAGACGCATACACATTTACTTTGTGCATTACTCCTTTACTATAGAATACACAGCATACACTAACTAATAAACTAAGGAAGAAGTGCAATCTATTTGTTCCTTCTCTGCCCTGAAATTTTGTCAGCAATATACTTTATTAATACATATACTTGTATTTCAAACTACATTTGCCACTGAATATTGATACAGAAGACAAGAAAATACATACTAGTTGGGATAATATGCAAGCTGAATTTTATTTATCACTTTGTGCTTTTTATAGTCCATCAATTTATGATAATCTATTATTTATGAGAATCTAATGCAAAAAGTAGCATAGTCCCACACACTCTTGAAAATATCCCTGCATTCTGATAGACAAATCCCTTCCCTCTGCCCCATGCACCTCTTCATCCACCACTGTAATCCCTTCTCAGCCTCTCTCTAGACTAACTACATTGCAGCCTTCACATAAAATTTGGCCTCAGGGAGGTCATGGTTGTATAGAATCCCTCTTTCTTTCACTAATTCCATACGAGCACCATTTATGTCATCCAAACAGTGCAGCTGGTTTATGCTAAAAGCTTTGATCAACAGACATATCAGAAAGAACTCCATATCTTCAGGTGATCTTATACTTTCACCAACATTGAAACTATGCTTAGGAAAAAGTTAACTGACTGAAAGTTTGGAGTTACCTATTACATTTTTCAGTCTTCACAGCAAGTAGACTTCCTAACTAATGAACCAATGAATTTTGGAACAAAAGCGTCTGAGCAGAAAACTGAAAACTTTGCTGTTTCTATGAAAATGAGTGTACTCCCTAACTGTGCCAGCAGAACATATACCATCCAAATATTTGTGGCTCATAATGACAGATTCCTGTTCAAAGAATATGTTTTGCAGCAGAAAAAAACATATTATTAACACTAAATCTCTGAATCTTTGTGGTCTGATCTCAAATTGCCACCTATTTCAGTATCTCAGATGTTCCTAAACTCTACAACAGGAACATGATTTTGATATTTCAATCAATTCATTTTACTGTGTCTCTTAAAAGTGCATATAAAAAGCAATGGACTGTTGTAATAAGCTTAATCAACACACTGCAGGCTGAGATGAATTTCATGCACTGGCAATTGCAAACAATCTCTAGAACAGATCAAAAGAACAATTTAAAATCAAAGTCATTACATGGCAAATTATATATATTTGCTTACAGCTGCTTCTGTCTAAAACCAAAAATAAGAGAATGTCATGCTGATAATCTAGGTTTGTAGGATATCCTATGTATTTAATAATTTGCTAACAGGTTTCTCCCACACTTAATTGGAACATACCCTCCCTATTGTCCCGCAAGACCTTAAAAAAATATTTTCTTTTTTATTCATTTAAAGGGTATATTTTATGATTATGCCCACTTACTACTGTCCAGGTAGAATCACAAAACAGTCTTGGAACATGAGAACTGATTTGCATGAATCTAAACTAGAAAATGCACTTCAAGAATGTATACATACTGCAATCACGAATGAGTATTCAGTGCACACAATGCGACTAGGAATAGTCCAAAGGAAAGCCTTCCTAAATTTTGGGGCGTAGGCACTGGATCTTGAGCATCAACTGTTTTACTCCACAGATTTGCTTCCATTGAATCATGTCTCATCACTAGGTAACCTCAGATTCCAAGGTGTTCTATACTTTCAACAGGACATACTTTGCACACAGCATTCTGCAAATTTTTATAAGTCTATAAAATATTTTAGCATATCATCTGAAAGAAAAAGCAGTTATATTTTCTCTAATAACTTTAAACTATCCAATGTAATAAAAATAGTCGATGTGTAATTTTCCTATTGACTTATCTAAAGTATTAATTTTATATAACTGAAAAAAGTAGAGAACCTTGATGTATAATTTTCCCCCAAAATGGTCAGTTTTCCTTGCTATACCACATACCTCCAGGTTTTTTTCCCAAGTGAATACTTGCCCACATCTTTAAAGTTTTTCTTGATTAAATAACCTGAAGGCACTAAGCTGACCCAGCAAAAAGAAAAGCCAGAACTTTAAGCCTATATGTGTTACAAACAGTACTGAAACAGTTAGCACAATTTTAAGTGTTTTACCAGATCACATCTATAAGGAAAACCCACAAAGAGATCTACAACAGTAATAATAAGGAACTGTTTTAAACCCACAGAAGTAAGGACTTTCCAACTGGGAATGAAGCAACACATTCAACCAGACCTAGCACAGCAGGCATTCCAGAACATATGGTACCATAAAAACTACAAACACTCAAATCAGTCTTCAAGGGAAAAAAAAGAGCAAGGATGAGGGGTCATCTATTCTATTGCAGCACTGAGAAATTTCTTTTTGGTTGCTATTTCCAAAGTTTCAGAAAAAAATCACACAGTGTCAGATTGAGCTTCAGAAGAGAACAATTACATAAGGAAAAATTCCTGCTGAACTACAGTATTAAAGTCTAGTGCAAGTAAGGCAAAGGGTAATAAACACTTCTCGAATAGCAAGATCATTCGGTCAGTCTCACTACTCCCTCCTTTACACTAGAGAACAAATGAAATCTGTATGACTCTATCACAGAGACTCATGTTCTTGCCCATCCTCCCCAATACATAAAAACTTATTGATTACTATCAATTCTATTTTTAGCCTCTGATTTCTTTGTTGATGGTGTTGTAGTGGTACTACAAATAAAATTCACTAAAGTATATACCTTATTTTGGCAGATCTGATGGACTGATCTAACATGAGCTTCCGGTATCACTGCTGCGCTGCAGCCTGCATTGAGGTCAAAAACTTCCAGTGCTCGGTTGCTGCCAGCTGTAAGTACAATATCTGTACAGTTCTCTGGGTTAAAGTTAAACTTATCTAAAGGAACAAAAATATATAGACAGATAAAAATACAGATAAATAAATATATATTAACTCTGTTGTAGTTAATCCTCTATGAGCAACACCAAAAATCTTACAGCACTAAAAATTTATATCTAAGGATGAAGTTCAGCATCAAAAAAAATTACAAGTGTTTTACTCTAATAGAAAAGGAGTAGTAAATAATCAAATGCTACTTACTTTAACTGATGTCCATGTCATTAAGCCCAAAGAACTGCAAAGAAAATAAATACAAAGGATACAAGAATAGAACTCATTTACTGCTGAAAGGCTGGTAATCTCTTTAGTTGATGTCATGGGAAATTTCTGTACCAATTTGCAAACACTCCTCTGTTTGTATCTGCAAACAATATCAAATGAATGCTAGTGTTAATGAAATAAGTTATGATTTGTAGTCACCAGTAAACTCCCATTGGAATCACAAAGCAAATCAAAATGCTTTCATTATGAAAAATTAAAGCCACAGATCTTTTGGCTTATTGCTGAACTCTATTAAAGAACTTGGTAACAAAACTCATTTGGATGAAAGCAAACATGATATTCATATAAAGAAGAATGATCTTCCATCAACATGAAACACTAAAATAATCCTGTGTGTATATTGAAAATATTGAAAAGAAGTCTGTAACGTACCTATATTCGAAAAAGCAGATATGCCACTGGTTTCAGTGTAGCATTTAATGTGCTGATGATAGCGCAATCAGGAAGAAAATGAAGAGAAAACAGTGAGGAAAGAGTAATTTCCACTTAGGGGAATAACGGGCTGATCACACACTACCAAAGAAATTTTGTTTCCCAACATACACAAAACCTTTTAAGGTCCTGTGGGTTACCTGTCAGCTCCACGCAGATATGGAAAACATGCCAAAACCTCTAAAATGGCTTCAGACTTTTTTATATTACACAAGACTGTGTTGCTATTCAATCTGATTAGAACTCTCTCTTTACTGAAATATATCCACATAGGCAACATGGATCTGTTCTTAAACAGAAAACATGACTCCATGGATATGGATATGGATATGGATATGGATATGGATATGGATATGGATATGGGCATGGATATGGATATGGATATGTGAGGCAAGAAGAGGGTGATTTTCAGAGAAGTCACCTAAGGAATAGAGAGTTAATAACAACTGTACTGGCTTTGGTTGGGGTGGAGCTAATTTTCTTCATAGTGCTTGTACGATGCTGTGTTTCAGACTTGTGATCAAAACCGTATTGATAACACACCAGGATTTTAGCCATTGCTGGACACTGTCTGCACAGTGTTAAAATAATTCCTGTGTAACAGCCAATATTATACTTGCTTTTTAGCACGTCTGTCTAATGAAAGTACAAAAGTCCATGCATGACATGCTTGTAGGAATCATTACTGTTTCTTTCCAACAATGCTAAAAGTTTGCAAAACTGAGATCATTTGACAAGAGCAATATGATTATCAGCCAGATCGGTTCAAAAGAAAAATGTTTAATGACTTGCTTTTTCCTTTAGTTGTCATTCTCAAACAATGGTCTGCTGATTTTTCAGATAGACATCAGAGCTACTTTAGCAGTGATGGCGCAGCAGACATATACAGTATTTTGCAATTTAATCCAAGAACCTTTTGTAGTTTCCACAAGTACTTTATTCAAATAAATGAAAAAATAAACTGCACTAGACTTCAAGAGTGTGTTAGTTTAAAACAGTCTAGTTTTCTTAATGGGCAGAGGAAGCGACAGGGGCAGCTTCTGAAAGATGAAACTACTCAAAGCTTATACTAAGTCTGGCACAGAGCCAATCACTGAAGGCTCTGACGATAGGCAGGGTTGCTGGCCCAATTAGAGAAGTTCGTAACGCCTCTGTGATGACATATTGAAGAAGGGAAAAAAATGCAGGTTTTTTTTCTTCCAAGGGGTGATGAGGTGGACACCTGGGCCCATCCTGGCAGGGTGGGGGCCACTACTGGCCTCACACCGTCCAAGGGCTGCCGCCTCGATCACAAGGCTTGAACTCTCTCTTCAAAGTTCTTTCCAACTTTCCCTTACAGTACTTGTTGGCTATCGGTCTCGTGCCAGTATTTAGCCTTAGTTTACCACCTGCTTTGGGCTGCATTCCCAAGCAACCCGACTCCAAGAAGCCCCAGGCCTGGCATGCCAGGACCGCCTGTGTGATGCCAGCAGGGACCACGTGACCAGTGACGAAAACATGGCAAACAATTCCCCGACACGGAGCACAGATGAGATCAACCTTTTCAGCGCTGCAAAGCTCTATAAGAACTTTTCAGTTGATAGACCTTGAGAACAATAATACCTATGGGCAACAATTTTCTTCCAAGTCAGAGAAAAAGAAAAAGTGAAGACACGTGAGGAGAACCAACATGGCAGCACTGAGGTCAGTGAAAAGAAGGAGAGGGAGGAGGTGCCCGGGGCATTGGAGCTGAAATTTTTTCTACAAGCCGTGGTGAAGACTATAATACAACAAACTCTTTCCCTGTAATTCATTAAGTGCATGGGGAGATTCCGAGATCCACTCGCAGCCCATGAGGAAAAGTGCTCATACTAGAGTACGTGGATGCTGAAAAGCTGTAATCTAGTGAAACTTGAACAGAGAGAGAAGACCCTTGCCTCCAGAGACAGAGAGCCCTTGCTTCCGAACTAGAACAGCTTCTCCTTAAAAGACTAAACCCCATGAACTAAACTGACCCATGCTATGCAGTTTTGGGAAGACTGCTACGCCCGTGGGAGGGACTCCCATTACAGCAGGTCGAGCGGGACAACTCTTCATGAAAATTAAGACCATGCTAAGAAATTCACAGAAAACTATCTCCTGTGGGAAGGATCCCACGGCACAGAAGAAGAAAGAAACTCCTTTCCCTAAGCATACTGAAGAAATATTTTTAGAAAGTGAGACTGAACAAAATCCCAGGCTTTGTCTCCTTGCATGGTTGGTGGGAAAGAGGGAGGGGCTGGGAAGAAAATAAGTGTTCTAAAGGTTTATTTTCATTCTCATTACCCTTTTTACTTTTAATTCTGTTAATAATAAATTCTCTTCTTTTTCAAAACTGTTTAAGTTTTGAACCTGCTTTGCCTTAGAGTGTTTTTTTCCCCTAATCCTTACCTCAACCCATGAACCCTTTGTTACAATTCTTGTGGGTGCTTGGTGCTTTTAGCCAGCATCAAACCCACAACAAAGAGCAAATGATTTATCTCTATTTTTGGGTAAACCTACCCAAGCTAACTTTAAATAAGCTGACTGAGATAATAGGTACAGTCTAATGAAGGCAGTATGAAGCTTCTTTTGGTCCAATTTACCCTGCTAAGAGAGGCTGATTGAAATAGCTAAGTTGCTCCCAAATGCAATAACAATTGTTTGAGTTAGCTGAAGTACCTTGTTTCTACACTGCAGACTGCTACACAGATAAATACCTCACAGGTCATGGCCCAGGTAGAATTTCACATAGAAAGCAAATCAACCAGGAGTAAACTGGGATTCATCAAATTAAGTTATGAGAAAACTGAGGAGGAAGGAAAACAACAGAAGAGGGAAAATAGAAGAGTACCCATTATTTTTAAAAAAGAGGAATTTTAGTATATTTAAGAATTTTTTTTTTTTTTGACACAGTGCATTTGCCACATGTCCTATACATGTTCAATTCAAAGTGCAAGTTATTTAAAATTCAGGCAGCCATTGTGGACACACTGAGCTGGACACTGTACATTCGTTCTTATCTCTTAGAAATTGAAGTTTATGTAGCAATTTGGGTTCCCTTTTTATTTTATGAATATCTCCATAAACTAAGAATTAATGAGTAAAACAGAAGGTATGTAATCAGATTATGGAAGAAAGCTATTACATAATTCTGTCTGACTATTTAGCATTTCAGTGAAGTTCCACATACCAGGGCCATGCCTCAATCCAGGAAAGCACTCCTATTCCTAAACATATTTAAGCTTGTACTTAGTATGTTTTTCTGTGCAGCAGCAAAACTACCAAGGACATAGACCAGTTTTTCCCATCTAAGGATGCAGCTCAATACTGTTTTAATATTATCAGCAGACAGGACATGCCATTCACAATATCAACTAAGACTTCAGTGTTGTAGCCCTAATTCTTTTTGTCCTTCCACTCAAAGATATTTTGCAAGTAGCTTTTACCATTTGTTCAGTTTCTTATCTTCTGTAATATTTTTTCCCCCTCAGCTCACCTCACTACTGACAATATCCCAGATCAAACTGTACAAGTACTTTCACCGGTCTGTTAATGAGAAATGAACTCACCGTTTTAGGTCATCCTTGGTTGTGTCTAGATGGAAACTTAATAGATGAAATTCAGCTCCACAACACAGCAATATAAATGTATCTAGAAAGTAAAACTGTGCAAAGCGTACATTCTTATGGAAGTTCTCTTTACCCTGAAAAATAAAGGAATCTATTAAGAATGGATTCAAACATAACAAATATATTTGGTCTGAGATTCCTGGTGTTAAAGCAGAGCCTCCCTCATGTAATGCTGATCATAGGCCAGGTACTATGTAGTGGCCCTTCCTATTTTTGACATCTATTACTCTCAAAATAAAGATTTCATTCTGCTTAAATTAGCTGGCAGTAAATTTAATTGTATCTGTAGTCAATTGAATCTGGTACAATCTATCTTCATACTTAGAACTTCTTTTTGAATTGGGGAGTAAACTAAAGCCAAGCAGAGCTGAGCCAATGAAAATAGAATGTATAATAAAATAGACAATAAAAACAAAATTTCCAGACATGCCCACTAGTTTTTTTATCAAGCTTGATTTTTTTCTTTTCCTAAATTATCATGAGGAAAACCTAATTTGAATTGGATGGAGATCACCCAGATCATTATATCAGCTGGAGTCACCATTCAGTAGTTCTAGAAATTGGTTGTTTCTACAGAGCTTTTAAAATGGAAGTAGATGAAAGTGCGAAACAGTGTTCTCTGTGTCCGAACAATGGAAGCTTCCAATTACCAGAATTAGGGCAGGCTCCTTATTGCAGACTGACCAGACCCTTAAAGTTCGGTCTTCTGATGCAGAAACTAACCACTTCTTGTCATGACTCCAGCCAACAGAGTTAACTGCACCATCATGACCTAATAAAAATATTAATGGAAATATCATAAAGCTCATTTCTTGCATTCATGAATTTCTCTGGAGTTAATTGTATTGTTTTAATACAAATATGTGCAATATTAAAATACATTCTAAGTACAGGTTTCAAATGGTTGGATTAAAACTGGTAACAGTAAACTAGCTATTGAAATGTTCTTCCACCAAAAAACACAGAAAAATGTCTCTCATTAATAAACAGACAAAGATAATTCCAACTTTAACTTTTCAAAGTTATTGGAAGAGCACTTTCAAGAAATATGCTTGAAATTAAGCAAAGATTCCATATTGAAAAAAGAATTTGAGTATTATATTATAATGAAATTTTATATTAAACATGATCTGGAAACCCCTTAAGACATTGCAAATAGTTGAAATACTTTATTTTATTTATTACCCTTTTATTACTGAGCGAGATATTTTTGTCAAAATAGAATGAGTATGCCACTTCAATGGCTTGTTAAAAACAAGATTGTAAACTTACAAAGAAAGAACTTTAAAAGCCAGAAACAATATTCAAAATCTAAAATATTAATGTGATCTAACATTATATTGAAACTGATCAAAAAGATCAAAAGATAACATGTCAATCAAATTTCACAAACTTTGATGCATGTTATTGCAATTTGTCAGATAAAGCCTGATAAATTTCATGTAGCCTTAAAACATTCAGAGTTCTTATGCTGCCCTCTTGTGCACATTTTATCTTTAGTCAACTGAAGTTTTATATAAAAAAAATAGTTTGCTTTAAATTACAGGAGGGCTATTAAATTTATCTCAGCAATTGAGATATTTCATGTGGTAGGCATATGTCTACAAAAACTCTTATAAATGAGATATTTTAATTCCCAGTTATCAAACAGCTGCAAAATTTTCACGAGAAAACTGCACAGGTACTGCACAAATACACATGTGAGTATTATTCTTGTTTTGTTCACAACACAAAGCTTTATTTAAAGGCTTCGATTTTCTAAAAACCAAAACACAAAACCAATCAAACAAACAAACCAAAAAAAAGAAAACCACAACAGAATATACAAAACAGTTTTCCAAAGTAGTAAGGAACCTGAGAAACTTTAGGAAAATCTGAGGTTTGGAAAATTGGGAGAGCCACACAAAAAGCTTAAGAATCTCTGCACTCCAGGCCCCTCAGTCCCAAAGCACACTGAAGGAGATGCCAGCTGGCTTGAAAGACCCCAGTAAGATTCAAAACAGGCAATACTCAGGGTTCCCCAGTCCTGGAGCAAATTGAGAATAGCAGCTGGTTTTGTGAAAAGACTTCTTCAAAAAGGCCATGCTGGCTGTAACTCTTTACAGCTGTTCAACATTACCTGCACTTCACTACAGGACGCAGACACCTGAAGAGCCACCACTGAAGAAGAATGCAGAACTACTTAAAACTGTAACTGAACCCTTCAGGGAACAAGACTGAATAAATTAGGCTTACAGAAAAACTGTTGTTATACCACTCCTCTGATGCTGCCTTATAAGACCATGACTTTTGATAAGCAGCAATATTCAGATGCTAATACTGCCTTGAAATTGAAATTTTTTAGCAGAATAGATACAATTTCCATTTCTTGAAAAAAAGAAAATTTTACATTGCCATTGATTGCAGCTCTGAGTAATAATAATGCATCATGGTTTTTCATGAAAACACATATACTATGACACGTCTAAAACACGAGTGTCAAAAGTAGAAGGTAAGCAGGTGACTACGTGCTAATCTGAACTGCACAGAAAAACAATGTGAATGAAACAAGCAGGCAACTAATGGTTTGTAGTTCCTACTCCCTTGCATTACTTTATCTGGCAGTTCAACATTTATGTTGCTTTTGAAAAGAACTACATGCACAGTAGAATGTGGTTTACATTGTTTTTCAGACTTGTGCATCATTTAAAAAAAGACACAAAGGATTAAAGGTATCAATCAAATAAATCAGTGAAAAACTTAAGAACTTGCTATTGTAGAAGAAAAAGACCCCACTACTCTGTCCACACGGCATATTTTCATCAATTTCCTCGCACAAGAAGGAGAATATCAGTACTGTTGCCTCCTTAATGTCAGAGCTTCTTCCACTAAATATAATGAAAATTACTCAAAAAGAAAAACTGTTTTCACAAATCAGTTGTCAGAGTTATTTACTTAGAAATAATTCCCTAAAATATCTCTAAGTAGTCCGGTTTTAATACTTGTTAGGGTCAGCTAGTAAAAACCATTCACTTTCCATTATGAGCTCTCACAGAAAATTCACTTAGCAGGACTGATTTAAAGTCATAACATTTAATGTTATTAAAAATTTAACAGATTGTTCCTATAGAAATTTAGACATAATCTGGTGCTTAAGACTCATTTAAAAGTCTACATGTTTACACATACATACACTTTTGTAGTTGTGGATTTCTTCACAGGAACAGTCTCTCTTTTTTTAGATGGTTATTCTTTAAAAGTCTGGAGTTGCAAAGCAAACAAATCTTTTGCCAAGTCATCACAACCAATTTTTGGTTAATAAACTATAAGAATATACTACTACAATATACACATGCCTTATTATTGCAATATATTGCCTTTATTGTTTTTCTCTAATATTGTAATATACATCATGATGAAGATTTCAATATATATCATTATAGATTGCTTCTTACCTCACAAAAATTGAGAAACGGGAACACCTGGTAGTCAGTTTAATTCTAGGACAAAATTAAGCAATCGGAAAAATAAATTTTACATCTTGAACCATCAGTACTCCCTCTCTCTTGTTCTCAGGGTGATGTGAGTGGAATCTGTGCCAATTTAGATCAAATTCAATCATATGCTATATCTTCAATAATATAACTCATAAATTTACCTGGAAAAGCATTATGCACATCAGTGAGATTGGAATTGAATATCAGCACAGTTTTGTCAGCCAGGCCACAAGCCAGCAGCTCTCCATCCCCTATAAAGAAGAGCATCTAATGATTTACATTTGAAAGCAAAAAGAAGCCAATATGCTGCTTCTTTAATCACAAAAAACACGTATGTCACTAAAACAAAACAAAAACCAGATATTCATATCATATATTTAACACAGATTTTGTATGAACATCACAAATTTAGTGTTGCAGAATTTGGTATGATTTTGCAGGCAATTCATTTCTTGTCCTGACATATTCTCTAAATAACAAAATTTTTTAACTCAAACAAAGAACCCTCTGAAATTATTGCTAAATTGTGATTATTTAAGCCTGTGTGTGCATGCATGGGTGTGAAAGAGACAAAGAGATAAAGAGAGAAAGATGTTTCTTCCTCGAACTGAAAGACGATTTCTACTTAAAATGTACTAGCAAAACAGAGAGATGGCTGGAATATATTTTAGCAAAGTTACTGATTGCATCTAATTGCTTTTATTTCCTGAGGGTGAAAGTTGTTCTTGTCCTCAAAATACAAAGATTTAATTTTTAAAATATTTTGAAAATATTTTGGCTTGCAGGGTGTACATTGACATAATTATATACCAGGTAGAATGCTTGACTGCTAATCTAGGAAGTGCTTTCTGCTTAATCATATTTACATAGGAACTGACTAAACCAATTGCAAGAGTCATTTATCCAAAGCAGTTAAGAAAAATGCCTCTCTTTGGATCACACAGAAAAATTTCCTTTTTAATTTATAAAAATTGAATTATATTCATGTAAGAAATAGGAGTATTCTGAGTATTTTGAAACAAAACTTCAGTTTTTAATACATCCTAATGACGCTAAGTAAATATGCCAGAAAATAAATTCCTTCGTGAAAGAACTCTTAATGTTCCAGTAGTAGTGGGAAAGTTAAAGAATAAACTCAAAAGGAAACAAGACATAAAAATAGAATAGAAATAGAATCCTTTTGCATATGTAGTAACAGCTTGCATGGTTTTGCAAGAAAAAAAATTATGACAAAACAGTATGTGATATTACCAGAAAGTTTTCTGTTAATTTATCCACAGTAAATCCTCAATTTTTAGAAACTATGCCACACAAATTTGGATTTGTTTCTGCACACTGACACAACTGCATTTTTTATAAAGCCTGTACTTACCAGAATATTGGATACAAAAAATTGGGGTTGGTTTACAAGTAAGAGATATCTCTTTCTCATATTTGATTGGAGGATAACTTTCCAATGGATATTCTTTATTTTTACTTCAAAGAAGGAGAAAGGAAAGAAACCAGTACATGTTCATTTCAGTTATGAAATAAATGTGCTTTAGGAACTATTCTAAACATCTTTATATAAATATTTGCTGGAAAAAATAGATCAAATCCAAGGTAAAAGCCAAATTAATTTTAAATTGTCATATTTAAACTATTCCTATCACTGAGAGTTGTAAATTCATGAGATCAAAAATTAACAGTCTTGCCAAAAAATTAAATTTCTTAAGTCACATAGCTAACAAAAGTATTTAAAGAATGTAAACTCTACCTTGTTTACAAAGACCTTGTGAAAAAATTCAATATTAACTAGAAAAAGCAATTTAACTAAAAAACCCACACAAAAAATACTAAGTAGCTTAACTGATATAAAACAGTGCTAAACCAAAGCTAAAATTGTCTGAAGTACTCATGTAAGGGTTCCTATGGGTGCAAGGTTTACAAAAACTTAGTCTTGAGCTATTAAGTGGGTTTCTTAACACTTTAACAACTCTTTTAAAAGAGAGAAATGATGGCATCAATCATTCTTTACTTTCATGTTTGTATTACATAAAGCAGATACTTTAATAATAGTAAAGAGAAAAAATGTGTGCAATATCCCCATTTAACATTCCACACAAATTAACATGAAAATGCCAGCTTTAGAAAACCATTTTTCTTTGTGACCAGTGATAAAGATTGCACTGGTCAACTTGCACTATTACACATACTCTGTTTAAATCCATTGGAGTAAGTTTGCATCAACTTAAAGTAACAATATTTTAGGGGTGAATGAGGGACACGATCTGAAATCACTTCTCCCTGTGCCACATCCAGTTATTTTTCTGACTAGAACTGCAGCTTAAGAACATGTTGGAACTCAGCTTCCAACCATATTTAGCACCTTTTCTTCCTACCAACAAAAATCTAGGAAAATAGATATGCATATTTTCTTTTATATGAAGCACTCCAATTTAATTCAAAGTCTGATAAACCAAATCACTTGCTGCAGTGATAAATTTTATATCAAATTTACAAAGCCTTTTAGTTCTGTTGACAACCCTTACTAAAAAGTTCCAATGAGAGAAGCAGAGACAAACCATATTTTCAATAGAACTTGTTTTAATTTGATCCTCCCCTAACAGAGTTGTTAGATTACCTACCATTTACAACTGGTCTTCCACTTTGATACCTCTTTTTTTTTCAGGTTAGTATTTGGAGAAAACATGGTCATTCTACGAGAGAGAAAACAGACTCTTATATGAAACAATACACATTGCATGGGAGAAACAGATTGTTTCAAACAAAAGCAATCCTACTTCTTTCTTACTATTTACGTCTATGGGTAATGTCAGTAGATAAGAGAATGTAGACTTTGATGACAATATAAATGTCTAATATTCTTATGCCTGAGTTTGCACCTTCATTTCTATGAGTCATTTGTTGAAAAGTGCATTCTGAAGGTCAGAATCCATAAAAATAAAGTTCCCAGACAATTCTTTCTGCAAGCTGAAGAAACAAGAGTCTACTCATATGAAAGAATCAAGACACCTAATATGGATTTCAAAAAGAAGTTGACCAATAACCAGAAGCTGTGAAAATTTTGGTTTACAATATTTTGTTTTAATTCTTTTCTTTGATAACATCATAACTGTTTTTCACAGGTGATTAATTTCAAAGTCATGAGACCACATAGTTATGTTATGTGAAAAAATATCACACACCACTAAAGCAGGGAAAATAGTAATATTTCTACTCACCGTGGTGCTGCTGTATATCCTGATGACTTAATTTTATTATGGAAAACCAATGGTTTATCTTTCATTGTGCCCTTCACTCCTGTAGCAAAATAATTTAATTTACATTAAAATGTTTTTTTAATATTATATTTTTACAGTTAAGGTAGACAGGCTTGCACAATATAAATACTTGATGCTACCTTATATTATAAAACACATTTACGACCAATCACTCTAAAATTATGATTAGTGAGAAAAGGAAAGAAATATGAACTGTTACATTGTATTACAACCTTCCTCCAATAATATGAATGAGGAGGAACCTCTTTAAACTTTGAAGTAGCAAGAATATTGTTCTGAATCACTTTTTCACCATTCATTCACAAATGCGTTTTCTAACTGCCTCTGCTTAGACTTTGTATGCACTAGCTATAATGTATTCACACCCTATATTTGGAATAAGGGAATAAGGAATGCATCTAAAGATCACTAACAAGCTGACTGGTGGGAACCTATAAGTATCTGTGTTCCTACACAGCTCAGGTCATAGGTAATGTCTGCATGCCCAGTGCTGTACTAGGAAACCCGGGGGGCACCTCTCAGCCCCAAACTGAATACAAGTATTTCATATCAGCAGAAACAAACTAAACAAATGGACATTGGAAGCATCTACAAATAAATGTTGTATCTTGTTGATATTCCCAGGGAAAAAACTCAGATGCATTGGGACACATTTACCTATGCTGAGAGTAGAAGTCCCTTCAAATGCCACTAACTCTCTTTTCTCTATGCAGCAATGAGGCACAAAAAGGTCCTTCCTGAGAAGCTCCCAGTACCACATGCCTTAAGGGACCAAAGGATTTCATTACAGCACTTTTCGATCTGATCATGAGATGTCAACAAAGGCAGCACAGTTGTGAGTGATAGGTGTCCAAGGCAGCCTGGAATTCTAGCTAAAATGCTGTAGATGTGTTCTGAAGATACCATAAACCCCTGGAGATATAACTTTTGACATTCTAGCGGGCACAATAAGTGCAATTGGTGATGATGAAAACATTTTTTTTTATATTTTTTGGACTTTTTTTTTTTTAACCAAAAAAAGCTACAAGCGCTTCAATGGCAATTGGAAGTCAGATCTTCTCTTTTTTTAGGAAGTAGAATATTGAGGCAAAAATTAACTTCCTAAACATCCAGAATTGGCAAAAGATTATTCAGAACAATAAAATCTATCAGAACCTCTCTTTGGTATATTTAATAACCAAAGTTAAGAAAGAAATGACAAATTATACACAAAAATTTACTACATGCTATGGAAAAAGAATGACTTATGAAAATGTGAATATTCTACACTCTAACACTTTTAAAATCCACAGAAAGTTCTCAGACAGTGGGTTTTGAAAGAAGAAAAATACTTATAACCATAATTTTTAACTACAATTACATGAATGATGTACATGTATGATATGAAATACTAATAGAAATGTAAAATTCTTCCTACTGAAGTAAAAATATAATGCAATATATATTTTAAAAAAAATTAACGCACAGATTGTATTAGGCACAAGACAGCTGGAAGTCAGTTACTGTTATTAAAAATATAAATTTATTAATTTATTTCAGGATTGGTTTATACTTACCAGGTGTTTTACTAGAAGGTTCTTTCATGGTTTTCTTTAAACCTTTACACAATGGAGAATTTGCCAATAAAGTACACCTAAGTTATAAAACCAAGCACAAAAAATTGACCAATGCAACGGACAAAAATGTCAGATTAGAAAAGGTGCCAGAACTCCTTTTTAGTTATTTGTCTGCATATATGTGTGTACATGTGCAGTAGCAATGAGATTTTAATGAAAACAAGTTAGGCATAGTGGATTAGTTATCAGCTCAGATACTCATCAGCACAGACAAGCCTTGGCCCTGACTCGATTCACAGACCATAGCTTTTATATGTTAGATCCCAGTTTTGTGCACATTAACTGATGATTTTATTACAAGCACTGAAATCTGCACTTCAGTGTATATTGAAGGGGTTTTGTCATCTTCAAGACGTCATCATTTTCTAATAAATCATTGATAGGGACATAAAGGACAAGAAAGTAATAACCAGCAGGGATTCACCATGGGGAAGTCATGCTTGATCAATTTGATAAACTTCTGTGATAAAATGAGTGGCTTGGTAGATGAGAGAAGAGCAGTAGATATTGTCTACTTTGACCTCAGTATGACTTTCCACACTGTCTCCCATGAGAACCTCACAGAGAAGCTGATGAACTATGGTCTGGATGAGCACACAGTGAGGTGGATTGGAAACCAGATGAAAAACCAGGCCCAGACTGTGATGATCAGTGGCTCAAAGTCTAGTTTGAAAGTAGGAACTAGTGGAGTAACCCAGAGGTTATAACTCCATTCCACACAATTTCATGACTATAATTTCATTAAACATCTGCATTAATAAACTGGATGAGGGAGCAGAGTGTACCCTCACCATGTTTGCTGACGACAAAACTGAGACGAGTGTCTTAAAGAGCAGAAGGTTGTGTTGTCGTCCAGACATTTACTGTCTGGATAAATGGGCAGACAGCAACCTTGTGAAGTTCAACAGGGTGAAAGCAAAGTCCTGCAGCAGAGGAGGAACAAGCCTATGCAGCAGCATAGGCTGTAAGGCAGACTCTAGAGCCAAGCTCTGTGCCCAGTGGTCAGTGCCAGGACAAGAGGCCATGCACAAAACCTGAAACACAGGAGGTTCTCTCTGAACACTAGCAAACATGTTCTACTGAGCATTGGCACAAGCTGCCCAGAGAGGTTGTGGCGTCTCCCTTCATGGAGATATTCAAAAGTTGTTTGGACAAATGACTCCAAGTGGCTCTGCTTGAGCAGGGTGGTGGGACAAGATGGATGACCTGAAGAGGTCCTTCCAAACTCAACCATTCTATGATTCTGTGATTGCTCCCTCTCTATACAACTAAAGCGTGATAGGAAAAGAAGTAAAATCAAACCACGTCAACAAATAGTACTGCAGAAAACCATATGACACACTTTAGTGACAGATAAACAAATCCATAATCCAACATGAAGAAAAGAAATTTAACTATTCTGTACCTGGCAAGAACTGATAGACTTTTCTCATTTCCACATGGGATAAAATCACTGTGCTGAGTTCTCACCAATGCAGCAAGGTTAACTTCCAACACAGCAATCATATCTTCAAACATTGAGGTGAACAAACATAAAACCTGCAGCAATTATACCATAAATTAACATTCCATTTACTTTATAATTTAAGTACAAAACAATAACACATTTATAATGAATAAGGAAATCAATTTCTGAAATTTGTAAAAATTAGTCAAAAATATCCATGGATTTAGTCCTGAGGAGCATTAAGTTGTAAGAGTGATTAAAGCTATCCTTCAAAAATACATCTATGTTGCTTAAATGTGTTTTAAAAAACTTACGTACATAACAGTGACAGAAATTCCAACACCTCCAACACTAGAGACAGTTTTGCAGTAAGAGTTGAGAGACAAGAAATACACATGGAAGAAAGATTGGCTTCAGCAACATGATGAGAACATGCTAAGAACTGAATTTAAACAAAATCGTTCTCTAAAGCAAAAGACTTCTATGTTAAATATCTAGCCTAGATTGAGCTTATATCTGTAGGAAAACTGCAACATCAAAAGTGGAGTATACAGATAAGAATACCGTCCCTTTTATTAATATAATTTTTAGTGACTTTCAACAGAAATTTTCTCACAACCCAAATAGTTTTGACAGATCCTTTAGAAGGATTCAGAACTAATGCACCCTAACATTTGTTTGAAAAACAAGGTATAACAATATTAATATCTTTTTTTTTCCCTAAAAGATTTCCTCTGCTTCTCCAATGGTCATTCTCAACATTCAAGGTAGACCCTGAACACTGTAAAAATTCACCTTTTTCTTATTAATCATTTTAGACTGTATATAAGCTATGAGAGCTTCAAACTAGCAGATTCCATAATGAAGAATCAGCCCTCTTCAAAGACATTTCTGTGTAATTCACATTAAATAAAACAAATCTGTACATTAATCTGTCAGCAAAATGTCTAATTAATATTTATTGAAAATAACTGGAGCTGGTAAAATTATTAAAGCAATTTTTATTGCATACTCACCTTTTGATCAGCTGCCTTCCTTGTTATCGCACATGATCTGGCAATCCGAATGCTGAGGTCACTGTAATCTTTACCAACAAGAACATCGTGCTATAAAATAACATCTGCATTTCCAAAGAAAAAACCTATCATCTCTAAGACACACACAAAAAAATTACTCATACTAATTTGACATTACCCTAATCCAATCTCTTCAAAGTACATACTTCTAGCTTACCCTCAAATTATAATGGAGTACAGGAACATTCCTTGTGTTTAATATTCATGAAGTGCAAAATTGAATAAAAATTCATTGCTAGCCACTACACAGATCTAGTGCCAACGTCTTCTGAGAAAAGTCACTAGGGCCAGGAAAACATACAAAAACTATTAGGAAAAACACTATTAGGAAAAAATTTGGTTTCTATTGTATTATGCTATTTCACAACCTAATCCTTACACTATTTATGTCAGATAACAAAAGCAATCACATTATGGTGTAATCAGCTAGCTTATAAACATACCTCTGTAAGATAATGAAGCTTCTAATTCAAAGTTTGCCAAATTAATTATTAATAAGCCAGTAGAGGTTCCTATCCAAAAATAGCTCGTATTCAGGAAAGAATATCTATTAAAACAAGGAGAAAAAATATCTCTTAGTAGGATAAAGAAGCTTTTCTTGTTACCATACAACAAACAGCAATTAGGTTTTTTAATACTTGTTACCCAGTCCCAGTACAACAATAATAAAGCAGACACACACACACACACACAAAAATACATGAAATTTAAAGCTTTTTTTTTTCAAATCTGTAGCTCAAAGTTTCAAGCAAAACTGGTGAAATTTTTAAAACTAAGAGCAGAACACAATCCTTGATTTCATGTAAGTGCTTCGTGGCACATCTAAAACTGCACAGGAAATACTTTTCTTCTAAAATCACTGTGGTTTGTAAGAGATGGGAGATGCTGTAAAAGCACTGCATACACAAAGAGAAAATTCAAACCAAGAGGCAAACCCACTCATAGTTTACTTTTGCCACTCTTATATGAACACCCAAAAAGCAGTGAAATTCAATGTATGTTTTTACATAATTAAAGTACAAGAGAAAAGCCAGCACAAACTAAGGGGGAAAACCCCCAGGCAAGTCTGGAATGTCTGTCTCAGCCTGTGCTTACTGGCAGCACTATTGCAGTCAGGTAATGAAATCCAGCTTCTGCAAGCACCACAGAGTAAACCAACTGGTTACAATTTCAGTCAACACCCTAACAGAAGAAATATATTATCAAGCATAAGATAATTGCAACAAAATAACAGTTGTCATTCTCAAAAAACTAAAACTGTTTTGATTCCCCAATAAATAAAAATTGACATCAACATTTTAATAAATTTTCCAAATAGGAAACAGTAGACTTATCAGTTTTATTTGTAAAACCAGACCACAGGAGTTGAAGTAAGGATATGGAAAAATAGGAAGCTGTAACTTGGTATGAAAAAACTCACCATAGTGGTTTAGTACTATTTTTATTAAAAACAACACAAACAAAAAAAACAGACAAAAAAACCTCCCCAAATATATACAGTCAAATATGTTAAGAAGCAGACTGAAATAGACAGTTTCAGTTCTGGTTTTTGATACTTTTGATATGAATAGTTTTATTTGTGGCTTGCACTACTTTCATTACGGCAGTAACAGACTGATTCAATTTGCAAATTCTTTGAATTATTCATAAAGAAATGTCACTATCAAATTATTATGAACAACATAAAGTGATATATCCAGGAAGTTTACTTCACTCCCACTTTACAATAATAAAACACGTTGTGATGAGATTGCTCAGTATCAAAAAGCTTAGGAAAGTGTGAGATGCCTAATTTTGGACATCAGTGTTCCAAAAATGTTTCACTGTTGCTTTTCATTGCAGGCAGGAAAAGCAGTATATCAGGGATTTCTCAAGTGTTCAGGCAAATCTGAACCAGCTGCTGAAACCAACACACTCTATTTAAAAAATAAATACAAAAAAATATTTATAAATACAAAACTGTCAACCCAAAAGATAACAGAACCAAATTAATAGTAAGAATTTAATGGCCATGGTTGTTTATAAGCAGAACAAAACCTTCAACTGCGATGTGATAGCTGAAAGAACAAATAGACCTTAGATGTACAATGTGAAGCAGTAACATGTGGGTATGGGAAAGTGATGTTATCTCAATTCAGAAAATTATTTCAAATAATGTGTTACTGTGTATCCATTTCAGGCAACCATGTCCCAAAAGGGGACTGAAAAATAAATGAGATTGAGTCTCAGAAAATTTCAAGAGCAAATGCTAAAAATGTTACACAAAACATGCCTTATACAAGATGCAAACTATTTTATCCAGAAGTGCAGAGGTAACTTGTTCATGAGCTGTAATTTGCTGTCCAAGGAGAGAACTTGATAGTGGCTAGCACTGGACTATCAGAGTAAAAAACATACTAAAAGCCTGTATATGAAAAGAGAGTAATTCAGACTAGAAGTAAAATTGAAGGAGTCAGTTCCTGGAGCAACCTCACTCGGGACAGGACGGGTTCGTGTCATCTTAGAAGTTCAAATCAAACCTATAGTTGTGATGAAGACAAAGTTTTGAAAATTTGAGAGTGATATTACACAAGCAATAAGACAGACTGTAATAATTCATCATCTGGCCTTCAAGTGCTGTCACTGGAATAAAGTATGAGATGTGCATCTTAAAAATCACCACTTCCTTCCTCTCAATGGTGGTACTTCTAAATATGCAGGCACCATGAAAATAAGTGTTAATGATTACTTAAATTTGACATAGAGACAACCAAAATCATCCAACACTGCTGGATATTTTTCTTCTTTGTTTATCAAAAGTTGTTTGTATATCTAACCAGAGATTAATCAGTTCTGTCTGAATAACCCACCACAGAGCAAAGGTTAGGACAAGAGTTTTCTAAAACATGGTGCGGCTGAGAAATTTATCCAAGTGACAGTCATAAATTACAACACAAACAGGTTGTTCTTGGAGACTTCCTGTGGGAGTGTGCTAAACAGATCTCCAGTTACCTGATAATATGGTTCAACTTCTCTTCAGGAAAGAAATGCAATATAAAGGTTAATTCTACCTGGCTAACCAATTCCATAGGAATGAGTAAAAGCATCATGTTCTGAAAGAGTAGTGACAGAAATTTGACTGGAGCAGGTTATGTAGTTCAGAAATTATTTAAATTTGGAAGGCGTACTGACACAGTCACACAGTGGCTGCAGCAAACATTTTTAGAAAAGAAAACTCAAAATAAGTTTGATTTATTAATTACATTTTAACTCATCTTCCCTCATCATCTGGTTTCAGTAGATGCTAAAGTGTATATTCTCAATGACATTTTTATAAAATTATTTTTCAGAATAAAAACCAGTTTTAACTTTGTATCAGCTTGTGTACACTATCCTCCCAAGAGTGGGCCACCAAAACTTGCAGATCATTAAAAACATTATTTGATTTTTCTATTGCATTTTTCAAAAAATACTAAGTTGCAGTGAAAATAATTCAAGAACCAATAGGAACTCCTAGAAATAAATTCAAGCTAAATACTAGGTGGTATTTTAAAGGACTTACGTGTTTTCTTCATTATGGAAACATACAAAAAAGTCACAATGTTCAATTAAGAGGATAGGCAATGATGTTTCCACTGATCCTTCTTGTCTCATTTTGTCTGTTTTGCAAAGCTTGGAATTATTTTGCCCATCACCTAAGAAAGTCAACAATACCAGCTATCAAAAAACTAAGAAACACGGGAAACAGGATTCAAGAGAGAATTTGTAGCAGTGATGAAAAACTAAGACCACACTCAAGAAACTTCTATTTCAAAAGATGGATAAATCCTAAGGGCCAGCTTTCCTTGTTATTATGTGGGTTTTTTTCAAATACCTAGAGACAAAATCCAAAAAGCCTACTTATGGACTGAAAAGGAGTTTGCAGATTTTAGGCGTTTTCACCTCAAGAAGTGACACTGAAAGCCATATTCCAACAATCCTTAAACATGCTGGGTATCTTTCCACTAGCCGGAAAATTCCCTAGACACTAAAGTTACAACATAATCCAAAAGCAAGATGAAAATCCACCTCAATTCCCTGTTCCCAAGGAGTCTCCAATCCATTCTGCATGTGTAATTCACACTTGAGAACTATTAGCATTAAATTCAGCATTAGGCACAGACATTACATCACTCTCTTTCAAATATGAAAGTGAGATCCATAGATTTTAAATAATAACAAGAAATGTAGCAGCCTTTCTCCTTAGGTTAGGACTTTAGGATTATAGAAGCAGTACCACTAGGCAGGCAAGAACACAACAGTCATTGATCCAGAAAAAGAGGAAGCGAGGCAAACGAGATTTCCCTTTCCCTAAGAAAGCCACAGCAGTGCTGAGGGGATGGGTGTTCACACTGGCACCACAGCAGAGAGAGGGTGACCTCCCGTTGTACCAAGGCTGTCACCTGCTCATGGTGATCCCGAGGCAGAACAAGAGAGCTGTCAAACCAGTGTGGTATCAGAGAATCACCGTGCTGGGGTTACCAGGGCAGTCTTTAAAAACTCATATGT
Organism: Aphelocoma coerulescens; assembly: GCF_041296385.1. Classification (NCBI taxonomy): domain Eukaryota; kingdom Metazoa; phylum Chordata; class Aves; order Passeriformes; family Corvidae; genus Aphelocoma; species Aphelocoma coerulescens. The sequence continues at coordinate 49,884,139 of NC_091016.1, forward strand.
ACTCCATATTATACCACTAGAAATATCACAGCCATAAAAATATCATTTCATGAAGTCACTGGTATGGATTAAAAAATATTTAAGAAAAAACAAAAAAAATAAAGAGATTCCTAGAAACTTCAAAGGTAACTGAGAAATGGTACTCCATTTAGACTAATTTTTAGGCAGTGGTTCCGTTCTCACTGAAGCCTTGGACAGTTAATTCAATAAAAAAACATAATAGTGCACATGATGCAATGTCTTATGAACAAATGCATTGGCCAAGAATTTATTATATACATAGGTGAGTAATTCCTTCCAGATACACCAATACCTAACTACATATCAGCTTCAGTAAGAATTCCATGCCATAGTCTAAGACTCATAAGTCTATCACTTACAATAAATTATCATGGTATAAAAAGCACACACTCAGTAGCCAGTAACAACTACACTATACCATAAACAGCATTCTAGGAACACTGTGCTACCTATTTCTTTGCCAGATTTCCACATTTTATTACAGAATTTCTCTTGTTCTTTCTTTAAGTCGATATGTGCTGTGCAACGGTAATTATGATCACTGATTAAACTGAAGATCCAAAGCTGCAAGAAAAAGAAAAAGTAATTGCAACAACATTTTGACACTAAATATAAAGCTTACATGAATACAAACTAAAGATCAAATATTTAAAACCGTGGAGGTAATTAGTGAACTTTTGTGTATGGCATCTCACCTTGGACAAGAACTTCAATTATATGTATTTCTAAGATTATTAAAGATAATCAAAGGGAATGTATTCTAAATCAGCAAAAGCAGCAATGATCAGTTTGAACTGTACAACTAATTCCCACATGTTATGTGTTTGAAAAAAGCTCCTTATAGACTATTTGCCACAACTAAAAATCACAGGTAACATGCATGTAATTGCTCACTGGATCATGTACATGGATTTCATTTATACCTTTCTCATTTTAGATACCACTATAGTTAAAGCTTTAATTTTCTTCAGAATTACTGAATAGTAACACTGAAGAAAAACAGCTGGAAAATATCACGTAAATATATTCTTGCCATTAAAGAAGAGGTGAAATGGATATTCATATTTACCACATTTTTATTAGAATTCCAACATGCTAAAATCATAGCCTCTTCCATTTATTGTCATGCATTTCTCTTTTTTTTTGGCCAAAATAGGGGAATCCTATTTTTCACCTATTTTGGGTTTTTTTAACAGATATATTTATCACCTCTCAGTGTACTCTTCTTACATAATCACTGATTGTGCTCTTAAAAATTTTCCTGGTTTTCAGGAAAAAGTTTCTGTTTTGTAATCGAGGTCTTATGTACCATTTATGGTTTACACTCAAAACACTGAATTATGCTTACTTAAATAATTCTTTTAGCAGTTCAAAACAGGCAGTTTGAGAACCTTCTTTATAGACAGAAACATTAATAATAGTTGACTCTTGACACAGAGACTGAGTTTAATGGACAATCCTTACCTGTCCCTCAGCACATCCAGTGATAATCTGTTTGCTTTCTTCATCAATTAGCAGACTTAGCAAAGGAAATGCTGCTCAAAAAAGAAAGATAAAAAGTATTTCTAGAGTAGACACAAATCAGATAATTAAAATATATGATTAAAAATTGCATCTTCCTATTCATAAAGACAGGGGGGTAAAGCCCTTACTGCAGTTCTATTGGCTGCACAGTGCTTTGTGTGCCTTAGCCTTTGTGCTGCTGAGGGCTTTCCGTTTGCAGGTCTCTGAACTTCCTGTCACCCAAGTTGCCATGGCAGGGTTTTCCTGCACCTGTCACCCAAGCTGCTGTGGCATGGTTTTCAGACTTGTTTATGAAAGTACACTAAAACTATCCACTGAGAAGCAGACTTTAAGGAAAAAATACTTACTGTTGGCTTTAAAGGATAGTATGTTTACTGCTACCTAGTCTACTAGAATTATTTTCACTAAATCAACCTAAAACTTCTATAATAATCATAGATTATTATTTAGAGATAGGAGGTTTTTGCTGTGAAAAAATACATTTAAAAATAGAAAACTTACCTGTTATTATTCCTGACTGATATATTAACTGGCTGGTAGAATAGTCCCACACCTTTAGATTAAAAAAAAACAAAACAAAAACAAAGACAAAAACAAAATAAAAAAAAAAAAAAAAGAAACAAACAGATATAAAGAAAATATAAAGATAGGTACCTACTTAGATGCCTACAGAAAATACAACTTTTAACAGCCATCGCGTGGTGAAAACAGAGAAATGCAGCCACTGAAAGTGATGTTCTTAGGAAAGAATTTTTTTCAGCACCTGCTTCCAACTATGATGGGTTTTGTTTAATTGATAAGCATCCCTGGTGAAAAGGGTGAAAGTCAGATGATCTGGATACACAAAGTATCACCTTTTCTTAGGTTGACCTCTCAGTGATTTTAGCTAAATTTATGAAAAGGTATACATGGAAAAGAAAAGAGGGGAGGGGTGCATTGCATACAATAACCCAATCCAATATTCCCAAAAGGTAAAATTCAGATCAATGTCAGCAGACTCAAAGGGAAATGTTTTCCTTCAGTTCAGCATATCTGAAACACTTCAGTTGAAGCCACACTGATCAAAATATTTTGTTTATATTTTCCAGATGATAATAATCACTGAAATAATACTTAACCATGGAAAGTTTTGAATATACAAAACCTGCATTGTTCTTTTAAAGAAGAGTAATTAATTTTTACTACGATTTCCCAAGAAATTCTAATAATGTCCTTATCTCCGTAAAGTCAAAGATGTTCTTTATTTAATCTTCAAAACATATTTAATGGGGAATAAATAAGACTATTTCACATATTCACTATTCTTTTTTAAGTTCATCTCTACAGTTTCCTTGCCTTAAAGGTTCTGTCTTCTGACACTGATATGAGCATATTTTTCTCCCATGTGCAAAATTCAGCAGCAGTTACCGGAGCCAAGTGGGCATCCAATTCAGCTAGTATAGCTTCATTCTGTGATTAATCAAGTCAAAAAAAAATACAGAATAGACTTCAACATAAAATTGGCTAATAAGTGTTTTAATAATCAACAACTGTTGCTAATCATTGACAAATTTGTTTTCAAAGTAAAATTCAGTAAGATTTTTCTGATTGAAACTGAAGCCCTGTATACCATCCTGCTGGCAAAGCCACTACACATTACATTTGCTTCTTCAGACTGAATGATATAGGAATAATTTTCAGATGACCTAAGAATATTTTCTACTTCTAAGTTATTGAGGTACTATTTCATTTCAATTCCTTAAACCTAGTCTTCTATCTGATATATGATGAATTATCAAGCATCAGTTCTACTTATTTTATGACACAAAATGAATGTTTTTGCTTAATTTGACTAACATTTCTGTATCATGATTTTATTTGAAAGCGAATAAGTAAAAGAAATATCAGTACCATGTCCACAAAGTATGGTATCTCACCTTTGCACTTAACATGTAGATCTGATTTCCAGCACATACTGCCACTTGTTGATCATCTGGGCTAAATCTTATATGAAGCACCATTCCCAAAAGAGTTCCTATAACAATTCCTCGAGGTGTAAACCCTGCAGCAATTGTATTGTTAAGGAGACTCAATGAGATACAAAAATCGGGTGCAGTGAGATCCTTAGAAACTTTGCATAGCAGTTACTAACCACAGAGCTGTCCCAGTTTCTGTTAGGAAGATGTACAGACAAACACACTGTTTAATTACACCAGGGTATTAGAAAGAAAAGTATAGAACTAAGCACCACCAGAATTCCTCCACCTGCCCTGTCACCTAGATATGATCTGGTGCTCTTTGAGATATTAATAATTGCCATTAAATCATGCTTTCATGCTTCCATTGAAGATTGCCAGGGAAAGGGTTTTTGGCGTAGGGTGATGTGCCCACTAGTGCCACATTGACTTTGGAGGAAAGAAATCCTAACTGAAGCACAGCATAACAGGGCTTTGAAAAATACCTCTTCTGGGAGAATATGCCAGCCACTCAGCCAACAAGTAAGGAGAATTTTCCTCCTCTGGTTTTAATTTTTCTGTGGGAAAAGGCTGAAAGAGGAAGTACAAGACTAAATATCATTACAGAGTCAGATAAGACAAGCTCCGAGAATAGGTCATGTTTCACTCCTGTCTTCATTATTTCATTCTGGTCATCTCACTGGTTCAAGCAGACTGGTTTCTGCAGATCCCTATTTTATAATGCTGCCTTTAATGTGAGGACAGTTTGGATATGTCATTAAATTCTAGGGTTTCATAGGGAACAGATTAGCTAGAATACAAACACAATAACAGGTGTCCTTTCAGGCTTTCATCTTAGATGCTGTGGAGTATTTTTTTACAGTTGATTAAGAGGTCAAGATCACACAAAGAATTCCTTAACTACTTTGACACAGTTTATAAGAAATAGTATGAGAAAACATGACAAGAACGTGCAGAGGACAGTCTGGGGAGACAAAGACTTTACAGCATCTGCTGAAGAGCCTGTATGTGGAGAGAAAATGAAAAAATCCAGCAGCAGACAATCTGGATGTCAGATGTCTTTGTATCAAAACTACACATACTCTTTATCTGTCTGCTACTTTCTATTCCTATTTTCTGGTTTTATTTCCTCCAAATTCATAGTTCCGTTTTATTCCCAGTTCCTGAAGCATCCTTTGATTCGCTATGTTACTCTTACATGGATTAAAATTTAATACTGACCTTTTTTTTATAAAAATCACTGATTTTGTTAAACTTTTCTTTACAACATGAGTTTTCATAGCAGATATATTTATATATATGTATATATATATCTCTGTAAATTCAAAGTGGAGCAGAGTACAAGCGAACTCCCTCACATTAAGTCGTCAGCAAATCTTTAACTATAGGTAACAAGGAGGAAACTTTTAATAGTGTGGGGCAACACCTTTTTTTTTTTTTTTTACTTTCACCATTCTTCTAGTTTCCAATGAATCGATTAATTTAAGTTTGCAGAGTGGTTAGCACTGTTCCCTAGAATCTAATTCCATTGGTTGAAGCTCCAAACCAAGACAGTGGTCAGGATACTAAAACTCCTGTTCTCTGTGTGTTATGTCACCACAATGCTCTTTCACTCATGCACTCTTCTCCCAAATCAGATACTTGCATTGGTCTCTCTCTCACACACACATGAAAACAGTGCTCCAGAGACAGAAGGAGAGGCAAATCAGGATGCAAAATACTGGTTCCACAAGTATTCCAGAAAAGGTAGTATTTTGGCGTTGCATATTTAATTATGCAGTACTTCTATGATTGACTTTTCTTCTGTCCATTTTACTCCACAATGGCAGAACGTCACTGCCTCTGCACTGTTTCTCTGTTTGCCCCGAGGTTGCCAGCAGGATCTGGCTCCCGCACAGCACCTCGGCCAGCTCCCGACCCAGCTCAGCATCGCCGCGGGGCCGCCGCCGCATGGGGCCGGTGGTTGTGAACGCAGCATCTCCAAGGAAAGTACAATGACAGGACAGGCTGCGCTACCGGCCTGGTTCCACTTGGCATTGCCGAAGAAGAGCGACAGAGAAATAAAGCATTAATGTGGCTGTTCGTGCTGCTGAATCTGAGTGGCTGAGGTGTGCTTCTCAGAAATAATGATCTTGTTATAGAAGGAGCAATGGGAGAAAAGGAGGTGTTGGGGGTGGCCTTCCAAGGTGGCTGTTGCTCAGAAACTGGCTGGACATTGGCCTGAGTCAGTGGTGGTGAATGATTGCTTTTGAATCACTTCTTTGTTTATATATATGATATATAAATTATATAAACAATACTCTACCTTCTTGCACTTTCTGTGTACATTCATCAAGATTCCACACTATCACACGTTCACGTGAGGCAGAGCAGACAAGAAGTGGATTGATTTTACTTCCAAATGACAATGCAGAAATTGAGTAATGATGCCCGGACAAATATAATGGCTGACAAATGTAGATAAAGAAGAGTTAAATGAATCACTTCAAACAAAGATTATGACTAATACAAAATTAAAAATGGATAATGTACATGAAATCAACACAACAATAACTAATTTTTATTTACAGTGTAGCTATACTGGGTTTGGCTGGGATGGGTTTGGCTGCATGGCACAGTGTTTTGGATTTTGTGACAAAAATAGTGATGATAACACAGCAATGTTTTGGCTGTTGCCAACTACTCTTTCCACAGCATCGAGGCCCTTCTCTTTTTTCCTACTTTTTCTCAGTTTCCTCATCCCAATAATAGGCTGAAGATCCATA